>NC_085933.1:25565197-25890979 GCF_963556715.1 Cydia fagiglandana | reverse complement strand
TTCGGGTTGGTCACCTCTACGAACCACACCCCCGCGTCTTTCCAGATTAAAGTTTTCTGTTTAAGAGGCACGGAGAGGAATGATCTAATGTTGTGTTTTCTTAGCACCTCCAGCAAAAGCCCCTCCGCATGGTATCCCGAGTGTAACTGAAGGATGCTCCTCTCCTCCAGAAGTTCTTTGATCAGCTTCTTGAGATCGATCCGGGCCGCCTCCCACTTGTAAATGTCCACGTCAGGTGCCAGCGCCTCGATTGATGAGATGAATGCAATATTTGTTTCGTCGCTATCTCCACATTTATAATTGTACCCTAACCCCTTGTTACTAAACCACAGCCTCGCAACGAGTTCAATGACGTACTCCATTGTTATTTTCTGATTTTTTAATTAATTTTAGAAAGCGTATGCGTCAGTTACAGGTTGCAGGTATTGTGATCTCATTTATGATATTATAATTGGAACTGGTGGGGGGAGGGGGAGGGGGAGGGGGAAATGACCAAACGAGATAGTCTTATGTAATCTTTCAGTAGGAGTAGCAGAGAAAGCGTTATTATTGTTTGTCCTTGTCACACACTCACATTTTTTTTTAATTCCCCACAGTGAATTTAGTATGGTTTATGTTAGGTAACAAATAACCCGACCAAGTTACGTAGGTTATGCTTGATATGTTGTCAGGTATATTAAAACGTGTTTTCAATTTCTTCACTTTGCGTATGTTCTGTCCCTCACGGACTTTCTGACCTCTGAACTCTGACCTCTGACCATTCCGATTGAAAAGATTGAAGAGTATACCCCCAACATCGCATGAGTTTCATGACCATGTCGCATTACAGAATTACAGCATTAGTAAAATCTACTTTATTTCTAGTACTTAGAGTTAATAATCTTTCAAATAAGCTTCATTATCTGACTAAGGTTACAATACTTAATTCAAACTCTCTCTATCTGTCAAATTCTACGGTGAATGGAAGTTTACAGTCACATACGACTTTTTGTTTTCGAACGTCACGGTCTACATCTCAACGATCGGCAACGCGCATGTAACATCTCGAAATTGCAGGCGTCCATAGGCTACGGTGACTGCTCACTACCAGACGGGCCGTGTGCTTGTTTGCCACCGACGTAGTATATAAAAAAAAGAAAAAAACTTATTAAACCTTTTTGCAGTCGGCAACGCGCATGTAACAACTCTAAAGTTGCAGGCATCCATAGGCTACGTTGACTGCTTACCATCATGTGAGCCGGATGCTTGTTTGCCACCGACGTATTATTAAAAAAAAAAAATCTGGGCCTTTTTGCAGTCTGCAAACTACAAACTACATTTGATAACCAAAAGAGACAAAATCAACCGTAAATAAGTGTGCTAGAAACCCTAAATACTACATGAGCAGGGGGGCCGGAGGTGTCCCCTGTCGAGGTTTTCCTGAGGGTCTAATGATAATAATGATGATGATGATGATGATGATGTATAGGTTTCAAAAGTCTGAACTTGCAAGCGTCCAAAGGCTACGGTGGCTGCTTACCATCAGGTGAGCCGGATGCTTGTTTGCCACCGACGTAGTATATAAAAAAAAAATCTGGATCTTTTTGCGGTCGGTAAACTACAAACTCCATACATTTGATAAGCACAAGCGACAAAACCAACCGCAAATAAAAATGCATCCGTGGTAACAATAGAATTCGCAGGCGTCCATGGGCTACGGTGACTGCTTACTGCCAGGCGGGGTCGTCTGCTTGTTTGCCACTGACGTGGTATTAAAAAAAACGCCGATATAAGCCTCATATTTTAAAACAAAGTTATTGAATCTTTGGGCAGTCGGCAGCGCGCTTGTATCCACCCTGGAGTTGCAGGCGTCCAAAGGCTACGGTAACAACTTACCATCAGACGGACTGTATGCTTATTTGCCACCAATGTGGTATAATAAAAGAAAAACCCCTTTACGGTTGGTAAACTACAAACTCCATACATTTGATAAGCACAAGCGACAAAACCAACCGCAAATAAAAGTGCATCCGTGTAAACTATTGAATTCGCAGGCGTCCATGGGCTACGGTGACTGCTTACTGTCAGGTGGGGTCGTCTGCTTGTTTGCCACTGACGTGGTATTAAAAAAAACGCCGATATAAGCCTCATATTTTAAAACAAAGTTATTGAATCTTTGGGCAGTCGGCAGCGCGCTTGTATCCACCCTGGAGTTGCAGGCGTCCAAAGGCTACGGTAACAACTTACCATCAGACGGACTGTATGCTTATTTGCCACCAATGTGGTATAATAAAAGAAAAACCCCTTTACGGTTGGTAAACTACAAACTCCATACATTTGATAAGCACAAGCGACAAAACCAACCGCAAATAAAAGTGCATCCGTGTAAACTATTGAATTCGCAGGCGTCCATGGGCTACGGTGACTGCTTACTGTCAGGCGGGGTCGTCTGCTTGTTTGCCACTGACGTGGTATTAACAAAAAACGCCGATATATGTCTCATATTTTAAAACAAACATGATGGGCCTTTTTGCAATTTCATAGCGGATGTTTTTGGAACTAACTAGCGGTGTCCACTGACGAGGCGCCACTAGCGACATCTATATTGTTAAGCGAATCGATAGTCTGTCAAGCCGGATATGTCAGAAGCAATGTAAAGCAAACTAAAGTATGGTAACCCTAGGAAACGAACAAAAGGCAGGAATGTACATCGAACAGCGATGAAATGTAAACAAAACAGTTCCACAGATAAGATATAAATGACACACGATTTTCGAACTATTCAAACGTAGTGTTGGTAGCCCACGATTTTTCAAATTTGCCGCCTTTTTCTACTGACTAGATTTGCTTGACCAAGATTAATTAACTTACCATGAACCCCCTCTGACTCTGCGGACTTTTTTAGAAATACTCAGACGGCTGCTCATCTATACATATCATAGCGGATGGTTTTAGAACTAACGTTGCGCATACATACAGTCGCCCTCTGGCGGGGAAAGTTTAGAACTAACGTTGCGCATACATACTGTCGCCCTCAGGCGGGGCTAGCGGGGATTTTTGGAACTAACGTTGCGCATACATACTGTCGCCCTCTGGCGGGCCTGGCGGGGATTTTTGGAACTAACTAGCGGTGTCCACCGACGAAGGCGCCACTAGGGATATCTATTCATTTAAGCGATTCAACAACTCACATACAAAGTGGAGACATCTATTCATTTCATAGCGGATGGTTTTGAAACTAACGTTGCGCATACATACTGTCGCCCTCTGGCAGGAGAATTTTAGAACTAACGTTGCGCATACATACTGTCGCCCCCAGGCAGGGCTGGTGGGGATTTTTAGAACTAACCTTGCGCATACATACTGTCGCCCCCAGGCAGGGCTGGTGGGGAATTTTAGAACTAACCTTGCGCATACATACTGTCGCCCTCCAGCGGGGCTGGCGGAAATTTTAGGAACTAACGCTATGCATACATACTTTCGCCCCCAGGCAGGGCTGGTGGGGATTTTAGGAACTAACGTTGCGCATACATACTGTCGCCCCCAGGCAGGGCTGGTGGGGATTTTTGGAACTAACGTTGCGCATACATACTGTCGCCCCCAGGCGGGGGATTTATAGAACTAACGTTGCGCATACATACTGTCGCCCCCAGGCAGGGCTGGTGGGGATTTTTAGAACTAACGTTGCGCATACATACTGTCGCCCCCAGGCAGGGCTGGCGGGGATTTTTGGAACTAACGTTGCGCATACATACTGTCGCCCCCAGGCAGGGCTGGTGGGGATTTTTAGAACTAACCTTGCGCATACATACTGTCGCCCCCAGGCAGGGCTGGTGGGGATTTTTGGAACTAACGTTGCGCATACATACTGTCGCCCCCAGGCAGGGCTGGTGGGGATTTTTAGAACTAACCTTGCGCATACATACTGTCGCCCCCAGGCAGGGCTGGCGGATAATTTTGGAACTAACGTTGCGCATACACAGTGGCGCCTCTAGCGGGGAGTAGAGTGAACTAACCAGCGGCGCATACATACTGTCGCCCTCCGGCGGGGCTGGCGGATATTTTCGGAACTAACGTTGCGCATAGACAGTGGCGCCTCTAGCGGGGAGTAGGGTGAACTAACCAGTGGCGCCATCTAGCGGCGACCTTTGGAACTAACGTTGCGCATACACAGTGGCGCCATCTAGCGGGGAGTAGAGTGAACTAACCAGTGGCGCCATCTAGCGGAGACCTTTGGAACTAACGTTGCGCATACACAGTGGCGCCATCTAGCGGGGAGTAGGGTGAACTAAATTGTCACTACCTTACGCATACATACTGTCGCCCTCTGGCGGAAAAGTTCTGGTCCAAAACCGGTACAAACACACTACTGAGCAAATTCAGAAAAACAAAATTATTGCCTTTGATGACGAATGCGCCAAGTGCCTATTAAGCTTTGTCTTTTTTTAACAAAAAAAAAACTTTGAAAGCTTTTACGTTAAAAAAACTGGTATTCTATTAAAGTCTTTTAAAAATGTAGCCTGTTGTCAATTAAAAAGAATCAAATCGCCACGAAAGGATTTACCCATTTTCTTACTTTCGAGTGTAGGATAGGTGGAATATAAGACACGAGTAAAAATAAGACAAAGATTTTATCACTCATAAACTTATTCCATTGTATTCCTATCCACTCACATGATTGATATTTTTCAGTGACCTCTATCATTATGTGAAAATAGGAGTGACAGCTTGCAACTACAGTTGCATGAATTATGTGAGTGGTCTATTTAAAAATAATTCTACACACAATGCATCTTTATGGAATACGAATGAAATATAATAAGTTGTTGAATATTAAAAAACCCGTGTCTTATATTTACCCCACCTGTCCCTATATATAAACAAGTGCGAGTCGGACTCGCGCACGAAGGGTTCCGTACTATAAAGCAAAAAAAAAAACGGAAAAAAATGCAATAAGAAAATGGTCACCCATCCAAGTACTGACCACGCCCGACGTTGCTTAACTTTGGTCAAAAATTCACGTTTGCTGTATGGGAGCCCCACTTAAATCTTTATTTTATTCTATTTTTAGTATTTGTTGTTATAGCGGCAACAGAAATACATCATCTGTGAAAATTTCAATTGTCTAGCTATCACGGTTCGTGAGATACAGCCTGGTGACAGACAGACGGACGGACGGACAGCGAAGTCTTAGTAATAGGGTCCTGTTTTACCCTTTGGGTACGGAACCCTAAAAATAGGGTAAACTACATGATTGTCTCTTGGCGTCCACCTTATTTTAAATTTGCAATGGTGACTTAAAATTCAACGTTACTTTACGCTAGGTTATTGATTTAAAAACCTCATTTTCCTCTATTAAAAGCTCGACATTGCGAAAATTGCCGTCATAACTGTAGTTGCCGACTTAGAAACGACAATTAAGTAATTAGACAATTAAGTTGGAACTCGTAAGTGTTTCAAGCATGAAGTTGGAAATGTAACATTAAAGTGGTACCTATTTAGAATGAACTAGAACAAAGTTTGGAAATACATTAACTGTGGAAATATCATCGTGTAAGGGGTACCCCAAATGGTGGGAAAATGCCGATGACAGGGTCGAGTGGAGGAAACGAGGGGAGGCCTTTGCCCAGCAGTGGGACACCAAAGTAGGCTAGGAAAAATAAAAGGGTATGAAACATGTTTGTTCAGGGTGCTTTAACTAGACGCGTCGGCAATAAGTTGTCATACAACTTTGATGGCCTTGGCATCAAAATGACTTAAGATTGAGATAACAAGCTGCACCAACGTGACGTATACGTGAGCTTGTCTAGTTTAATTTCAGTTCTATTGTCGTTAAGCCCGTAATAATAGGCTGCAAAACTAAATCTTACGGGCACTTTTGTGAGACGTAAATCGATACCGCAATGGCATTACACGTAACATTATCGGCCCGGAACGTCATGTGCCCGTCAATAACTAACTACCTGTCCGGCAATTCCAATTTCTAACCGATAAACAACTGAACCCCTTGTGTAAATTGTATTCGATAGCGTGACGAGCGTTCGCGTTTGCGTTATGTCTATTTTTGTATGGTATTTTGAACAGCGCGCCAAGCGGGACGTTTTGGAAACTCAAAATCCCATACAAAATAACGCTTAACGGCCTTAACGCAAACGCGTACGTCACGTCACGCTACAGGGACCGGGGGTTTATGCACGGGGACCTATCCACAGACAAAACATCCTCCAGACTGAGCATAGTCGCGCTACCCCTCTGCCATGCATACGGTAATTTTAATCCATGTTCGAGTCGAAAGTGTCTTTGTGTGACGTCCGTCTCTTTGAACGGACCAATCACGACACGGGACTACGCTCACCTCGTCCCGCGCACCCCCGCATTTTTGGCATCATCAGTTGCATGAAATAATTGCTCTAATCTCGGTCTAGAGGATTCCTAGTCTATGGACCTATCGAATGAAATTTATACTACTGTCGAATATAGTCTAGTAAAATATCTAAAGCGGCTTCGTATCGGATAAGCTTCCTATATTTTGTCGATGACGATAGAAGATCAAACTTAAATTGGTGCACTTAGCCAAGTCGGCCATATTTGTGAACAACGGCTGTCTATTAAGCATGTGGCAGGTATGTGATCATGCCGCCGGATATCCGGTTACGAGCCAATCAGTGTCGGCGAATTTAAGGAAAAATGGCGGCAGCGACAGCAGAAGTGTTTCGGATATTGACGATTATTTTTTACAAGTATATATTATGTAAAAAAAATGTGTAATGTGTCATTGTATGGAACTTGCTAAATATGTAAACAAAAGTCACTAGTAAATTCATCATTCAGAGACAATTTCAGTATGGCGATTTGTTTACATAGTTAGCAAGTTCCATAAAATGACACTTACCTACTTACTTTACTTACTTTTTTAGATATATTATGTTTCTTTTTACGTAATAGTCAGCAAACGAGCAGACGGGATGATGGGAAGCGGTCATCGTCGCCCATGGATATAAGCAACATCACAGGAGCCACTTAAGCGTTGCCGACCCTTGAGAACCCTAAATACGTGTATGTTCGTGATAATTTATCGGTTTTACATGTAGACACCATAGAAATATATATCAAGATATTTATATTATAATTAACGTTTTTTATGAAAACGTTTTTATTTGAATCCGAGAATCTACATAGATTTTGACATTTACAGCAGCAAAGCAGTCATTTTCTCAACTACACTGGATAGACTAGGTACTTTATTTTTGGAAATCCAACCCAAGATGGGCAGAGAAAAATATCATGTTAGAGAATAGCAACACAAAGCCAACAATATTCGTCTAACTAATTGCTCACAGCACAAACTAGATACACATGAATATGCGACCAAAACTTTATGCATAACCGAACCGACAAAGGCGATTGTTCTGCCGACGCTACCGCCATCAATATGCGTCGGAGCGACGTGACAATAAGATTTATTAGCGCTCATTACCCGTGCCACGTGTCTGGTACCGTCGGCAGCTGATGAAGAGACAAAAATATACCTACAGACTACAAAATTACTTATCAGATATTTCATTTTGTCAGTCGAGGACCATAGGTACTACGTTTTTTAATATTACTTTCTACTGTAAAGTTACACTTAGAGTTTAAGAGTGACGTGACGTATGCGTTTGCGTTAAGTTCCATTTTGTATGGGATTTTGAATTACCAAAACATCCCGCTTGGCGCGTTGTTCAAAATCTCAGATATACCTACTCGTAATACAAACGCGACCGCTCGTCACGACATCGAATTACATTTACACTAGGGGTTCTGGCCGCGTAGCCAAGATGCCGATCGCTTACGCTCCGTAGCGATCGAAACGCAACTGTCACTGTCGCACTAATATGGAAGTGTGATAGAGAGACATAATGGTTTTCGCTGTCGAAGCGATAGCGATTGTAACCTTGGCTAGGCCGGCTGCTCATTATTAAGGTAGCAGCCATACGCGTCATGTCCTCGATAAAACAGACCTTTTTGTAGAATGCCCCATCATAAGATCTGTTCAACAGTAGATACTAAGGGTTGATTTAGACGGCGCGCGAACTAGCATGCAAGTTTAGTTAAGTACATTGCGGACTGTTGGTTACGTCCAATTCAACCGAGCGATTTAAAACCGCAATGTAATAAAACTTGCATACGAGTTTTCGCATCGTCTAAATGAGCCCTATTACTATAATATTAACTTTCTGAGAGCCTGAGATAAAATTACACTCTCGCTCACTGCAGTTTATCTCAAATAATACACCTTTTTATGGTGCACGTGCGCCTCCGACACGATCTTGACCCGCTTTTCGTGACCAGCCATAATGAGACGCTGCGACAACCTGCATCCATACATACATACACATGCACGTGCACAACAGCAATGGGCGGTTTCTGCAGGGGACAGAGGGCTTACCGAACGTTCGACGTGTTGTCCCTCTGCCGCACTTGTAATTTCGTACGTAACTACGTAAGTGTGACAGGGCGGCAACAGACTCCGAGACTTGAAGGACTTTTCATGTGTGGGTATTTTTTCTTTCTTTCTTTATTCTATTAGATTTAATTAAGTTAATATATGTACCTATTGTTTTGTGTAATGTGTAAACGTATATCACATAATTTCTTTTATCAATTATTTTAAATCAAACACGAAATAAAGCACCAGAAAATTAATTGAAAAAAGTAGACCCCAGTTATTGACGCAATTTTGTTTTTATAAGAGTACTATTAAAGAGTAGATAACTTGACCGTGACGTCACATATACGTAGATTCCATAGTTGCTAATCGTTTTGATAGTTCTGAAAAAGAAACTAATTTCTAGTCAGTCAAATACCCTATTCAGAACCCCTAGTGTAAATTTCATTCGATAGCGTGACGAGCGTTCGCGTTTGCGTTATGTCTATTTTCGTATGGGATTGTGAACAGCGCGCCAAGCGGGATGTTTTGGAAACTCAAAATCCCATACAAAATTAAACTTAACGCAAACACGTACGTCACGTCACGCTATCGAATGAAATTTACACTAGTGGTACAGACAACAACAGAGCTATGAATACAGGCAAAGTGTCAAAAATATGTATACAGTACTTTATTGCCTGTACATTAAGGTCGTGTATACATATTTTTGGCACTTTGCCTGTATTCATAGCTCTGTTGTTGACTGTACCGAAAGTTATATTAAGCAGGTATGGTAAAAGTATGTAGGTACATACTAATTTTACAATTTCTAGCAATTTGGTTTGCCAATCAGTATTTTTATGCTATATTAATAATAAATAAGCAATATCTGCAATACCGATATTACGGAATAGTTGTTTTCCATTAACCGGCAAATTACTTCCAGTATCAATATTAAGCTGCATTGAAGGAAATAAGCTGGGAAATTACCCTCTTTTTTGTAGGAACGAGCTTTGAGTAACGTGGAGGCCGTTTCTGTTTTAATACAGTCACTGCCAACGTTTCCGTAGCACTACGCTCGTAGCTAATACCAGGGTTTTCCCGCTTTGTGGAGGAAAGCGACTGCAAACAGAGAACCTGCCGAGCGAACTCAGGGCTTCGGATATTGAAATAGACATCTATTAGATATCTTTTAGACATCGCCAAGATACGATAACGATATGTTTAAGATCTAACCTGTCAAATTTGACATTTGCGCGATTCTGGAGACACTCTTGAACGATTTCCACAGGATATGACTTAGATATCCAATTCACATCTAATAGATATCTATCTAACGTAAAAGTGACATTGGTTGCCCGAATTGCACTGCAAAAGAGAACTAGTTGATATCTAAACTATAACGTATCTAGAATGGATCTAGTACGTGTCGTCTCTTGTGAATATCTTCAAGTTTGAATACAGCAGTCAATGTGTTAAGTATTCTTAGTTATTTTTAACAAAAAAACGTTATTCCGTAGTTCCATTAAAAATAACATTACACATTCTTAGAAGCAATTCGCGTGTTAAACAATAGCGTTAGTGCAAAAATTGTGACAATTTATAATGGTACGAGTTAGACCCATGTTCTCGTATATGTGTTAATTATTATTTTTAAGTTGTTTAATAATCTGATCAGGTTTCGAATCGATGAACTTACTAGAAGGCCTCAATATTGCTATTCAAATTTTTTGGTAACCAACCATATCTAAATCTAAAAAAAGCTACGATTTTTCAAAAACTCTGCTGACTGCACATAAACAATTTGACATGGTCCTTGACCATAAGCAAACAGCATTAGCGGCTCACGCAGATTGGTACTGAGGAAATGCAATCAGGAGTAGTTTCATAAGGCATCTCGCTCGCACTTATAAATACGTGCGCGTGAGATGGCTCATATGAGTCAGGGCGTATCAAATACCAAATCTGTAAAGCAGAAACGGGCTCGAGCCTTGAGTAACATGTTTTTTCTTTGCAAGAAGTCAATTATACGATATCGGATTATCAGAAAGGAAAATACGATCTTTTGTTGTTTAAGAAATCATTTTATGGTATATATTTTATTAGATTTATGTTATATTTGTACTCGGCAGAGTCATGTAAAAATACCGGTACTATTGAAGATAGCCATTTAAAAATATTTTTTTAGGTACTAAAAGCAGTCAAATATTCAATGAAAATTATTCGATTTTAATATTTTGTTGCATATTTGCAATTTGACAATTTATTTACATTAACTGTACCAACAGCAATCTTCTTTATCATAACTTAAATACCTTTCATTATTACATTTTTTTTATGAAATGAAACTAAAAAAATACAATACCTAAAATCCGATATTTATCGTCTCCAATCCCGGAATTGAAATATCGTAATAATCGGTCCGATATTCCGGTAGGTATTTCGGGATTCCAAAATTCCGTTATTCATGCCCTAGTATTTACTATGCGACATTTTAGGTAACTTCTACGTTCTACGGCTATTGTACTCATCCTCAATCCATCCAATATAAGCTGACGTCTAGCTCCATAACATCTATACATAACCAGAGACCACACTTAGATCACCCATTGACGATCTAAACCAATAGGAATATTCTTAGCTCCAAACTTCATACGCTTCAGATAACCGTCTTGGTTAAAAAAGGTCTTAACTACATTACAGTTTCAAGGAGTAAACGTCGTTATGGAATGTCAGCTTTCATTGTTATAAAAGAGCGTAAGCGCGCTGTATTTTGAAAGTACGGCCGTCGTTTTAGACCAAAGGGAGACCTGAATGTTCCGGTTATTTCGAGACTTCGGTGTGTGGCGGCGTGTTGAATAACATGCTAACAGTTAGCAGAATATTTCAGTAACCTAGAGGCGTATTCAAACTTATATTGTGAGATCTAACGTGCATGTATGGTGCGAGGGTGGGTACTGACATTATTTAAATATAATTTTCAGTCAGTGTCAGTGTCAGTTTATTGTAGCCTTCTAAGGGCCACTTGCACTATTCTACTAACCCGTTAAACCGTTAACTCAATGTCAAATTGTACTGGTAACTCTAGGTTTAACCGGTTAACCCCGGGTTGGTGCAAGTGGCGCTAAGTAGACTACCCACGCGTTGCCCGCGCACAATTCACGGCAAAATGCACAGAATCCGTTGTGGACTGTACCTAGGCAGCTAAAATGGCATCAATAAAGGCATACACTCTCGTCAAGAGTTGTGAAATAAGTTCCTTTAATCTGAAAATTGATAAATGCTTCCGCAATCGTAATAATGAATTCGACTTGGTATAACCATTATCTGGGTATATATTTCCATCCGTAGCACGTGATTTTGGCGACTCTTAAGTCATATTTAGACGGAGGATTTTAGTTACATTGCGGACTGTTGGCTATGTCCAATTCAACCGACCGATCAAAAACCGCAATGTACTCGTAATGAAACTCACATGCGAGTTCTTGCACAGTCTAAATATAAATAAGCCCTTAGGAAACCAAATGGATTACGAAGTGTGCTGAGTGATAAGTAGATACTGTTTTCTTAGTTCTACTGTGGACCAATAGAGTATCGGCATTATATCCGGGTAATCCATAGCTTCACCTGTCCAGTTAGCGGTACACTCGGCAACTTGTCACGTCTCGCCGATACGTCACCCGTATCCGTAGGTACACTCCGACACATTATTCTGCATAAGGTGTAAAAAGTCAAAGTCAAATATTGATGTTCTGTTTGAGGTCCTTGGAAAGCCGACGTAAGATAATTTGGCAACTCAATATTTAAGTCCGAAGACATTTTAACAGTTCTAACGCAAATTTAAGTTTAGACTTTGTAAGCAAAAGTAGTGTTTAGTAAGCTTAATTGAAGGCAAGTGACATCAAGGAAAATCTGCACGATCTATATAAGTAAGTTAGTAGGTAAGCCTGTAAAAAATATGTATATTAAACAATTGAAAATGACACTAAAAATTTAAATAATCGCTTGCCCAATACGTATACATACATACATACATATTCTATCTATACGAGTAGTAAGGGGTCACGAATATTCCTTTTCAAATCACAAACAACTATAGTAGTAGTTTAATATAAGGTGGCCAGTTATTGAAAGCAGGTCATTTATTGAAACTAAAATGAATTATATTTATAGGTGAATAGAATTCATTTTTAATTTGGGGCGGCCAGTTATTAAAAGTGGCCAGTTACTTACTGGCTAACTACCCCAAAATATTGTGAAAGTGTTGCCGACTGTACCGAACAGTCAGCTAATCCGTCATCGCCGCAGCTCTAATGGCCGACGGAGGCCATTTACAAAGGACGTATCCTGTTTGACACGAGCCTGCTGTGGTGATTTAAGGCCTGCATTGAGCTCGGTGTCGGTTCCATATTTCCGAAACTCCTCTTTCATAAAACTTAACAAGCCCTAAGCAGGGACGGGATATATTTATATAGACAAAGCTCTTAGTACATTTTTGACTTAAAAACGGCACAAGTCGGCGACATTTATCTGACATTATCCATTTTTCATAAAATATACTACCCGCTTCGACTATTACCCAATACAGAATAAATCGCTATTGAAAACGTTGTAATTTTTTTACACTGCTGCTGCTGATGTGCGTTTTTGTATTTTGCTGGATGGACACTGTAAAGAAGGCCTAAGGCGCCTATTATTAGCAAGGCGGAAAATCGTGCAGAATGGAGAGCCTTGGTGCAAAAGATAACGACCTCATGTGGTCGCGGTCCTCAGTCCTCAGGAAGAAGAAGAAGAGAAGAATTTTTGTAAGTACAAATAATTAAAGCGAGTAGAAGGTTAACATAAAAACCTCTACTAGCTTTATTTTCTTTGTTTGATTTGTCAATCAAAGTCAGATGCTAACTATGTATGCTGACTGTTAAATTAATAGACGTCATTTAAATGTCAAAGTCAAAACCAATGCCTCAAATGCCGATTTAGGTCGAACTATAGATAGAATAGGACATAGTGGACTGTTTGCGTAATTTATGCGTCTTATTTGTATGGAAAACATAACCCTCCCCGATCGCTGTGACGCGGTTAGAGCGGATAACGCAATTATTAAAACCGGCCATAGCGGCCCAGCAAACAGTTAAAATTCAATACCGACCCAAATCCGAGCAAACATAATGGGATGCTAGCGAGCAACGGCATTAAAACCGAATATCGGAGGCCCCACGTTGGGCGCCAAAGAGCTTTCCTTTGCTGCTGAATGTGCTTACATTTCCACAATATTTGGTTTATTGTCATTGAGTTATTATTACTATGGAGAAGCCATACCAAACAATGAAATTGTCGCAATCACGTTATGTACCACGCGACCAAAACGTCGTAAGCGCCGAAAATTCATGGAGCTTACGCGTTTAGGTCACGAGATTCACGCTCCGCTTCTATGGTTTGTTGTCAAAACAACATCAATTCATGGCGCAAAATACTGGTTCGTTGTGCCGGTTCTGTACATAAAATAATTCAATGTTTATTGTAGTGTCAAACTAATGTTTCGGTTTCGGTTTTGGCATAAAATTCCCGAAAAACTGCCGAAACTGTGGGAAGGTACTTTTGTAGTATCCAGCCAACGGTTCGTTCAGGTCAGTTTATTGTAAAACTATTTTTATAACCGGTTATTACAATGAAATTTTTTAAACTAAAGTATATTTTCAGAGATAAAAGGTAAAAACCCATTTCCAAAGGCCATTTCTTCCGTCGCAAGTTTCGTGCGGCTTATTAAATCTTTTAGCCCTTTCTAATTTCCTCGCTTCTTAAATATCGAGTTAGGTACCTAGTATCGTTCCTCTGCATAACATCAGCCCATCAATATTCCCCGGCAGTTTATGCAAAACATGCCGCGGTTAGACAGCCTTCGAGCGGGCAACGTGTACTGCCCAAAACTCCCAAAACATCGCCATTACAAGGCAGTAGATCGAAATAGACTGATTATTATTCAATGATGCACTATTTAGATAGAAATACGAAAGGAATGGACAACTATTCATCGTGGAAATTTATGATGAAGATGCATGGTGTCATTACTTCATTAAGATCTTTGGGATTTTGTGGATAAAGACTAAAGAGGCTGAAGATAAAAGAAAGTTCTTAGTAATTATATAATTATTTTTCATTTATTTTGTACTAAAAACAACCTATATAATTTTAAAATGTAAATAAATATCCATTAAACATGGGAACCGCGGAGTTCCCACGCGAACCCCCGAAAGTGCCAAAGCCCTTAAAGCACTCAGGAATTCAAAGCTTTGACAGACGAGGCAATAACTCAAAACAGCAAGTTGGAGGCTCCGGGGCGCGAGTGCCGGAGTTTTTGCCAATTTGTAACCGGGGCTTTCACAACATAGGCCGAGAGTCGGGACACTTATATACCGACAAATCACCCCACTTTATTGCTCCAATCGGGAATTAGTTACTTGGGGTAAGTACAGTCGCCATCAGATATATCGGAGCAATCAAGGAGCTCACAAATATCTGAACACGTCGCTATTGTCAAGTCGTTATCGTCTTAAGGCCAGAGGGCCTACCGCGAACAACGTTCCACTGCCTCTCTGTCGCACTTGTAAATAGGGAATATTATGCAAAACTCTGCGTAGAGAGCGTCACTAACTCAATCACATGGCCTACCGTGAAACACGACAATCTAAATTTCGGTTTCTACCTCTCTATCACTCTTGCTTATTCGATCGATAGAGAGGCAGATAATGAAATATCGATTTTCGCGTTTCGTGGTAGGTAAACAAACCGGCTTGATGCATCAATGTCATAGTAAACCTTGTCAAAAAACTGTTTAAAGCGTAGTATGTATAAGTTCTATAAGGTTTACTAAACTAAATTAGTGCTGCACTCTGGTGGCAGAACATTGCAGTAATACTTCCCTATTCGTACAGTGTGACCGGGAGGCAACAAGTCGGATGTGGTTCGCGGTAGGCCCTCTAGAGTCGGACCAAGAAAAGTCTGCAATGGATTTGATAGCCCACGCTGTGCAAGTCTTATTTTAGACGTAAAACTTCTATGAAATTATGACATATAAATAACACTTGCACTGCGTGGGCTATCAAATCCGCTGCAGACTTTTCTTGGTCTCCACTTGCAAGTACTAAGCGATCATTTATATTAGTAACCCGGAACGTAGGTATATCAGTTTGATCGATAAATGAAGCTCTAGCTCTTTGACTAGTGCGTCCCCGTGGACTCGCTTCGATGACGTGATAAATGTAACGCGAACAAACTGAAACAGAATACGCATTAGATTGATCCCGGCTCTTTATTGCGGAGGTAAAATCATGTTTACAAGCTTTTGTTGGTAATATTACCAATATTACAAGGTTTAGGTACCTACAAACTTTTAAATAATAACGACACAAAGGAGGATGGGCAAATTGGCCTATTGACCAAGGATAAGCGATATGTTACTGGATAGCTTATTCTAAGTTCTAAAACTTTTACTATGGCAGGTAATCCCAAACCTTTGTGTGAAAAAAGTTATCGCCGCAGAAAGTAGTGTGAGTTGAAACGTGACTGTATAGTTTTTTAGGGTTCCGTAACCAAAGGGTAAAACGGGACCCTATTACTAAGACTTCGCTGTCCGTCCGTCCGTCCGTCCGTTCGTCCGTCCGTCCGTCTGTCACCAGGCTGTATCTCACGAACCGTGATAGCTAGACAGTTGAAATTTTCACAGATGATGTATTTCTGTTGCCGCTATAACAACAAATACTAAAAACAGAATAAAATTAAGATTTAAATGGTGCTACCATACAACAAACGTGATTTTTGACCAAAGTTAAGAGTGGTCAGTACTTGGATGGGTGACCGTTTTTTTTTTTGCTTTTTTTTTTGTTTTTTTTTTGCATTATGGTACGGAACCCTTCGTGCGCGAGTCCGACTCGCACTTGCCCGGTTTTTTTTCGATACTAAGTTCCTACTTTAATGTTCATTCACCACCACAAAACAACTTTATACTCATCCATTCGGAAACCATGATTACCTCATAAGGGGCTGTATGAAAATCTTAATTTACCAACTTAAAGTTAATGTAGCCTTAAATTACCTTCAAGGCACTAAAATCAACGAGTACCTATGTAGACAACCCCTAATGTAGGGTTACCAGATACAAACTTAGAATTTCCTGACAAAATTTCTGATTTCCGAATATTTTTCCTGACATTTTCGTGTTCCGTCCCCATTCCTGACAAAAGGCCAAAATTCCTGACATGTCAGGAAAATTCCTGTCATCTGGTAACCCTACCCCTATGGAGCGACCTGAAACGCTAGTTTAACTATTTAAGTAAGACTAAAATGTCACACCGATCCGTGCGTTGGCAACGTGCGTGCGTGCGCATAACCCCTAGCGTAAATTTCATTCGATAGAGCGCGACGCGCGTTTGCGTTTGCGTTACGTCTATTTTTGTATGGGATTTAGAACTGCGCGCGCGCTCAAAATCCTATGCAAAACGGCACATAACGCAAATAATTTGCGTTATGTGGCGCCTTAATTATTAAGGCGTAAATACATAGTGTCACGCTATCGAATTAAATTTACACTAGTGGTTCTGGTTCTGTTATTATTTTGGGATATTCACATTTGACACATCGGGAGCTAAACTTCCCGATAATTATTTGACAGATATCAACATTTTGACATGGTTCTAATGTATTATTCCCGATTTCTCGAAGACGGCTAACTAGACCATTCGATTGCGTGACGAGCGTTCTAGTTCGCGTTATGCCTATTTTTGTATGGGATTTTGAACAGCATAAATAAATAGAATAAAAAAGCGGCCAAGTGCGAGTCGGACTCGCCCATGAAGAGTTCCGTAGCGGCAAGTAACAATAAAATCGCGGTTTACGATTTATGACGTATTAAAAAAAAATACTTACTAGATCTCGGTCAAACCAATTTTCGGTGGAAGTTTGCATGGTAATGTACAACATATATTTTTTATTGTATCCCGCCGAGTTTGTTGCCGGTCCCATATTGGGATACCCTCCTCCAATTGAGGGGGGATTTAAATCTTCTCGGGGCAGAGGTGTGCGGTTGGAGCCGGTTTAGGTTTATTTGACGTTCATAAGCGCATTGTAATATGCCTACTTGAATAAACTATTTTTTATCCTTAGTTTTATCTATAGTTCGTTTTTTTAGCATTAGAAAGAACTTGCAAGAAGGTAAGCGATCTTGACATGTCTTTTAATGGAAAAAGCTTTTTAAAATTCAAAAACTATTACTTACGAAAGCAGTAGAATATAAATGATTGTGTTAGATTCATAATTGTTACATATTTGCCGTAACTTATTTAAAAATTTGTTTTTCAATTAAAAGACACGTCAAGATTGTTTACCTAATTTCTAATGCTAAAAAAAACGAACTATAGGGGTAGGTACAGTCCGAGTCCGAACTCGGCACGGTGTAGGGAGTCGGCAATTCCCGCTTGAGTGATATTGCAACTGTTGCTAACTACAGTTAGCGGAGCATTTAGCGTATCACTCGGGGTAATCATGTTAGATACTGTATAATAATACTGATGATAAATAGGCCAATAAATAAAAACAGAACAATTTTACACAGATCGACCTAGTCCCTCAGCAAGCGCTCAATAACAGCCGTATTCGAACAATGAGATACGTCAAATACTAGATATTGAAACGATATGGATTACACTTACACTTGGACTTACAGCCATATTCTAACAATGAGATACGTCAAATACTAGATATTGAAACGATATGGAATAGATATGTCAGTGTCAAACAAGTGTCAAATGTGACGTTTTTGTTTGAAGAAATGTCAATTTTGACACTTGTTTGACACTGACATATCTATTCCATATCGTTTCAATATCTAGTATTTGACGTATCTCATTGTTAGAATATGGCTGTAAGTCTTGTGTTGTGGGTACCTACTAAATAGACGACGATATAATATACAGTGGAACCTGGATAATTGCAATCTCAAGGGACCGGCCATTTTTTGTCAATTAACCAGGTTTTTCATTTAAGCAGGTCATGTCAATTAACGAGGTTCAAAAAATAGTTGTGTCAATTATAGAGGTTCTCATTAATAGAGGTTGCGTTCTGACAAATTTCTTTTTGTTGCAAATATTTTATATATAATTTGGTGCAAATAACCTTTGAAAGTAGATTTACACGCTTACGTTCTGGGTATTTGGTCTATATATTGCTTATGTCTATACTTGTACAGTCAACAACAGAGCTATGAACACAGGCAAAGTGTCAAAAATATCTATACAGTACTTTATTGCCTGTACATTAAGGTCGTACATATTTTTGGCACTTTGCCTGTATTCATAGCTCTGTTGTTGACTGTACTTTTGTACTACATTAATTACTACTTTATTTTCTTATTAATCATTTGGGTTTAAAAAATTCCCTTGAATTCTAGAATAACGTTTTATTAGAATGTAAAAAGCATACTTTGTTTTTGATTTAATCAAAAGTATTTCACCTACTACAGGCTGTGATAGATACCCAATAAATAAATTGAATTCGGGATGAAGATATAAATAAAATGATCATTGCAATTAAAATGTTTCTGCTGTCTACAACTACATTATTTCAATTACAGAGGTAATAAGTAAGACTCGTTTCAATAATAGAGGTAAAAAGAAAAGCAAAAATAACGGATTTTTTTAGCAGTGTCAATTATAGAGGTCTTTAGTTGCGATGTGGTCAATTACAGAGGCAAAATTACGAAAAGCACTAAAATCTAAATTGCAATTATAGAGGTTCCAAAATTTCAATTATAGAGGCCTTGTGGTCTCAAGGGACCGGGACCGGACTTTTGGTTGCAATTATTGAGGTTTTCCATTTATCCAGGTGCCAATTAACCAGGTTTCACTGTAACATAAAAAAAAGATTGCTCCCATACAAAAATGGGCGTCCCTGTATTTTTCAGCTGCATCACCGTACAAAATTTAAGTTTTATCTGATCAAGTTGTTAATTATAATGTGTCAATTAAATACTTCATCATCATCATCACCTCAGCCATAAGACGTCCACTGCTGAACATAGGCCTCCCCCTTTTTTGGGGGGTGAATGACATAATCGCCACGCTTGGCAGGCGGGTTGGCGATCGCAGTCGAGTACACCGAATTTGAGGGACGCTGCTGCCCGTCCACCGGTGGTCTTGGACGTGGTTTAAGGACATATCCGGGTCCAGGACGCAGTTTAAGGACATACCCGGGTTAAATACTTATAGATCTAATATTGCCCGTGTAAACAAAAAAATTAAAAAACATGGTTTTGAAAAAAAACGATTATTTCTTAGGGAGTCTAGGGACACGAAATCAGTGTTCTAAAAGTTGATTCACCCACGTACCTACACCTAATGTAATCGTACTAGTGCTCGACATCCTTATGCCCAATAGATGACACGCTTGCTGTCACCTCTATTGACAATCACTTAAGTTTCAAGATGACATGTACTAGGACTGCGTCGAGCACCAATTAGGGTCTCTATTGTTTCCCAAATACTTAGTTTTAAGTCATAATGTATTGTTTGTCCGAATTTTCGTTAGTCATAATTGGTTTTTCTCAGAAACGCTTAACTTTTCAGGATTGCCATAAAACAAACCTGACCTAACATAACCCATCTATAGAATAACCTTACGAAAATCCTGAAAAGTTAACGGTTTCAGTTTTATGATTACCTAACGATAATATGACAAACAATACATTATGGCTTAAAACTTTATGGGAAACAAAGGGACCACGTTTACCTTATATGAAAACAATATTTTTCCCAGCCTCATTCAATATAAATATAATTTACATTTTAACATCACACTTAACCTTCAATTTACCCTTCACACCCTCACAACACTCAACCTTTTAAACTTAACGTTTAAGCCCCTAACCTTCTAAACTTGTCCTAACCTGACCGCACTTTAAGTTAAGTACTAGACTAATTAAGTTTAAATTAAAGTCAGTCTATGTACAAAAGGGTACGTCCTTAGAGCGTACTAATGAATGACAGAACGTTTAGGCCCACTTGCACCATCCCACTAACCGGGGGTTAAGCGGTTTAACCGTCAACCCAGTGTCAAACTGTACTGGTACCCATGGTAACTCCAGGTTTAACCGGTTAACCCCGGGTTAATAGAATGGTGCAAGTGGGCCTTAGTCTAATACCGGGTTAAGTAGCGGTAGAGTTTATAATATGCACACGAAGTTAGTATAGGTACGTTTTTGATTTCAAAAAACCGTTTTTTACTGACACTAATCTCTTATCACAGTGTTACATCTTCTCCAAAAATTTACTCAAATCTATGACTAGTACAAAGATTTATTATATGCAAAGTATTATTGACTAAAATGAAACGCTACGTATTAAGTATGTCAAACATCTTGCGCAGCATTACAATATATATTAGCAAGCATTTTAAGCTTAATACTATTTTTAAAATTAGGTTACCAATCGGACCCTCCCCTAGCAAGCCGTGGCAAAAACTCATCACCAGAAGCGGTATCATGATCGCATTTTCATCACCTGTCATGCCATGCGTCACTTTCTCACGTAGGTACAGTCGACGTCAAAGAGAAATTTACAGCCAAAGTAACAAAAAAATGTTTACACGACCTAAATGCTATGACAATAAAGTCGTGTAAATAATTTTTTGTAACGTTAGTCGTAAAGATCTCTTTGACGTCGACTGTACATATTTGTTAGAACGTGACAGGCATGGTGACAAATAATAAAGAGCCGACCATCTTAGCCCTACAGAAAGCGTTTTGAAATCAAACTTACCGGGAAACAAGCCTAGGGCCTCCTGCTTCGAAGGCAAGGGTTAGAGCATTTAGTATCTGGCGACGTCATGGCTGTCAAGCTGTCATTTTGTGTACGAAACAGTCTGCCGATTTTTGCGGGAGAGAGGACGTCAAATGTATTGCTATTTCTACATGATTTGCACGTAGCGTACAAATAGCCATGTAATTCCATACAAAAGTTTGCACAATTGTGCAAGTTTTTCGGGGTAAGCTTTTAAGGGGCCCACTGATTAACAGACCACCGGACGGTATCAGCCTGTCAGTTAGAACAAAATTTTAACAGTTCCGAACAACTGACAGGCTAATACCTTCCGGCGGACTGTTAATCAGTGGGTCCCTCTAAAGGCGACTCCAGTTATTAAATGCTCTAAGAGGCAGGGTGTCTATATAGGCTAGGAGACCGTCAAAGATGATGTAATTTTGTATCACGAATTCTCTGCAAATGTACAGAATAGCTGATGATTGCGGAGTTCTTCTCCAGAGTCTCGGAGTTGATTCGGCGAACATTTCGCATCCAGCTAATTTGATTCGCCGCTTGATGTATAGCGAAACGGAGGTCTAAAACTACAGATGAGGCATTTGTTTTTTTATGATGTGTAACCGAACATCATACTATCTTTGTCTTACACTGGAACTAGCACCCAAAAGAAAAGGATGAGTATAGTTTTCCTGGTTCTTACTGATACGAGGATAAGCAAAGACCGTTGCCAGCCGTTGAGACAGTAGAGTTAGACCAAGAAATGTCTGCAGCGATTTTGACAGAACACGCAGTGCAAGTGTTATTAATACGTCATAATTTCGTAGAAGTTTGACGTTTAAAATAACACCTGCACTGCGTGGGTTATCAAAATATCTGCAGACTTTTCTTGATCTAACTCTACCTATATACGCTCTTTTCTTCCATATCGGTCCAGATGGAAACACTACGGGCGACAGTTTATTATTATTAACTTAATGTGCATGTGACCTTCTTCGTACCTCTCATTATCCCGGGCCCCCCTTCCCCCGATCCTCAGTCCTCAAAATCACACCGTACGACAAAGACAAAACATCCTCTAGAGCATAGTCGCGCTACCCCCGCTGCCACGCATACAGTAATTTTACTCCATGTTCGAGTCGAAAGTGTGTTTGTGTGACGTCCGTGAACTCGTTCGTCGTTTGAACGGACCAATCACGGCACGGGACTTCGCTCACCTCGTCCCGCGCACCCCCGCATTTTTGGCAGCATCGGTTGCATGAAATAATTGCTCTAAACTCCGTCTAGAGGATTCCTAGTCTATGCCGTACGACAAAGTTTACCAGTCGCACCTGGGTTATAACCGCGAAAATCGAAGTTCACAAATTGCGGGCACTTTTCTCTGTCACTCTAATTACGCCTTCAATGGAGTAAAAGAGAAAGATCCCCGCAATTTGCGAATTTCGGTTTTTGCGGTAGCCCCTGTACCTCTAGTGTAAGTTTCATTCGATAGCGTGACGTGATGTTCGCGATTGCGTTAAGTGTAGTTTTGTATGGGATTTTGAGTTTCCAAAAGAAGTTTCGCGGGACACCGCTTGCGCGCTGTTCACAATCCCCTACAAAATGATGGCTCCTCTACACGATGGGCCAACGCCGGCCACTCCAAGGGACGCAGCCATGCGGTAGAATGAGATAGCAATATAACTTGCTCCCTCTAAAGCATAAATGCGTCCCTTGGAGTGGCCGGCGTTGGCCCATCGTGTAGAGGAGCCATTAGACTTAACGCAAACGCGAACGCACGTCACGCTTTAAAATGAAATTTACACTAGAGGTTCTTAACGAGGACATTCGAGTTAGTTTTGGACCATAAGTTGGAAGCTTGTATAGGTACTACTTATACAGATGTAATGTATAATTGTTTTCCACCGTATTTTCTCGAAAACGTTCATATTTGTCATGCTACTTCAGTCAACGTCAGTACTTTTTGTACCGAGACTGACTGAAATAGACATGTTAGTAAGTTTCCGTGAAAATACGACAGTAAATAATTATGCACTACTACTGTAGCTGGGTTGTTTTTCGGTTCCCAGTCCACGCGTAGGAAATACAATGCTAAAGTAAAATTCAATACTAATAAATGTTAGCTCCAAACGATTCTTACATCCCACCTTATTTGCATCGCCCTATCCACTTTTCCGAGCTCTCGCCCCGTCTGATTGCCGTCTGGAATATTTATTAAATAAATATTGAACCGTCGCATTTAGATCTGCGAAGGCTTTTATGGAAAAAAGTTCTGTCAACACGGAATTGGACTTGCAGCGTCTGTTTATTGGAAAACGGAGGATATTTAAATAAG
This sequence comes from Cydia fagiglandana, assembly GCF_963556715.1. NCBI lineage: Eukaryota > Metazoa > Arthropoda > Insecta > Lepidoptera > Tortricidae > Cydia > Cydia fagiglandana. The sequence continues at coordinate 25,867,452 of NC_085933.1, read as the reverse complement.
GGAAGTCATTTTATAAAGGGAAATAGAGGTGGAAACTAGAACAAGATAAAGAATATTAAGGTTTAGGTTTTTTACCTGAAGATAAATTGAACATTATTTTAAGGAAACGCTGTTGGTTTACGTAGGTGTGAAATTATTTATTTACATTCTTATTATTCGTACATTTCCATCATTTATATTTTGTTGTCGATTCAGTTTTTAGATTTTATTAAATGTCATTTCACGGCGACTAATGGTAACATTCCATTTCTAACCGCAGCTGCACTACCGGTACTGAACGCGTCGCTGTCATTGTCAATTTCCATAGTAAATTTGACAGGGTTAGAAATGGAATGTTACCATTATGGTAACATTCCATTTCTAACCGCAGCTGCACTGCTAGTACTGAACGCGTCGCTGTCAATTTCCATAGTAAAATTAACAGTAATGCAGCTGTCGTTGGAAATGGACTGTCACCTTAAAGCTAACACAGCCGTATTTAGGAAAGGTTTAATGCTAATTTTAGGATGACGTTATGTGACGCTGTAACTCATGTTAGACCGGGCCGTGTCCGGGCCGGAACTTCCGGAGCTTACTTTTCTATGACATGACGAGGCGATCACGTGATGCGTTCTATATAAAACGATGTGCCGGGATCTCCGGCCCGCACACGGCCCGGTCTAACGTGAGTCATCTTTTTCACTGATGTCTTATCACTACCTGCTTATTATACTACAGAAAAAAATAAACCCATAACAGATTTTATTCCTGTATAAGTACTAATCCAGCAGTGTAAGAAAATAATTCCAATACGTACCTATTTTATTCCAGAATAAGTAATACAGCAGTATATTAGGCAGGTTATTTAGTTGGGATTTCGGTTTCGTTCCGCGTCGGGAAATGTTCTAATTTCTTGCGTTTCCCTTAATAGGCAATCTTTGAAAGATTACCAGTGGGTGGATTTATACCTCACGACCATCTTACGTCTACTAAATTGGTCAGAAAATGAAATATACAACGGAGCTTTTTAGGAAGAAAGGCTGTAGGTAAAAAAGGTCTACCTACACCTTTACACACGGAAAATAACTCAGCTTCGCTTTTGGATGAGAAAACAGTCGTGAAATAGAACTTTTATAACGTTAATGTATGTATTAACTAAATGCTGGTTATTATGTAGACATGTAAGCATTATATTTAGAGCGTGGGTTCTGCATTTGTCAGAAAGTTCGAAAACACTTAATGTGACCCACGAATAGTCACGAACTATATAAACGACAATCTGGTGCGTCGTGTATTTGTATTGTTTGTTACGGTCGTCGTTCCTACTAAAGGCCGAGCCACACCGGCTTGCGTGTGCGTGACGTGCGCGTGTGCGTGCGCTAAAATGTTAGAGCAGCACACGCACACGTCACGCAAGCGGTATGCCATCTCTCATAAGGATCTGTATACTACAACGCCGCACGTGCACGTGCACGTCACGCACACGCAGCCGGTATGCACAGGCAATCTGGTGCACCGTGTATTTGTTTGTTTCCGCCGTCGTTCCTACTAAATAGTAGTGGTACCTACTCCACTCTCTTTTTCACCTCCCTACTGTTGAAATACAGAGTAACGCAAAGTCTCGCGCGTAGTACCCTCTGACCATTATAATCTGATTTTTTTCCTGTTTTACTGAGGAGTTTGCCCAACCCAGAGGTCAGAAACGACTGATTTTATTTGCAGTAATTTCTTTAAGACTTTTCAAATGTTGAAAACTGTCCGCATCGTGTAAATGCCCCCTTGTAATCCGCTATTAATACGCAGCCGTCCAGAAATGTTTTTCAGCGGCAATTAGAAGGATCGACGGCTTTTGAGCTAGCGCCATCTTGTTCGGCGATTGCTTTTTTATAAAACGAAGATTCGGGCTGTTGGTGATTTTTGGGCACAGATTGATTCTGAACTGAAGTGCTGGCGGCGATTTTCTGGAAAATTATAAAAAGATTCGTACAAATATTCGTACGTTACTGGACTATTTTTAGATCTTTTTGTTTATTTTTTGATTTTACGACTACAAGAATATTTGTGACGTTTTCAATTAAAAGGTACCACATTGTCGGTTGTCGACAAGGTTGATTAAAAATACTATCTTTACGGAAATAGCATCCTGTTGACAAGCGACAATAAGTACCCTTTAAAAAAAAAATAATAGTATTTTATGCAACAGTTTTATAAGAGGGGTCAAAAAATGTGAGTGGCGTGGGTAACAATGTGAGCCGAAGGCGAACATTGTTAATAAATACGCCATGAACATTTTTTGACTACTTATACAACGTTGCATACAATGCTTTTTCTATGAGTAGGCAATATTAAATAAAATACAAAAAATTATAAACAAAATTTTATTTATGAAAATGTCAATGTAAGTTTTGGATAGTAGGTATTACTATATGTATGTAGCTCTTGTCTGCGACAAGCACCCATCCATAATACCAAATATTACTGCAACCTGTAACAAGACAAAGGAGAATTAAATAATATTCAGTTTCAATGCAAAAATATAAAATGTACAATAAATATAGCTCGTTGTACTGTGTACCCTAAATCAAAAAAAATTATAACATATACCAACCTTGCTTAAAAGATAGATCTGATCCGGAGCTTCCAAAGTCTTTGAAAATACACCAATAAGACGTTTTCAGAGAATGACGAAGTTTTGTGCTCCAATCTCCACGCCATGAACTTCTCATAAGATTTGTCGTATAGGTGCTGCGATTTAGTACTTAGGCAACAAATTTTCGGTCGCTGCTTGTGCTGCAGCGGATATTTCTTCAGGTGTAGAAACAATGTTGTCCTTTTTGTCCATATTCAACACTTTTTATGAACGCAAAACAAATAGTAACGCAAAATACTCAAAAAATCAAGAAATTACCGGGAAAGGCGGGAAACGTAAAAACGAACGAGTAATGTCTATGGTTATGTTTTTTTTTAAAGCCGTTACACACTACCGCACCTCACCAGGGTTGTGGTCAAAGAATATAATACTCACTAGGAGAAGAACGGTAACTCCATACAAAAAAATGTCCCCAACCGTTTATACGTTTATACTAGTGGCGCCGTCTTTGTGTACCAATGGAACTAAAGTTGACAACCGGTTTAGCCTGGCGGGTATTGGTAGGTAGTAATTCTGTTGATAAACATATTTGTTATCTTCATATCACGAAATATATGCAAGATGCAAATATTACCCCTTGTTTGTGGTATTATCAATTGATTTAAATAAAAGGCATGTTTATGTTTATAACATTATATGTATTATTTATTAAAAAATGTTTTACATATAAAAATATACACTGAAAACTGGCAACTGGCAACTTAATAAAAAAATAGACATTAATAAAGCGGATTCACAAAGTTTTCAGTACCTTTTATACAAATAACATTAGGCATGCCTATCTATTACACTTTACACACAGATACACTACACTTTACACACGGCATTTTACACAGATTTCCAACTTGTATTCATACATTTCTTCACGGTTAATTAATACGCTTTCCAGATGCGTTATGACTCGGTTCCTTCTGAACCCACTAAAGTTGTAAATTTCACTCTGGCTGCTTCAACAGCCGTTGCTCCGCATTTAGCACATTTTCTATGTGCATTGCTGTAATCCATGTAGGTACAGACTTACAGTCTTAAGTGGTACGTAGCGGTACACGTTGTATGTATTATTTAAAGAGTTAATAAATAAAATTTTCGTTATGAACTTTAACCACAGCAGTTGGACAGAGTCATTGACAAATATATTTTTTATTATGGTGGGTAGACGTACCTACCCTCCATATATTTTATGAACATTGATAAAGACAGTTGGAAGCAAATATTCATTATAAAACTTAATCGCATGTAATTAAGTTTTAAGCGTTTTAAGTCCCGTTTTATGATTAATATTGTATAAAATTCGTGATAATTTAAATCAGAGTTGGGAGCAATGTTGCTGTAGAAAAATGTTTTTATTTTTATTACTCGCAGCTTTTTCCCGGAGGCCAACGCACACATAGAAGCTTAAGGCGCACACATGCGCAATTATTTGGAGACATAACTTTCTTAGGAAGTGAACAGGCCTTGCACCTGCTACCTTGCACTAGCTTACCGTATCGTAATGTCTCTAAAACGACACAAGTGCTTTTTTGGGCAATAGACTATAGACTTTTAAGGAGTATTAATAATGTATGCCCTTACATGTTCGTTCGTGACTATGTAAATGACAGATAAAAGTACACGAGTAGAAAAATTCGTTTATTTCAAGCTAATTAGGTATGCACATATTTTTTTTTTGGTAGAATGGCACATTTTTAGATTTATGTGCCGTTTTATTGAAAATTGTGCAACTACACTTTTTTCAGTACCCCTAGCGTGAATCTCAGTCAATAACGTGACGTGACGTACGCGTTTGCGTTTACACATTCATTGCAGACGCATTACGATTAAATAGTTTCGTGACGCGATTTCGCATCATCAGCAATAATTAATGGGTTAAGACTCATTTTGTATGGGATTTTGAGTTTCCAAAACGTCCCGCTTGGCACGCTGTTCAAAACCCCATACAAAAATAGACATAAGTACCTAACGCAAATGCAAACGCTCGTCACGCTATCGAATGTAATAAACCTTTTTTTCACAAGACGACAAACTCATAATAATATATTTCACATGATGTCTCAACAGTCATTAAAAACCCACGTTCCCCCACAAACTCAGGGGTGCTACTAACAAGGTTCACTATAAAGGTAGCATTCGCAGGCATCGTAAACATCTAGCTGACATGTTTAGCACCTCTGGAGTGTAATAGATTCCGTCCATAGACAGTAGGTACATAATGTGTGGTGTAAACTAAAAAAGGTGTCGAAAACTTGACGGTTTGTTAATTAAATAGGTGTTCTAAGTAATGAGTTGTTATACATTATAATAATATTATGATGGTAATGATGGTGGCTTACTTAGTTATTGCATATTAACTTATTAACTGTACTATTGTGGACATCTCTGTTATTGGCTTTGTTTTTTTCTCACTGTGCTATGTATTATGTACTTTTTGTATTGCTGTTAATGCCTCAAATAAAAAAGAGCTGCCAGCAGCAAGTGTAATAAAAAGTTTAGTTAAAAAATATCCCGACTAAGTTTATTTCCTAAACAAGCTTAAAACTCAAATTTAATTAAAATCTCACTTAATCCAGAACTTTTATTTAATTACACATCTCAAGAAACCCGCGAAATGCAAAAAATCTTTGTTTTGGCGCGAAACTACGCGAAATCCTTGATTCCCGCCTTCAAGCAATATGGCTGACTTGCAAAACGCCACCATAATTTTACCGTTTCAACCAACCTCTAACTTTACTCTCAACCTTAATGCTGATTAATAAGGTTGTTGCTAGCATGTTTAGGTAGTTGCAGGTGTAAAGATAAGTTGGTGTTCTTGTACAAAAGACTGATTGTGGCGACGGAAGCCTCGTAGGAGCGCCTTTGTGCGCTGCGGCGTGTGTAGGTTAGGTTCTGCTTTTTCAAAGCGGATTGTTGATTCTCGGGTCCCGTGTTAAATGAGGTGGAATATGCTGTCTTAGTAGAGAGTAAATACGTATGCGTTACTGGCATAAGAAACCTAACGAACATAATTAGGTATCCTATCTATCAATTAAGTAGGTTAATAATGTGTCGACCGCCAAAACATTATACAGGAACATTACGATTTGCCTGATCATATGATCGGCCGCGGACATTATAAACGGACCGTTTTCGAGCAAAAAACTGAAAAAGAGCAAATATTTATGCACACCTCCTGGGATTGAGCAAACTCGAATGGCACGCATTAGGACCAAATAAAGGTACAGTGGCGTTCAAAAGTGCATGGATAGATGTTGACTGTAATGCCTTAATATTACGGTTGAAACATAACTTACTCCATGCACTTTTGAACGCCAGTGTACCAGTGTACCTATTAAAACGATATCCATGCTTGCTGGGAAAAATGTTCGAAAAAATCTAATTTGATTGGGCTATTTCTAAACTTTACCAAATTGAGATTCATAGTAACTGGGCCACGTGCAAATATGCAAATACGAGATCCCAGTTCCGAATAAACTTCACCGTCAAAGTGTAAAAGTTTTGCTTTTTACACGGAGCCGATACCTATTTGCATAATTCGCGGGTCACTCGTAAATTCGTTATCTACATATAATATAGGAAACTTTGACGTTTTGGTTTCGAAGTAGGTAGTCTTAAAATTCTTACAGGCCAATTCGAGTTTTAGTTATTCGATCTGTTTCCAATATGATACTGATCGGTCAGTTTCAAAAGTATTTAGGTACCCCTCATGCTAAAACCCTTTCAATCTTATCCCAACCGTGTAGGTATCTATTCGTCTTACATTTGTCAAGTTTGGTACTCTATGATACATAAGTGCATGATTGTATAGACAATGGTCTTAAGGACTGTATATGTACTCCGATTACAGTGCAGTGTTTGCATTGACCACACAATAGGGGTGACCCAGATAATAAACGTATGTATATAATATAACATATAGTTCAGCTTAAATACCATCTACATCTAGGGCTGCCTCGGTCGGCATTTAGTTAATTATAATAACAATGGTAAGAAATTTATCAATTAAATTCAAATTCCAGACATTCTCTGCCAGTCAACCTTAAGGCTAAATTAATTTAGTATCAAGCAGAAACGTCTGCGAACGATAAGTCTCCCCGAGGCTCATAATATATGTTGGAAATATTCGCTGTATTTGGTAAGGTCTTGGTAGCTCAGATGGAAGAGCAGGGGGCTAGCGATCCGGTTTGGGTTCAAGTATCGGCCAGGACAGTGATTTTTTCCACTTTTAATTTGTTTCTAAGCTTATCAGCATGGCAAAGGCTTAAAACTTAGGGCTTAGGGCTTAATTAAGGCTTAAGGCTTAAAATGCTTAAGGCTAAGCAGAGAGGTTGTGTATGTTACGAGTAGAGTATTAGTGATAACCCTGTGATATGTGTTAAGGTGATGTGTGGAATATGCGATAATCTGCGACATCTCAATACCGGGCATTCACGATATTCCAAGCCAACTGTCTTAGTGTTATATCATATTGAACCATTATTATTAACGTATATAGAACCGGCACAGAGAATCAGTATTTTGCGCTATGGGTTGATGTTGTTTTGACAACAAACCATAGAAACGGAGCGTGAATCTTGCGACCTAATAATACCGGATGTTGCCTGTAATATGAGCAGAAAATTTAACTGTAGGCTGTCTCATACTGATAAACATTTGTTCAGCGACTTTTAAAAATAACTTGTGGTTTGATTTTTAATACACTTTAAAGTTTATTCTAAGACGCAATGTATTGCGAATTTTGTTATGTTTAAGGCGTGACAAGCAACGTCAACCTCAATGATGTGGCGTGGCGATGGCGTCCATTGAAGATAATATTTATTTTGTATGAAAAATAGGGAGTCAAAATACTTCATCATTTTTAAAAGTTTTTAACAAAAATGTCACCGTTTGAGGAGTACAATCTATGTTTTAATTATTTGCTCGTGTTACAGGCCACACCCGGTAAATGCGTAAGTGCCATGAATTGTATGGCATTTACGACGTTTTGTTCGCGTGGTACAGGTTGAGATTGCAACGATTTCATTATTTGGTATGGCTTCTATATACCTACCTGGTATTACTAGGTATATAGAAGCACGCACTAAAAACACATTTTGACTCGTCACCGACGACGCTCACAGCGACCGCTCCCTGTGACGCTTGCCGCTCATAGAGCGAAGGATCCTGAACATCATATAGGCGCGTGGTCCGACATAGTCGAATAGTTTAGGATTGGGAGCCCGAATTCGCTTTGCCTGGGGTGATCGCTTTACCCACCTTCCCCTACTATAGGTAGGACCTTGGGCCTTAGGAGGCTATACTTTTATTTTCACTACACCAGCTCAGAAAGGCTTACTTTGCACTTCAAAAACGAATAGCAAAGTTGCATTTTATTCACCCGGGTATGTCCTTAAACTACGTCCAAAACCACCGGTGGACGGGCAGCAGCGTCCCTCAAATTCGGTGTACTCGACTGCGATCGCCAACCCGCCTGCCAAGCGTGGCGATTATGGCATTCACCCCCCATCCGGCACGTATGGAGGGGGAGGCCTATGTTCAGCAGTGGACGTCTTATGGCTGAGATGATGATGATGATGATTTTATTCACATGTGACATGTGAGGCAAAGTAATCAAATGCAAATTTTGAGTTGTTTTCTTATGTTTGCTGGTTGAATTGACTTTTAAATGATGATTTCGGATGATAAATATTTAATAACATTCATTTGGATTTGATTTGGTTTGATTTTGTTTGATATTTAACATTTAATATTTGCTTCGGGTTGGTGTGGTGAAAAATTTTGTGTTTCTCTCGGGGGCAAATTTTGTTTAACCCTCGTGCTTTGAAAGCCTCGCAACGCTCAAGATTCCATTTTTTGAACCACTCGCTACGCTCGTGGCTGAATTTTGGAATCTTTCGCTTGCTCGGGTATCAATATTAGCACGAGCGGTTAAACAACAACTTTGCCCCCTTGTAAAACAAATACTTAACTATTCTCTAAAACAAATATTAACCTACATCTAAATCGTCCGAATTCCCGTGTCCCAGAAATTCTCGCTATATTTGCGGTAATAGGTATTATTAGGTGTAAAAAGATGAGCGCGGGAGCGCCGCACCTGGTATCGACAGGTGTGAGGTGAGGCCCGCGGGGACCTAAGACTTGGGAAAAGGATCATATTCTTCTGGCTTCTTTATATTTATTTATATTTTAAAATAAAATTTGATATTCTTCATACAGTTTCTATTGTCTGCGAGAGGACACTGACTTTTGTAACCTGTGTTACAGAAGTCAGTGTCTTTACCTAGCTCAGAAGTAAGGGACTTCAACACCTACCTGTAACTTGTTTTTGTCAATATTTTTTTTTTATTCAGGCAACAAGGCCCATTACATAATCCTTATAGATTAACATACTTACATATTTTCATAAACGTTTTTCATAGTGACCAGTATGGTTGATGAAATCATTTATTATATTTAATTTAATAAATGAATGTAAATTTACAACATGACAAGCAAAAATTTTAAAAACCTAAAGTTGCCTGGGGCATCGTCTCCAGGACACTTGCTGCGTTTCCACGCTGTTTGGCCAAATTGTGAAATATTACATCAATAATATTTATAAACTATATTTCATCAAGCAGACACAACTGATACAACAATGCTATAAATTTTTGAAATATGGCAAATACCTCTTAAGAATTAAAAAAAATAAGAAAATTGCGTTCGAGCGCCAATAGTTCGACACTGAAATAGTGCCTTTCCCGTGTTAAACACTCTACTTTTCTTTTCGAATACGAGGAAAGTAAAATACATATGCATTTAAAAGAAACATGACATAGTATAAACTTATCAAATACAAAAAAAAGTTGATCGGCCCAATTAACAATTAAAAGTATTTTGCCCTGCAGTGGCACCAAATAATAATAATTAGGTAAGTAGTAAGTAACTACGTAAGAAACCTTATCGTAAAAAAAATATAAAAACATACCTACTTGGAATTGAAAATGCTATAGTGCAAAAAAGACAAATCACTAAAGAAAAATTACTTTTCTCAAACATGCAATGAAAATATTGATGTTATGTTCCTTATAATAGGCTGCGAAGTATGACGTTTCAGGAGCGGCTAGGACAAAAGGTCGTTAATGGAATTTCATACACATCTTGCAGGCCTAGGCCGGCAAAGTCCTCTTTTTTAATTTTTATTTCACAGATATTTGTGACACAGCATCGTGTCATTCATCCATTAAAAAAAACTAGAGGCAGTATTTGCTTTATGGTTCGTAATGACACTCTGCCACTACGCCTATAAAAAAAAACAATGTTTGCTATAATTTGCAGTTTTATTTGTATAAAATCAACATGAACTTAATAAATAATACAATCTATAATTTTATAATTTTAAATTATTAATTTAACTACACAAATAGAAACATTTAAAATATTTCATCTAAACGTTAGCGGTAAAAAGGTCTACTCAAACACGCGTAGTTATATTTTTTAAATTGTTATGGAGGTAAAGTTGAAAAATATTCATTCTGTTTTATTGGATTTATGGTGCGTTGTTGATTTTTTGACTTTAATATGAGTTCCGACGAAATAATGAAATTAATATTAATTGTAACCGTAGGTGTTGGAATTGGCAGCGTAAGCAGAATTGATTTTAAATAACTTGCTGACTCTGCCGCCAAGTCAAAGACGAAGTATGTACATGGTTGCTTATGGCAATTTTATTATTGGAGAAACTAAGAAAAATGGCTTACAGTTTATTAGAAACAGTTTTGTGGCATATTTTAAATGAATGTAACTACAAATTCGTCAACACTGTGGAAATTATACTTATTTACTCCATGCATAAAGCAACGATGTATGTGAAACATGATATCAACATGAAAGACTATACTGGAGTCAGTTATGTAACGCTGCCATACATGACCCAAAAAATTTTTATTAAGCTATGAGCTTCATCACATCTGATATTTGAGTAATTCTAAGCATTTCTAGCCTGAAGTGGGGGGGAGGGTGGGGTACAAAGACGGCCGCCATCCGTCATCTTTAAAAAAAATCTACTCTGATCCTGGTGGGTACTAGGGCAAGTTTGGTATCATTTTCGTATAAACCAAAGACGTAGAATTCATTTCTGATATTTGTTTTTTCAATTTCATAGTAATTTTACAAGAAAAACGTAAAAAGGTGAAAAATTTGGTTGGAGATTTTTGCTACGCGGAGCCGAAACTACAAAAGATAGAGAGTTGAAATTTGCACACTAGATTACATTTATAAAGTGTACAAGAGATAAGAAGCGATTTTGAGAAATTCAACCCCTAAGGGGGTTAAAAAGGGGATGAAAGTTTGTATGGGGTTCAAGTTTTATTTTAAGCTAGGAATTTGAAACTTCGTAAAACGATATATTATTAAAATACAAGAAAACTAATTTCAGCGTTTTTGAAAATTCATTCCCTAAGGTGGTGAAAAAGGAGTTGAAAGTTTGTATGGATATCAAAAAAATTTTCGAACGCGGGACTTGAATCTTTGTATTTGGGGATATTATTAAAAGACAGGAAAAGTAATTTCAGCGTTTTGTAAAATTCATCCCCTAACAGGGTTAAAAAGGGGTTGAAAGTTTGAATCCATTACAAATCCGAGTAGACACACATTTCTTATTGCCTCCCAGGCTTGAAATGCTTAGAATTACTCAAGGAACATATGTGATGAAGCTCATAGCTTAATAAAAAATTTTTGGGTCAACTTTATAACTGCTTCCGCTACTATGTAAACTTATGTGACGAAAACGACAGTCAGACGGATACAAGGCGAAAAAATCAAAGATACATGAAAATATACGGGTAGTAAAAATACACGACTCGTGTAAAACATACGCGTGATAATGATATAGGTACGTGTTGGTTATATTTTGGCTGTAGTTTACTTTTAGTTTTTTCTATGAATAAAACTTGGATTTCGTGGATTTTTTATTTTATTTATTTCATTGCATGTTTGAGAAAGGCACTATACATACCTCGGCGGGAAATGGGGTTGCCCGCGCTCAGACCTTTCCGGCCTCGCTTCGCTCGGCCGTCTTTATGTCTTCGGCCGGCAACCCCTTTCGTCCCGGCCTCTGTAGTAATGTACTATTCTGCACACCTTGTAGAACAACAACTAACCATTTTTAGTGCATGAGAAATGAAGAGAATTGAAAAATCGCGTAAGTCTCAAGTAGAGTGGTCGCCTAGTATACAACTTTGACACCAAATACTGAGCGGGTATTTCCTCGGCCCCGAGTAACTTTACAATCTGACTTTGGGCCCGATTCGGATTTTGAAATAGACATCTATTAGACATCTTTTAGACATCACCAAGATACGATAACGATATGTTTAAGATCTTACCTGTCAAATTTGATATTTGCGCGATTCTGGAGATACTCTTGAACGATTTCCATGACTTAGATATCTAATTCACATCTAACAGATATCTTATACTCTATCTAACGTAAAAGTGACATCTCGTCCCTTGTGAATATCTTGAAGTTCGAATACGGCAGTCTGACGGCGCTCCTCAAACCACTACAACCTTGCAGGAATTTAAATTTCTCTGAATAAATTCTAGGATTTTTAATATAATTATTTTTAATATTAATTTTTCAATAATCTACAAGGATCTTAAATTTATTAAGGACGTCGTTTCGACCAAAAATGTTGCGTAATAATTGTACCTACTGAATGTGTGTTTGCATTCTACAATTACGTAATTTCAAATTGGGGGGGGGGGGGGTCTGGACATCGGATGACGGTAACATGATGTAGGAGGAAACGGGGTCATTCGAAGCATGAGTTTTGGATGATTTTAGGGGGGGGAGGTCAAAAATCGTCAAAAATCGATGACGTAATTTATGGACCGCCCCCTAGACGTGTAGGTATGGGTAAACGCCGAATACAGATTAATGTTGTTTAAATTTTCGGACTTTACCCAGAAGGCTCGAGTAATACTAGCTATACCACGGGTAATGTTAGAAGGTCAATTAATTTCAAGTTTACCCAAACTTGAGATTAATAAAATTGACCTTCTAAAAAAAAGACTCGAGTAATACTAGCTATACCACGGGTAATGTTAGAAGGTTTACCCAAACTTGAGATTAATTGACCTTCTAAAATTACCCGTAACATATATCAAGTAAAGTTGAAACGGCATTCAATTCTATAAACTAAGGTAGGTACTCACCAACTTCGTTGACTACCTTTCGGTCTCAAGACTGCACCATTTAAGTCACAACCCACACAGCCTTACCTGAAAACTATCAGATCTTGGATTTGTACAATACCCGTGCACCTAGCATAAAACCATCTCAATTTGTGTATTCTGTATTCAAATTGCTCTTTACCTGTTCACCATTGAAAACTTAATCTTATTACAAAGGTTTAGGGTTGCATTTAGCCTGTAGAGTATAGATAGGGCTAGACATTGATACATAGTTTAATCAAAGGGTTTAATTGAGTGGAGCAGTCATTTAGCGTTGGGACGTTTGTCTTTCAGTAACATTGAAGTGTTTGTTTTGTTACTCGTGAAATAAGTTTAATAAGCTGGTTTAAAATATACAAATATGTAGCTATCCAAATTGATTAATTTGAAGTGAACATAAAACAAAAACTTTATACAAAACTATGACACAAATAATTGATGTTTAAAATTAAATGATACAACATAATAAAATTAAATTTTAAAATTTAATATCATTTATTATCATAAGAATAAAAACTTGAAATACGTAAGATAAATATTTAAGTATATCTTTCTTACGAGTAAGTTAGGTAAACGCACTGGTGCTCGACGCGGTCCCAGTGCCTACATGTCATCTTGAAACTTAAGTCATTGTCAATAACTTAGAGGTGGTCAATAAAGATGACAGCAAGGTGTCATCTATTGGGCATTAGCATGTCGAGCACTAGTACGTTTACCTTATATTCACATAAGGAAACTGAAAAATTACAATTGATTCTCAAAACGGCCTGACCAAAGTTGTCGGTTAGACCAAAAGTTTAAACCTCCAGAGTCAAAGTTAGGACGGCCATGCTTGTATTTGTCACGTTCGGCTTTCGGTACAAACATTTTTATTTGAATGCATCTGAAATAAATTATAGGTCCCTACTTTCACATATATGTTTGTGCAGTCACCTGCAATAATATGTGACTCTTCGAAGGCCGCAAAAACATGTGACACGCTCTTATGGCTCTACAAATAGGATCGTGTCAGATATTTTTGCGGCCTTCAAAGAGTAACATATTATTGCAGGTGACTGTACCAACTGCTAATCATGGAGATAATACGAAACATAATCTGAATCAACATGTGTCAAGAACTTTAGTAGCGCAAAATTATTAATAATTAATTGTTATTTCCGATTCAAGTGCGGAAAGTAGGAAATTCGAAACGAGTGGTGATAATAATGTGTGTTTATGTTTTATTTATGTTTGTGGTTGTTATCGATATTAAACTTTAGTGAGACATATTTTAAATTGTATATTTTTTTGTGGTTGTTTGTGGTCTTATAATAAACATGACTGAAGGGAGTGTTTTAAATCGACACGAGTTGCGAATTGTCTATTCGCACGTGTTTCGTACAACGTTTTACGGTACATGTATATGGCACTTTAAATTTTCTACATATAGGCACGGAAAGTGCTTCTTCCCGCACTAGAGTGGGGGAGAGTAACACCATAATATATTATGTAGGTACTGTAAACATATTTATTTACTTCTTCAAGAGAGAGTGGCAGATAGTTTTGGTGCATTATTCTACCCATTACTATTGACGCTAACTGTACATTTAAGTTAGAGTACACTTAACACCCTCCACACGTATCACATTCCCATACAACCTCGACACCTGATACCATACCCAACATACCGCCTTACCCCTATATTCGCCGCGTCATTGCCAACTATAAACTCTAAGGCACTTTATAACCGACGTTTCCAAATTTACCCAACCGAACCGATTAAGTTTGTAACATATCTTTAGCAACGTCTTAAACACCATTGGATAGTATGGCACTTACGCCCTTTTGAAAACTATAATCCATCCATCAAACTGAAGCCCTCTCGAAAACAGACGCGTATTACTGAATAGGGAATTGAAACCTACCGATATTCTCCGTCTCGCTCTGGCTCGGGGATCCGTGTATGGGTATCTCGCTCTTTAATTAAGCTCGTCAAGTCTGTTTAGGTGGAAGGACACTTGACGTTCCCACAGTGACGCTGCCAATTTGACGTCAAACTTGTGAAGAGATGCCTATTTGGCTTTATTAAGTGTGATAGCGATTGGTGAGTGAACTTTATCAATTGCTATGACCATGGGCGTTGCCAGGGGGTCGCAGGGGGGGGGGGGGGTGTCTCTTATACGCCAATACAGCTCATCCTATAAAACATCAATAAAATTTCAGCCAACATGGAAAATCGTTGTCCAGCCTCTATATGTGACGTCCCACGGGTAAAGGTACCTTATGGCGGTTCGCGCTTACGCTAGGTATTATTAATGTCGCTCCAATACTATTGCGGCGCTATGCGACGTAAGCGCCAGCTGCCATAAGGTACCTTTTGTCGTGGAACGTCACATATCGCTGTAGTGCATAATTGTCTGTCATCGTATTTTCACGGAAACGCACGAGCGTATTATGCTATTTCAATCACTTTCAGTACAATGTACTGAGGTTGACAGAAGTAGCATACAAATACGAACGTTTCCGAGAAAATAAGTACGATAGTAAACAATTATGCACTATTTACATCTGTATTCAAGCGATAGAAATACTGATAACGATTTTAGATTGTTCGATGATGGCGGTAGGCCCTCCGTGTTTCCTATCGGAATCTCCTTAACACGGAACACGACAGTGCAGTTTCGCTGCAGCGTTCATTACTGAGCTCAGAGCTATTTCGGCTATCCCGGGAGCGATCGAGCTTCACTCTATCCTAATATACCTACATATATGCTGGCCTTTTCGTGACATGATGACTTAAAATAACTACAGACATTTTAATAAGTTTCTGACAAAAATTTTATTTTAATTTTTTTGATTAAGTACTTAGGTACTATACCGACTGTAAGGTACTTAGCCATGGGCGCCGGCAGCGGGGTGCAAGGGGGTGCACTTGCACCCCCCTGGCAGGAAAGAAAACACGTAGGAAAAGATACAAAATATGTGACGTCCCACGGATAAAGGTACCTTATGGCGGTTGGCGCTTACGCTATTATTAACGCCGCTCCAATATTATTGCGGCGCTATGCGACGTAAGCGCCAGCCGCCATAAGGTACCTTTTACCGTGGAACGTCACATATATATTTTTTACCTGACTGCGCCAGCATTATTATGTTATTGTTTGAATAAAATTGCATATTAAGTATTTGTTAATAACATTGACACGTACTTAAATGACGGCATCGAGTGCTTCTATTACACACATAATGCACCTCCCTGAAAGTAATCCTGGCGGCGCCCATGTACTTAGCCGTTATTTAATAAAGATAAATAGAGTTTCCTATTCTGTACAAAATAAGCGCAATTCCACTGTCTAATAAAAAAAAATTCTCTGAGTTACGAAAACGTATAGTTGGTTTGTTGGTATGGCCGCTGAACGACGCCAATCTTTTTGTGCCGGACACAAATAAAACCGCGCTGACAGCAACACAGAAATATCGCCAAGCTCTAACAAACTGTAAATCCTCGGCATTCGGCCTATGTTTTAGCTTTACCGCTTTTACAAACAATTCTTTTGTTTGTGCAAGCCGATTATAATATTGAGTCTGGGCCGATTCGGATTTTGAAAAAGACATCTATTAGATATCTTTTAGACATCACCAAGATACGATAACGACATGTTTAAGATCTAACCTGTCAAATTTGACATTTGCGCGATTCTGGAGATACTCTTGAACGATTTCCACAGGATATGACTTAGAGATCCAATTCACATCTAATAGATATCTTATTCTATCTAACCTAAAAGTGACATTGGTTGCCCGAATTGCGCTGCAAAAGAGAACTAGTTCATAACTAAACTATAACGTATCTAGTACGTGTCGTCTCTTGTGAATATCTTGAAGTTCGAATACGGCAGTCTGTAACATGCGTTTTATTTGCGTAGCTACCTACCTACCTACACAAATAAAATGCTAGTACCTACTAGCGACCCGCCCGGCTCCGCAAGGCTAGTTCAACCAATTTACACATAACCAAATTATACATTTACCCATTAAACCTTCCTCAAAAATCACTCCATTTATAGATGAAAACCGCATGGAAATCCGTTCGGTAGTTTTTGAGTTTATCGCGAACATACAGACATACTGTCAGACGCGGCCGGCGGGGGACTTTGTTTTATAAGGTGTAGTGCCTAGTTATTTTCCTTCGTATAGGTATTGCCCACCGGATTAGCAAGCTGAAGTGGCAATGGGCAGGCCACATTGCACGCAGAGAAGATGGCCGATGGGGTCGAAAAGTACTCGAGTGGAGACCACGGACAAGCGCAAGCGCAGCATAGGACGTCCACCGACAAGATGGACAGACGACCTTGTCAAGGTCGCCGGAAGACGCTGGATGCGGGTCGCTTCCAACCGGCATGCATGGAGGTCCAAGGGGGAGGCCTATGATCAGCAGTGGACGTCTTATGGCTGAGATGATGATGATATTTTCACGGAAACGTACGAACGTATCTTACTATTTCAGTCAGACGGTAAAAAAAGTAGAGGTTGACTGAAGTAGCATGAAAATACGAACGATTCCGAGAAAATACGAAGGAAAACAATTATGCACAATATCTGTACAGTCGCCATCAGATATATCGGAGCAGCTAAGGTGCTCACAAATATCTGAACACGCCTCTATTGTCAGGGCGTTAGAGTGCGTGTTCAGATATTGTGAACACCTTGGCCGCTCCGATATATCTGATGGCGACTGTACCTAGGTATAGGTATAGGTACTCGTACAGTCGCCATCAGATATATCGGAGCAGCCAAGGTGTTCACAAATATCTGGACACGCCTCTATTGTCAGGGCATTAGAGTGCGTGTTCAGATATTGTGAACACCTTGGCCGCTCCGATACTTCTGATGGCAACTGTACTAGTCTCTACTACGGGTTGAAAACAACCAGTATAGATGTTACCGCATATTTTTCAGTCATGACAATGCCACGTAACAATACCGATGATAACGCAATTGTCACAATTTTTATTTTTGGTCTGAATGCGGTTTCTGCCTCGTTTCCCGACGAGGCAATATTTCGCTTCCGCCTCGCCGGGCAAAGCTACAAATGGGGGCTCAGTGGAACTGCAAAAAATAACACGCAAACCGAAACATACCTAATGGGCTGTTGTTTTCACGTGTTTGTCTATAATTAGTCAGAACTAATCCCCTTGTTCATAAACGCACGACAAACCTCAATTAGCTAATAATATTTTGTCTTTATCTGTCATTTTGACTTATGTATTTAACTTAATTAATACCCGTAAAGTTTTATGAATTAGGGGGTAAGTTTACAATATTCAATGGCGTTAGGATGCATAATTACATTAATTACCGCCATCTACACTACCTATCTCACAAACACATCCATGCCGTCCATTTGCAAATTTAAAAATTATCATTTGGTTTTTTTTTGGGGAAAAATCATTTATTTATTTCAAAAATTTATACATTGTTAATATACTGAAAGAAATTAATAACTAGCTTAAATCTAAAATGGGCCCTTGAGGCCAGGGGTCGGAAACCGGTATTTCCTCCATACAAAAATACCGGTATTATTTAGTTCTTTTTCGTTCTTTCGTTTATTATTTCACTTTTAATGGGACAATCTAATAATACAAACGCGTTACCTAAATACTCGATTCAGTCCTACGTAAAGAGCATAAAATAATTCAAAATATTGGGCTATTTCGGGGTTTTTGAAAAATACCGGTTCCGAGCCCTGCTTGAGGCATTGTACCAAGGATGCTGGCGGCATTTTTTCGCTGGATCGCAATGCAATCAGACGAATTTTGAAGGCAGGACTTTCGGGCATTTTGTGAAAGGACGTTTTTTGATAGTGGCAGGAACAGAACAGACGGTAATTTTACTAGTGGGACAAGTACCTATAATTCTTATATTTTATACACATACATATTCAACAACTCTACTGCAATTATTATCACAAAAGAATAGTTCGGGCGAGAGAAATTCATCCCCGTTTTCGGACAATTTATACAATTGTATCCGCAATTTATGAAATAACTCTGGCCTATTTCTAGTTAAGCGTGTAATGCTTTGCAAAGGCCGTGGATTCGTGACATTGCCATAATGTAGCAAATTTTACCGACATTTCATTATGGCGTTAATAATTATTTTGCTACCAGGCTCCCACACAATTGTTATTATACTAACATCATAACATGATGACTAATTTATATATCATATCATGTCAGGGATATTTTATTGAAAATAAAGATTTTCAACTATAGGGTCATTGCGTCAGTTCACGGTCCAGTGCCTGTTTATGTTCACTTGTCGTAGTTCCCACAAAGAATTGTGTATAATTTCAAGAATTTTTTATGGCAACTAAGTACGCCAAGTGGACGGAAACAAGCACTGGATGGTGAACTGACGCAATGACCCTATTCAGTTCATAACCTAAAATAGATGGCATTATGGGATAAACCACCACACAGACAGACAGAGGCCATCGAGTGGCATAGAGAAGTAAGTACTTAAGCTAAGCTTAGTTATTTCGCTATGCTAGTTTCGAACGTCAGATATTAAGTAAAATAATTTGATCCGCAATCACGAACAATGTAAACTGCGACGAAATTTCGGAAATAAAGGTAACAATATAAATTCGCGATAATTCCGATTTAAGGAAATATGGTTTTAATAATTAATTACGCGTAAAGGGGCCCACTGATTAATAGTCCGTCGGACGGTACGGCCTGTCAGTTAAGGGGCCCACTGATTAACAGTCCGCCGTCCGCCGGACGGTATCGGCCTGTCAGTTGTTCGGAACTGTCAAAATTTTGTTCTAACTGACAGGACGACTGTTAATCAGTGGGCCCCTTTAGAATAAAATTTGTCAGTCAACTGACAGGCCGCTACCGTCCGGCGAACTGTTAATCAGGGCGAACTGTTACTTAAGTAAGTATATATGTGTTCAAAACGCGACAAAGTTAACACAGTATTAGGGTCAAAATCAAAATAACTAAACAAATTCCCAAGTCTGCCTTCTCTCGACGTCCAACTCCCAAGTCAATGTCCGAGGAACATCGTAACAACTGGTAAGTTACGAGTAAAAGTCTGAAAAACACCCATTTGAGAACTTTAAGGAAAATTGAGTTTATATTGTCTTAAAAATATTAAGTAAGTACCCGTTTAAAAACTTTTCTTAACAAAATTTATGTTTTATTTCGTAAATCCTTTTATTTAGGATCTTGTTAAAAATTTACTCCGTAATCACAAGAATTCAAGTAGGTACCCCAATAGTTTGTGCGGGAAGAGAAGAGTCGTGGAATGTATGAGGGGCCCAGTGATTGACAGTCCGCCGGACGGTATCGGCCTGTCAGTTGTTCCGAACTGTCAAAATTTTGTTCTAACTGACAGGCCGATACCGTCCGGCGGACTGTTAATCAGTGGGCCCCTAAACATTCCACGACTCTTCTCTTTCCGACTCTATAGGCGTTGTAAAATAGAAGTCCAGAGTCCGCAGAACGTATCGATTAATTTTTAGTGTTCCGTACAAAACTTTGTTCACGGAACACTTATGGGATCACTTCGGTCTTGCAAATCAGTTATTTTAAATGGCAGGTACAAAAAAATTATCCGTAAGCATGATATCCGCGCTTCCATCTCGCTCACACTTACGCTCAGTGAGCGTGAGAGAAGAACACGAACTTATTCGGCCTGGAATATTCCAACTTTAGGAAAACTCCCATACTTCGTACATCACTGAAGTACCTGCAACGAACGTTGACATTTCCCATTTCCATTCGTTCATTTATAATTCACCAGTTCACTCACGAACGGTATTACCCGCCGAGAATACGTCTATAATGCTACTAAATTGTAAATGACCATTTCGACTTTGAGTGAACTTGGAATTTGGGGCTCTTTAAATTATGCATGTTATATTGGCTGCGTGCTGCGGCTGGGGTGGGTATGAATTTTTTAATGCGAAACCTTTGGTGACAAAATATCTGTGGTAGGATCGCTATTGCTCATGACGAACATTTTTCACCACACCAACGCGAGAAAAATGAGAAGATAGGTACCTACTAAAACATTGCAAATTAAATCAACATGAACGTTATTAAAAAATATTTAATTTTATCATTCTAAATCATCACTTATAGGTAAGTTATAAAAGTCAATTCTATCAGCCAACATGGAAACAACTCAAAGTTAGTCAACTTACTTTGCCTCTCATGTGGGTAAAATACACCTATCTCATTAGTTTTTGAAGAATAAAGAGAGCCTTTAGTGTGGTGATTTTTCAATTTAAGTACTACATCAATCCAAACACGCATATCTATGCACTAAGGAGCTGTATCGTTACCTTTGATAGCGTTTTGATTTTGCAGGTGTGAGCCTTTTAATTTACCACGATCCCTTTCCAAATTGGACTCTATGTATTTTCTACTAAAGTTCACATTTAGGTGTAACTTTAAAGGTGTTTCCACTGTTTTCTTTAGATTAACGCGGGTACTTTAGCCTGAGGGCCTACCGCGAACCGCGTTCGACGTGTTGCCTCCCTGTCACACTTACGTATGGATTTACAAGTGCAACAGAGAGGCAACAAGTTGAACGTGGTTCGCGGTAATCGCGGTAGGCCATCTGAAATCTGGACCGCACACTTACCCATTTTGTCGTAATTGAGCGACTACTCAGGTGAGGTCAAATATAAGACATGGGTAAAAATAAAACTACCTAAGTTTTTTTTAACACTCTAAAACATTTATATTTCATTCCTATTCAATTTAAAAAGAAGTCGTCACACAAGGCTACTTTTTAAATGGAGTAGGACAAGTTTTTGAGAGTTAAAAACTGTCTTAGTAATACATATTGACCCGACCTGAGCTATTACCGCGAAAATCTGAATTCGCATAGCGCATCTTTCTCTGTTACTCTAATACGCCTTCATTGGAGTAAAAGAGTCTTTCTCGCAATATGCGAACTTCGATTTTCGCGGTAGCCCCCTCTGACCTGATCGACGAGATAATATATGATCCATATTCCATTGTTCCATAGCCACCGCACGACGCGAGGGAAATATAGTTTGTCAAAAACTGTCTCATTTTAAATAGACAGAGAGAATCATACTATCTTTGTCTTGCACTAGTAGGTACTAGCACCCAAAAGAAAAGGATGAGTATAGTTTTCCTGGTTCTTACGACTGACAAATTGGTTTGACCAACTATAGTAATTGTTACATGAATAATCTGTTCGTTGACACGTTGTTTAATAATATAATAACTATATTAACAAACAAATTATTTTAACAAACAGATGAGTATCATTTCAAACTTTTAAATGGTTACATGATAGGTTAATATTTACATAAGTACCGGAAACTCGCGCCTATTATAATATCTAAAAATCTTATTTATCTATATTTTACGTAAACAAGATAAATATTATAATAATAAATATCAAAATTCCACAGCAAAACGTTAAACGCGGCAATTTTCGCTGTCGAACGGTGATTGGTTGATCACTTGAGTCTACATTCGCGCTTCCGTAGCGTTTTGTTCCTGCATTTTTTGGACACGTCAATTGCTACCTTTTATGAGGCTTAAGGTTATTTTTGGAGGAAATCATATAGATACAAATAAGTATTTAATATCTAAATTTAAAACTGATTATCAAAATTATGCTAAAATTAAAATAACCTTCATAAATGAATCATGTATTTACGTCATATTTTATGTATTACGTGCAATATCAAAACGCTTTTACGTCAATGTTGCCAGTGGTATACAAAACACAGAGCTTTGGATATTTTACTGATAGCAGCCGAAGGATTAGTTATAAGATCGTCAAGCAAATCTTGTCAGTAGAAAAAGGCGCGAAATTCAAATTTTCTATGGGACGATATCCTTTCGTGCCTACATTTTTCAAATTTACCGCCTTTTTCTACTGACAAGATCTGCTTGACCATCAATATTTACTTACTTGAAAAGTTAGACGGATAATTTTATTGAGTATGAAATCTATGAATATTAAATGTACCGCGAGGGGTTGACCTGCCATAGAGAAAAAATAATATCGCGCCTTTCTCTACTGACAAAGTGAGTGTGTCAGAGTATAGCTATGCTAATAAATCCAAAAGTAGGTACTCAAATTACTTTGTATACAACGGATGTTTTTATCATAGTCCCTAACTTAAAACTAAGTAAAACGAATGAATAAGTACTTTCCTTTTATGATATCTTTTTAAAATATGTTTATTTTTACGTAAATAAATCTTCCACACTATTATAGCAACCCTGCCACGTCATCCTTGGTTACGTCATTCCCGCTAAATCAGCGTTTGACATTTTAAGAAAATACGACCGATTTCAAAACGCAAACTGCCTTCCAACAAAACGTGAAATATAAGACCACTGCATTTGGTCAGATTACCAAACAACAGCAGACTTCCTACTTCTTATCAAGTCAATATTATTATTTTCTCGACGTAGGCTTTGAGTTTCTGTCTCTTCTTTTAGCGTTCTCTTTACTGTAGTGTGAATGAGATAAATACTGGTGTCGAATTTCGGTGTAGGTATACTTAATATAAAAAGATGAGCCGGTGTTGACGCTGACACATACTTAGTACACATACGATTCGTTGTTTGACGCATCGCAGATAAAGTTGAGTCCGAGTAATTTAAAGATACGCGCGCTTACGGTAAGTTTTGAACTGGTTTTTATTAAATAATTAGATAATTTTATTAGCTCTCTATCTCTGGGTCTTAAAAAAAAATTGGTAAGTAAGTGAGATAAATTTTACAAGAAAATATCCTGTTAATTTCACTTATTTACCGATTAAAATAGTATTGTTTGTTAGTTGAGTTAGTAGTAGTTAGTATAATTTACCTACTTCCTAAAAAATATTTTGGTGACTAAAACTAATAACGAAATGTTCTAATTTCTATTTACAAATCCTAACTACATAAGTACCTAGGAACTTGCAAATTATCTTGATAATTACCTAATACTTAATATTAAGACGTGTACCTACACTACACCAAACTAAAAAAAATAAATAAACATAATTTTCTGTGACAAAAGTGAAAAAAATTATAAGAATTATTATTTAATGGGGTGATTCATTAATGTCATTATAAATAAATATTTTAACACTTTATTAACAATCTAACTTAATAAATGCTTACCATTAACATGTTGCCATAAATAATATTAACTATACCCTAAAAACATTTTTTTACAAACTTGGAGAAAATTATTGTTCAGTCTAAAAAGTAAAAATTTTAAACAGTATGTCACTTTAATGTAAGGACTTACTTTTTGAACAAGAAACATCAATAGTTAAACTTTTCTCATAATTATCTATGTCCTCCTTGCTAAAAATAGCTTATTATTAGATGCCCCGCGCTTGATCAAATAAATTCTCTTTTCTCAAACATGCAATGAAATATTGATGTTATGTTCCTTATAATAGGCTGCGAAGTATGACGTTTCAGGTGTGGCTAGGACAAAAGGTCGTTAATGGAATTTCATACACATCTTGCAGGCCTAGGCCGGCAAAGTCCTCTTTTTTAATTTTCATTTCACAGATACTTGTGACACAGCATCGTGGCATTCATCCATTAAAAAAAACTAGAGGCAGTATTTGCTTTATGGTTCGTAATGACACTCTGCCACTACGCCTATAAAAAAAAACAAAAAACAATGTTTGCTATAATTTGCAGTTTTATTTGTATATAAAATCAACATGAACTTAATAAATAATACATTCTATAATTTTAAATTATAAATTTAACTACACAAATAAAAACATTTAAAATATTTCATCTAAACGTTAGCGGTAAAAAGGTCTACTCAAACACGCGTAGTTATATTTTTTAAATTGTTATGGAGGTAAAGTTGAAAAATATTCATTCTGTTTTATTGGATTTATGGTGCGTTGTTGATTTTTTGACTTTAATATGAGTTCCGACGAAATAATGAAATTAATATTAATTGTAATCGTAGGTGTTGGAATTGGCAGCGTAAGCAGAATTGATTTTAAATAACTTGCTGCCTCTGCCGCCAAGTCAAAGACGAAGTATGTATATGGTTGCTTATGGCAATTTTATTATTTAAGAAACTAAAAAAAATGGCTTACAGTTTATTAGAAACAGTTTTGTGGCATGTTTTAAATGAATGTAACTACAAATTCGTCAACACTGTGGAAATTATACTTATTTACTCCATGCATAAAGCAACGATGTATGTGAAACATGATATCAACATGAAAGACTATGTAAACTTATGTGACGAAAACGACAGTCAGACGGATACAAGGCGAAAAAATCAAAGATACATGAAAATATACGGGTAGTAAAAATACACGACTCGTGTAAAACATACGCGTGATAATGATATAGGTACGTGTTGGTTATATTTTGGGTGTAGTTTACTTTTAGTTTTTTCTATAAATAAAACTTGGGTTTCGTGGATTTTTTATTTTATTTATTTCATTGCATGTTTGAGAAAAGCACTATACATACCTCGGCGGGAAATGGGGTTGCCCGCGCTCAGACCTATCCGGCCTCGCTTCGCTCGGCCGTCTATATGTCTTCGGCCGGCAACCCCTTTCGTCCCGGCCTCTGTAGTAATGTACTATTATTGGTCTTGATTCGCCGCTAGCTGCGCCGCGCGCCGATCGCGTTCGCGGCCTATAGGTACATATAACTTGAGTTAGGCAATAGCTTCTTATTAAAAGGATTAAGTATCCTTATTTACTTATTACCTACTGTTCTCCACCTCTCTGTTTCAGAGCATCATGACTTCCGAAGACTTCAGTACCCTGAGCGGCGTGTACCCCGTACTCACTGACGAGAGACTCAGCAAGGCTCTCTCTGACTGGTTTAAGGAGAACGTCACCTTTACTCGGTGGGAGGTATGTATATAGGGTAACTTAACATTGGGGACAACTTCAGAACCCTGAGCGGCGTGTACCCCGTGCTCACTGACGAGAGACTCAGCAAGGCCCTCTCTGACTGGTTTAAGGAGAACGTCACCTTTACGGTGGGAGGTATGTATACAGGGTGCTTTAAAATTGGGGCCAGTATCTATTGGTTATTTAGTAGCTGTGAGCGAAAATTTATTTTAAATGAATGGAGATTATTGAGATACCTACCTACACGTGATTTTCGGAATTTTAATAATATGAATTTGTATAACATCTCTGCAGCTTTGACAATAAAGCCGTGTGTAATTATTTATGATTAATGATAACCGCCTTGTTATTGTTTCTACAATTTTTGTCCTTGATTAAAATAAATAACAATGCAATATGCGAACATTGCGAACCCCCGCGTTTGTCGCGTTATGCTATTTATCTCTCTCGCTCTTCCATTTGTATTTAAAAAAGTAATATTAAGGTAACTTGTTAGCTATTGGTCACGTGGGAAATTCGGAGGGAAAATTATGATGATGAGAAAATACAAGCAAAGTCAAAGCAGGGTGTGGTAAAGATGTGTATTCATGGGACATCTTTAAAGAATTTGCCAACAGTAAGATTACTAATGGCTTCCGCATCGTATCACAATAGTTTCGGCCACAGTTAGGCACGGAACGGATATTCTGCACAAACACGATCATTATGTAGTTTGTCTAATGTCAACGCCAAGGCCAATAATTGCCTATAGATAGCCGTAGGTAGATACATGTATTTCTACCGCATACACGCTATTTATTTTCTATTTTTAAACGAATCGTATCTAATCACGACTGATTTTATTGTTATTCTACTATGTTCTTTATTGTGTATTATTTTCTTCAGAAAAACGTATAGGAACCGAACAAAAATTGATATTCATGACTATCTAAAACTCTCAGTAAGTATACAAAAAATTCAAATTCTAACATAGAAATTATTAAATCTCACGCATGACGGTGCCATATGGCTTTTATCGTTTTGTAAATAACATATAAGTAGATACTTAAGAACTGCAATTAAAACTGAGTTAAACAGCCACTTTACAGGCAGTTATTGTATAATGATAACATAACCTTGTACCTATGCATTATGATTGATAAGCATGCCATTTGATATAAAAGTGCTTAGAAACAGAAGCATAATATCATAATAATTATGATCATTCGTGATTTTGTGAAGTTGTTTGTCACTTCCTGATAATGTCTTAAGATTTCCTATAGACGGGCATAGTTAAGATATAACAGTTTTAATGGTTCACGGTTAGTTTCGGAGCTCAAAAACAATAAAAAAGATAATCACGGTTCATATCCTGGTCGATATAAGTATGTATAGTTAAGATAATATATGCCTGCACGTTTTAAAATGTAATCTATTTAAATTTATCTGTTCTTTTTCAGTACGTCGGCGAAACAGGCAAAGGCGATTCCTACTTAAGCGAACTGATGCGCATCAATGTCTTCGGCATAACAGACTCCGGTGACCTTAAAAGTATCAAAGTCATTCTTAAGAGTATCCCCAGAAGCCTTTCTCGTCGTCTTACCTTCAGGAGTGACGAGTTCTTTAAAAACGAAATCATTTTCTACACCGAAGTCCTGCCAGCCATGCTAAAATTCCAATCTACCAAAAACGTATCGGAACCTTTCAATAACTGTCCTAAAGTCTTCCTAACGTATTGTGATGGAAAAAACGACATCATTTGCCTCGAAGATGTCTCTATTTACAACTTTGCACCATACCCTGTCAGGCAAGAAGGAATAGACTACGAACACTGCAAGCAGACATACAAAACTATGGCTAAATTCCATGCGTTATCTTTCGCAATGAGAGACCAGGAGCCAATAGAATTTAACAGGATAAGCAATTTAATATTTGAGACTTACTTTGATGAGCATCTCTGGGAGTGGTACGAGACTTTCTGGAAGCGCTTGTGTGGTATCGCCATTGACGCTGTAGAAAAAGAATATCCTAACTCCAAATACGTCGAAAAGGTAAAGGAATTCGCTGTTCCGGAGAGGTACATGGAGATGATAAAGGCAGTTAGAGACCGCAAAAACGGAATCATCTGTCACGGAGATTCCTGGACCAATAATTTCTTATACAAATATATGAACGGGCGACCTGTTGACGCTATGATGATAGATTTCCAAATTACTAGATGCGCTTCTCCTGTTTTGGACACATCTTTTGTCATATACGGGTGTACTACAGAAGATATGCGGGAGAAACATTATGATGAACTATTGGAGTTTTATTACGAGGTCCTTTCGAGCCAGATACGGGCGTATGGAAGTGACCCCGATAAGGTTTATTCACGGGCGACCTTTATGGAGGAAGTGAAGAAGTATTCATTTTTTGGTCTGGCGTTTAGTATTGAATCGACGCCGCATATTGTACTGCCGCCCGAAGAAGCTTGTGATATGAACATGGAGGTAAATAATTTTCTTAGATGGTTGACATTCCTCAACTGTGTATTCTCCAGAAATGTTCTGCTGACAGTGCTGACACAGCTAAACTGTGCAATTAAAGGTAGACTTCCGAGCACAGCGGCTCCGGCGACACTAACGCAGCGACACTGACGGTGCGACAGAGCGACAGTATTATGCAGTATGGAAATGTATGAACTTACTTCCGAGCGCAGCGTCACTATCGCAGCGACAGTGGCGCCGCGTCAGTATCGCTCGGCGATAGCGGCCGTGCTACGTCTGCGCAAGCACTGTCGCGTAGTCGCTGCGATCGTACGTGGTTTTGAGGCTATGTCAATATTTAAAATATCTAAAAAAATAATATTAAACCGACAAAAGCTCCTGAATTTGTCGTCATTCTCGTTTAAATCTTTTTTTTTTCACGTTGATATAAGTTCCTTCGTCTATTCTACTTTTGAAAATTGAATTGGGTAGGCTTCGCTCCATACTGTAAAAGTAACGAAGCAAAAGATCGTGATTCTCCTCTTCTTCTAAAAATATTTTTATAATTGATCGGTTTATCATAAGTATATCACGTCTGCACCGTATAGAATAACAACTGCGACTGTCGCCGGAGTCGCGCCGCTCGGAAGCGAATCTGCGTCAGGTAACGCTGCGACACTGACGCAGCGACTCATAACGCTGCGGCCGTTGCGTCAGAGCCGCTTTGCTCGGAAGTCCAGCTTAACTCTCGCCCACGGTAATTCCGGACCGATAATGCACGTCTTAGAAATGGTCCAATTTATTACTACCCAAAAATAACTAAACTAAAAGCGTGTTTCTTACACACACAGTCATACTTAATATGTACCTAATAGTATATTCATATTTGGATATCTGATTGAATGTTCTTGAGTTCTTTGTTTATTACGATGCATTTAATGGCAAACATAAAGAGATGTGGTTTAAAACTAGTCGCGAATACGAAAAACTCTTTTTTTCAGGGTGACAAAAAGCGTAACATCGACGAAATCTGGCCGATGACCCCATTCAAGACCAAGGAGGGGCGCCAACGAGAGGCCAACAACATAAAGCACTGCGTCGACCACGGATACATATAAACTGGGATGTTTATCTACAAAACCAACCAGTGAACTATTTTGACTATTACGCTTGAAATTAATTATTTTATTTACATTTTTTTACAAACTCGTACAAAACAAATATTATAGCAAACCAATTTGTTCCTATTAACATACATACAATACATGTATTTATAATTTTCGGTCTCATCTCCGATCTCACCCTGTATTATAAAATGTAGAACGAATAACCAAGTGTACCAATAAATCTGTATGTATATTTAGCTCGATTTAGGGTTAATTACGATTATTAGTAAATTACCTCACTTTAGACAATTTACCTAATCAGTATTTTATATTAGCTATGTAGATTCTGAAATAAAAAAAAATTAAGAACCATGATAACTATTGCAATTTCAATGAATTGGTAAAATATACAAATTTTATACATTTGTTTTACTGAAAATATAAACAGTTCATTCTAGTTACTTAGTAAATCTATAAGACTACCAAGGTATGATATTTATGATGTATATAATTTGTGATGTAATAAGTATGACAAATGATATTTGTTTTGATTATTAACAGGTGTTTATTTAGACAATAAAGAATAAACAAAACTTTTATGATTCTTTATTCCTAGTACCAACTAGCACAGAATATTCGATATCTCGTTATGTTTAATTCCCAAATAGACCAATTAAAGTACGAATGGTTTATGTGTAAAGGCCCCAGTACACAATGGGCCATCGCCGGCCACTCCAAGGGGCGCAGCCAGCGGGCGATGGCCCATTGTGTACTGGGGCCTTAAGCGATAAAATATATTGACGATTACACATAAACCAAAAATTGTTGATGGTAGATCTTTTCGAACGAATCATTTTTTGTGATGATCTATGCAGTATCAAAACGCTTAAATGCCAAGGTCAATGTTGCCAGTTTTTAACACGGAACTTTTTTTTCACACTTAGCAACACTGCCTCATCATCAAGCAACAGGAAAATAGTGTTACCGAAGAGATATTTAGTTTATTGCACTGCCGTCTCCCTTGGTTTCAGGGCACCATGTTGTCGTCTAAAGAGTTTAGTACATTGAGTGGCATGTACCCCGCGCTTACTGACGAGAAACTTAGCAAGATGCTCTCTGATTGGTTTAGGGAAAATATTACCTTTGCTCGATGGGAGGTAAGTAGGTATACAAGATGGTTTAAAATTGGGGCCATTAAATGTAAACAGTTTTTTTTTGCAATTACTATAATTTAATTTCTCTGGTGTGACCGCCTCTGCCAATTGATTATTGTAAGAGCGATAAAGTGGATAGAATTAGACCAGAAAGCTAAGTTGGCAGCGATTTTGGTAGCCCAGACTGTGCAAGTGTTATTTTAAAGTTCAAACTTCTACGATATTATGACGATTAAATAACACCTGCACAGTCGGGGCTATCAAAAGCATTGCCAACTTAGCTTAGTCTAACTCTAGGTGAATTTATCGGTAGGGGGTCTAATAATATATAATGTTTTCTTGAGAAACTGAAGTAACAGAAACTTTCTTTTTCAGTACTTTAGCAAAGCGGGCAAAGGTGACTAGTACTTAAGCGAAATCATTCGTATCCAAATCTTCGGAAAAACCGATTGTGGGGACTTCAAACACATCCAAGAAGTTCTCAAGAGT
Source organism: Cydia fagiglandana (assembly GCF_963556715.1). NCBI lineage: Eukaryota > Metazoa > Arthropoda > Insecta > Lepidoptera > Tortricidae > Cydia > Cydia fagiglandana. The sequence goes on along the minus strand of NC_085933.1, from coordinate 25,836,532 downwards.
ATCCCTAGAAGCGTCTCCCGTCGTATCACATTTTTTAAAAACGAAATACTTTTCTACACCGAAGTCTTACCAGTAATGCTCAAGTTTCAGTCTACCAAAAACATGTCAGAGCCTTTCGATAATCATCCAAAAGTGTTTCTAACGCATTGTGATGGAGAAAACGACATCATTTGTCTCGAAGATGCTACTGTTTTAAGTTTTGTACACCCTGTTAGGCAAGAAGGAGTTAACTTAGAACATTGCAGGGTGACTTACAGAACTTTGGCTAAATTTCACGCTTTATCTTTTGCAATGAGAGACCAAGACCCAAAAGAATTTAACAGGATAAGCAATATAATATTTGAAACATACTATGATGAGCGTCTCTGGGATTGGTACGAGACTTTTTGGAAGCGCCTATGTGGTATCGCCATCGACGCCGTTGAAAAAGAATATCCAAATACCAAATACGTTGAAAAAATTAAAGAATTCGCTGTTCCAGAGAGGTACAAAGAGATGATAAAAGCAGCCCAAGATCGCAAAAATGGCGTGATTTCTCACGGTGATGCTTGGACGAATAATTTCTTGTACAAGTATGTAAATGGATGGCCCGTGGACGCTATACTGATGCTCGTAGATCTCTTATTTCATGTATTCTTGTACTACCCAGGATATGCGGGAGAAACATTATGATGAACTATTGAAGTATTATTATGAGGTCCTGTCGAGCCAGATAAAGGGGTATGGAAGTGATCCGGGCAAGGTTTCTTCGTGGGACAGCTATATGGAGGAGGTGAAGAAGTATTCGTTTTTCGGTCTGGCGTTTAGTTTAGGGGCAACGCCGCATATGGTGCTACCTCCGGAGAAAGCTTTTGATATGGACATAAAGGTAAAGATTCTACTCAACACGGCCCTTTAAAAAAGTTTAATTTCTATTAGAATAGCTACAAGGGGTAGGACAAAGCTTTTTTTTCTCTGTCTACCGACTTATGGGGTTATTCATAAACGCATAACAAACCTCAATTAGCTAATAATCAGTTATCCAAGTCTGTCATTTTTACTTATGTGTTTGTAAGAAGGGGAAACGCCATACATTGACTGAGGTTTATCAATTTTATTAAAGGGGTTAGCGTTTATCTCTTGTATCCTCCGTTACTGAAGGCTCCGTTACCGAAACTGTTTTGGGGCCTAGTATATTATTACCCACTATCAAGTGATAAGCCTCCTCCACACTCGTGCGCGAATCGCGGCTTCGCCCGCGATTCACGCGCATAGTCTGGAGGGGGCTTTAGGAGAGTCTTGAACAGATAACTTATACTTCGACTTATAAGTATTTGGTATATTTTTCAGGGCGACAAAAAGCGCAATATAGACGAAATCTGGACGTTGGCAGTGTTCAAGACTAAGGAGGGACGTCAGAGGGAGGCCAACAATGTGAAACACTGCGTCGACCGAGGATACATATAAAATTTAATTATGTTAATATTATAAGTTCATAATTTAACAAGTATTTAAATAAGAAAAGTGGATCAAAACAGTATATGGAATCTCAAACAACCGTTTTATTTCCTGATTGCGTGTAGAAATTATCATTCATGTAAGGAAACGAATTCATGTCATTTTCGAAGAAAAAAGCCTGGCACGACTACATATATAGGTGTGTATATGTGTGTATGTTTAAATAGGTATGTTATATTTGGGGAGAATACTCCCGCATTCCTACTATACATTCAATTGTTATCAAACATAGTTCATGACAAGTCCAGAAAATGACAAAAATGATGTCTACCTTTTGATTTGGTTTTAATTACTATGCAACATATGATACCTATAATAGATTAGAATTTACATTCCAATCATTGTAAATTAAAATTTGACTTAACTAAAATTGTTTACTGTAAGTATCACTTTTCTGATGTCACCCTGTATGAAAGTTTGTACCTAGGTCCTAGGTAATGTAGGTATGTTCGACAAAAAACACAATTAACGTTTTGACGTTTCAATATAAGCCGACCATTTTTAAAACTCCATGCAGCGAAACGAAAATGCCGTCTGAATAGTCATTATTTTATTTTGTAGGTTTATCACCTTGGTAAACCAGTAGTCGGTACCCTTCGCACCTTAAGGAACTTACCGTTGATAGAAAGGGATACAAGATCTTGTCAGAAACCGACTAAAGTGAAGTACACAATACATGTGAAATTGTGAATTTGTTTGTTTAGTTTAGTTTGACATTGTTAATTGCTATGACAGCATGTGTGTGTGACTTTTGATCGGTTTTTGTTAACTTTATAAAACTTTTACGATAATAATACTTATTATATTGTAATATTTTGTAGAACTTAAATAATGGTTTTAGTTGGGTAAATTGGATGTTATAAAGGTAATAAATTCATTTTATAAATACAGTTGTGTTATTAAAAAGGTACACACAATTTTGTTGATATTGTTTCCTGTTTTAATTTTTGTTAAACTAAGTAAATTAGTAAAAAATAAAGGTGCGAAGACATTACAACAATTTATGTCGCAATAGGTATGCTGGGGTGACTCTAGTGGGTTTTTCCCTATAACAGGAAAACTTATATTTCTATTAACATATAGGTAATCCCTTTGACCGCCGTTGTCCGGTATACAAGACAACGATAGAACGATACGCTGGCGCCGTCGTCTTGTATACAAGACACAAATTCAACCACCGAGTTAATGTGAAAATAATAACATTTGCAATTTCATTTACACTCTTGTTCATATTTTAGGTCTTTGTTTTTTCATTTATTTGCTTTTTAAGCAGCTATATAAATCCATTCTTTTATAATAAGGCTTTTAAAAAAATTGCTCCAATTTTCAATGTTTTTCATGTTCCTCGTCGCCGTTGTCTTGTATAAAAGACAGCTAGGGATGGGAATGTTAACTCGATATGGGAATTTTTAAATTAAATATAAAGTCAGAAATATGTTTTTAATACAGTTGCTCAAAAAGTGCTACTTTACGTAGCTGTTTAGCGTGCGGAAAGTTGGTTATCTCGAACTAGTGCTTTTTACTTTTCCAATTTTTTTAAATTTATACTTGTTCCAATTCACGACTACTTATTGATGAGTGTTAATATTAGTTTCCTTTAAACGTCGTAATCAGCATAAAAACCTACCGTTAATGTAAGAATACGAAAAATATTACATATTTCATATTTAATTACTTACCTCTTCATCATTATAACACGTTTATTTTTTAATATTCAATATTGAAAATTCCGTTCTTAATAAGTTGACTGAATGGAACGGAATAGTTGCCAAACGCCCATAGATATAATATACTTAAAGACGACGTCTAACCGAGCTGTCACTGTTACCACTTTTGTTTAGTGTACGATTAACAATGTTTTCTTATTTTTTCGCAACTGTATTAAAAAACGTCGTTCGATACACGTGCGGAAATGTCATTCTTCACTCGTCCCGAGTCTTGCCACTCGCCTGCGGCTCGTGGCAAGATGTCTCGGTACTCGTGAAGTAATGACATACCTTCCGCACTAGCATCGAAATGTACTATTTTATTTAAGTATTTTAACACTTGTTAATCGCCAATTTTTTTTTAACGAATAGTAGGTAACTTACTAGAATACGTAGAACGAGAGTCAGATAGGCATAACTATATGTAAAGTTCAGGCAGCTTCTTTAGCTGTATAAAGTAGAGTCAGACAAGTAAATTTGCCCTTGTAGATTGTGGACTATTTAATTGCAGAAGGATAAATAAAAAAATAATTGATGTTATTTTATAGCTTATTGGGAAGGGATACACCGCAGCGACCGCTTCGCACAAGAGTGGTACAGATGGACATACCTGTTTATCAGACTTAAGTTTTTTATTATAACATTGAAATGAATGTGTATTTTTATAACAAGTCGTTGAAGGTTTTTTTGGTTAGAGTTTATAGATTAATGTAAACCAAACTGATATTATAATGATAGATTCTAATTCCGGAATAATATCTACACTCATAAAAAATTCAACCTACGTGTAATTTTTACTAAAACAGTTCCGATATATTGACTTTATCGATACATGATGCGCAGCTTTAACGTTACGCCAATAAAGTTTACGTACCGACAAGCGCTTACGCCGTTGACCTAGAGACTATTATTACTTAATCCGCGCGAAAACTGTCCTTGTCGGTCTGCACTGCGGGCAGTCCATGCGCGCCGTTGTCTTGTATAAAAGACTTCTCGTACAGCCTAGTGCGGCGATATCACGTCTTAAATCGACATTGTTTAGTGGTTGTTTTTTATGTTAAATCCCTATATTTTAAACATTTTCGAGTGTAAAACATATGTTTAATTTTGGCAATTTGGAATGAAATTAAAACAGGATAAGAACAAAGCTAAATTAAAAAGATTTTTACCATAAATTGTAAATATCGATATCACTATTTGCAATCCCTAAACTTTTTATTAGTTGTTTACTTAAAATTTGCTCTGGCGTGTGAGTGAGCGTCTTTGCGGACTAGGTCCGGCGGCCAAAAGGTTAAAATTAATTGACGACGAGTAACAACTTTTTAAGTAGGTACTTATGTTTAGGACAGGTTGCAAAGTTTACGATTAGGTACTTAACCCTTTGACCGCCGTTGGCATGTATACAAGACAACGATAGAACGATACACTGGCGCCGCTGTCTTGTATACAAGACACAAATTCAACCGCTCGGTAAATGTGAAAAAACATCAATTGTAGTATATTTTTACACTCGTGTTAATGTTTTAGGTCTTTGATTTTTTAAATAATTGCATTTAAAGCAGATAAATAAATCCATTCTTTTATAATAAGGCAATCAAAAAAATTGCTCCAGTTTTCAACGATTTTCATGTTCCTCGTCGCCGTTGTCTTGTATACAAGACAGCTAGGGATGGGAATGTTAATTCGATATGAGAATATTAGAGATGCAACGGATAGTTGTTTGGCCGGATACTGGATATTCGGCCTGACCATCGGCCGAATATTCGGTATCCGGCCGCCGAATATCGGCCAGCAGAGCTGCACCTACATTTCGGTTTTTCAGGTGCGCATTCTGCAGTTTTGACCTGTTTCTAAGTGAACGTTCGCGCGGACACATTTCTAGGTTCGAAATGAGTGCGCGTGCAAGTTAGTTGAATCTCTAAATTGTTTTAAAATAATAAACAAGTACGATTATGACCGTGACTGTTTCTTAAATCCAATTTGTTTACTCCAAAATCAAACAATGGTACTATCCGGTATTCGGCCGGATAGTAGGGCACTATCCGGTATCCGGCCGGATATTAAAATACTGGCCGGATAGGGCGGATACCGGATAGTAACCGAATATCCAAGTCCAGTCCAAGGATGATCCCCGCTGACGTATAGTTATTACGAATCTCGAAAACAAGTTAAACTGGGCCTTAGCTTACTGTCAACTGCAAATCGTTTTTGTACATCTCAAGTAGATGGAATGTTAACCGTACGATCGATGCACCACTAATCACCTTGTTTTGTGTGTCGGCAGATTTTTATTTTACTGTATGTTTAAATACCCTCCATGTTATTATTTAGTTCTTTCGCTAATTTCATGCAAAATAAATGTATTTGTGTAGTTTTAAGTTCTCATATAAGTGAATTGTCAAATTCTTAATGAGAATAAAGAATCTTAAACCTAAAATATCCGGTGCATCTCTAGAGAATATTCAAAATAAATATCAAGTGGCCAATCTGGTTTTATTTAAGCATTTGAACACCTGTTAAATGCCAATTGGTGATAACTATTAGTAACTAGAATACGTTAAACGAGAGAGAGACAGGCATAACTATAGCTGGAGTTCAGGGAACTTGTTCAGCTGTCCATAGTAGAGTCAGACAAGTAAATCTGTCCTTGTGGTCTATTTGCAGAACAAATGATTCATTTTGAGATGATAGTGTAGTGGGGAGTGATACCCTGCAGTGACCGCTTCGCACAAGAATGGTACCTACAGGCGGACGCTCGGACTAGTCAGTGTCGCCTAACTATGAGAATGTTATGTATTTGAAATTGACGAAAAATTATTATGGTAGGGAGGGTGTAATACGGGAACTGACAAACTCTTCTAAGGAACATGTCGAATGTGAAACATGCATTCCCGAACATTTCTGATCCCCACCCTTTTCCAATATTATTGTTCTTCACTCATTGACAATTCAACCCACGTGTCATTTTCCCCAATGCAGTTCCGGTACATTTATATTATCTTATCGACACACGATGCGCGGCTCTAACCATACGCTAATAAAGTTTACGTACCGACAAGCGCTTACGCCGTTGACCTAGAGACTATTATTACTTAATCCGCGCGGAAACGGTCCTTGTCGGTCTGCACTGCGGGCAGTCCATGCGCGCCGTTGTCATGTATACAAGACTTCTCGTAGAGCCTAGTGCGGTGATATTACGTCATGAATCGATATTGTTTAGTGGTTGTTTTTAATGATAAAGACCTTTATTTTTAACATTGTCGTGTGTAAAAAATATGTTAATTTTTGGCATTCTCGAAATAAATTAAAGTTGGTTAAGAACAAAGCCAAATTGAGAAGATTTTTACCATAAATTGTAAATATCGATATCACATTTTGCAATCCCTAAACTTTTTATTAGTTGTTTACTTAGAATTTACTCTGGCGTGTGAGTGAGCGTCTTTGCGGACTAGGTCCGGCGGCCAAAAGGTTAAGTAAAGTTATGATTATGAAAAAATTATTCGTTTTTAGGGTTCCGTACCCAAAAGGTAAAACGGGACCCTATTACTAAGACTCTGCTGTCCGTCCGTCTGTCCGTCTGTCACCACGCTGTATCTCACGAACCGTGATAGCTGTCTAGCCGCCTGGTTGAAATGTTCACAGATGATGTATTTCTGTTGCCGTTATAACCACAAATACTAAAAAGTACGGAACCCTCGGTGGGCGAGTCCGACTCGCACTTGTCCGGTTTTTTTACTTAATGACAATTCCAATCTTTTACTTAATGAGAGATTGAAACGCAATGACATTGGACCAAGAAATTGGACGGGTGGAATACCATTCTCATGGCTCCTCTACACGATGGGCCAGCGCCGGCCAGTCTAAGGGCGCAGCCATGCGGTAGAATGAGATAGCAATATGCTTGCTCCCTCTAACGCATAAATGCGTCCCTTGGAGTGGCCGGCGTTGGCCCATCGTGTAGAGGAGCCATCAAGCACGCTTCTTTTGGTTTCCAGATGGGCGTATTCTCCAGTAAAAGCCCGGACTATGGGCCAATCCTCAGTCACGAGTTTCTTTGCGATGCACTTACCAGGTGGTATGGAGAGCCGGCACACTTCGCACACTGTTTTGTAAGTACCTACCATACCATATCTGAGGGCCTACCACGGACCACGTTCGACGTGTCGCCTCCCTGTCACACGTACGAATTTACAAGTGCGACAGAGAGGCAACACGTCGAACGTGGAAAGCCCGGAGTATGGGCCAATCCTCAGTCACGATTTCCTTTGCGATGCAATTACCAGGTGGTATGGAGAGCCGGCACAATTCGCACATTGTTTCGTAAGTACCTACCTTACCTACCTCTACGCGGTTATCTGATACGTATCTGGCCGCGTAGCCAAGACGTCAATCGCTTAGGCTTCGTAGCGATCGAAACGCAACTGTCACTGTCACACTAATATGGAAGAGTGATAGAGAGACATGATGCTTTTCGTTGTCGAAGCGATAGCGATTGTAACCTTAGATCGGGCGGCTGAGCGTCTACCACAGACCTACCGCGAACCACGTTCGACGCGTTGCCTCTCTGACGCACTTGTAAATTCGCACGTAAGTGTGACAGGGAGGCAACATGTCGAACGTGGTTCGCGGTAGGCCCTCTGATAGGTATCTGAGGGTCTACCACAGACCACGTTCGACGTGTCGCCACCCTGTCACACTTACGTACGAATTTACAAGTGTGACAGAGAAGCCACACGTCGAACGTGGTTGGCAGCAGGGATGTTGCGAACATCCGCATCCGCAACTATAATATTCGACGTTTTCTAAGTACCTAATGTTGACATCCGCATCCGCATGTCAAAAAATCTGCATCCGCAACATCACTGGTTGGCGGTAGGCCCCCTGAACGCCGCGACCGCGAGCGAGATATCTTTATGCACGTATCGCCGTAAACCTAATTAGCCATGGGCGTCGCGGGGGGGGGGGGGTCTGTTTATGTGTTTATGGCAGATGGCCAAGGGGAGGGGGAGGGGCATACATTATTCTCCAGGGGGGACCGCTGCCCCCCTGCCCCCCTGCCCCTCTGCCTCTTGGTGACGCCCATGTATATCCGCATCCAATGTGCAATAAAAGTGATACTATTTAGTATACCTACTAAATTTCTTTTTTTTTATCTGTAGCACCTCGACGACCTATCAACATCTTTCACCAGCCAAGTGATCCAATGGAAGGTCAACACACAATTCGAAGAAAACAGACACACATACGCAGAACTCATGCTAAAACATCAGCCTTGGAGTAAAACTAGAAGCCTTAGTTTCCGAAGCGCAGATTTCTTCAAAAACGAGATTAATTTCTACGAAAAAGTTCTACCAGAACTTCTAAAGTTTCAAGATTCTAAAGATACTAATGAAAAATTCGACAACCATGTCAAACTTTGTTTCGTACATCATGATGGAAAGAATGATACGATATGTCTACAAGACATTAGGACTGACGGATTTAAAACCAATGAAATCATAGATTTAGAACATGGGAAATTAATTTTAAAAGCATTAGCTAGATTTCACGCTATCTCATTTGCGTTAAAAACTGAAGATCCTGATAAATATAAGACAATAACTAAAGAAATCAATGAAACATACTACGATGGAAGATATTGGAGTTGGTACAGGAAATTATGGAGTCAAATTTGCTCTGTAGCCATAAATGCTGTTGAAAACGAATATCCAAATAGCGTTTATGTAAAGAAAATAAGAGAATTCGCTGTAGCCAAACGTTTTAGAGATTTGACAAAAGCAGTTAAAGAAAATAAAGTTATTTTGCACGGAGATTGCAGATCTAATAACTATATGTTTAAATATATCAATGAGATACCAGTTGATGTCAAAATGGTGGATTTTCAACAAGTTAGATGTGCTAGTCCAGTACTAGATGTCTCTAGCGTAATTTATAGTAATGTGGCACTTTTAAAAGATTACGAAGGACTTTTAAAATATTACCACGGAAATTTGGCGATGAGAATAAAAGAACTTGATGGTGACCCTGATGTATATACATTTGATATGTTTATGGAAGATGTGAGGAATTACTCTTATTTTGGTCTAGCATTTAGTCTTGAAGCGGCGTGTACTAAACTGACGTATACGGAGATAACGAAGAAAGAATGTGATGAGGTGAGCGAATTAGAAAATAAGAAATTACACACTGCTCTTACATGGCTTAATTGTATAAGATATGAAAAGTGAAAAAACGCTTGTATGGTTTGTTGCCAAAACAACATCAACTCATGGCGCAAAATGAGACGTTCCTCGGCAAAAGGTACCTTATGGCGGCTGGCGCTTACGTCGCATAGCGCCGCAATAATATTGGAGCGGCGTTAATAATAGCGTAAGCGCCAACCGCCATAGGTACCTTTATCCATGGGACGTCACAAATACTGATTGTATGTGCCAGTTCTATAGTCTGTATCTTTAGGTAGGTACTTGAATAAAAGTAAACAAACGATTTTTAAATTTTCGGGTAGTTATTACATTAATTGGTTAACCAACCAAATACAAAACCTCCTAGATCTATCACTGAACGACCTGACTTTAACCTACATCCTACATTATTTGATCATGTTATGTTTTCATCTACCCTCAACTGGCTTAAAGAGCCATTTGAGGGTAGATATTGTTTACTTTTATTTAAATGCCTAAAGATACAGAGTATATAGGTACTTGGTAAAACTAGTTCAATGTCTTTAAATCAATAAATCTAGATTCCAGTTTATTTCTCTGTCCTTTCTTGTTTATTATATAGTTTTTTTTTTCTTTTCCAGTGGATATTATCGGCAGACGTAAACAAATATAAAATAGTCGACATAGCGGACGCCTACGAAATACAGAATCTGGAAAATGAGGACCGACTACATCTAGCCAATAGTATTGTGCACTGTACTGACAACGGTTATATTTGAAACAGTTCTACCACAATGGTTGCTAACTAGAACCCACCTAAATGGACAACGTACAGCTTGGCAATAAAGAGTAGAAATTAAAAAGTGGCAACACTGTAGTGTCGTCCCTTTCAAACCAACTTAAGTACTTATATAAGAAAACGGGACGACACTATTGTGTTGCCACTTTTTAATTTCTACTCTTTTTTGCCAAGCTGCGGCTTTCTACTGACATAGTGGGTGTGCCAGAGTATAGTTACTTACCTATTATATACTTATATAATCCGATAACAAATTGTAGAAAATTATTGAGGGCGCCACTACCTACGTAACTGTCTAATTTTTGACGTAAAATGCAACAATTTAGTATGTTTTTTTTTAGTTCTATATTATTTAATTTCTATTATGTCGCATTGTACTATTTTATACAACTTGACCATTTAAAAAAATATATAAACAATACATTGTTTTATAAGCTGCAACTTTATTATAAAACCATTAAATTATAACAAAATATAACATTCTAAATAATTTCATAGACAATTTCAATACTGAATTCAGAAATTCATCAATTATTCTTATAATTTACCATCACATTTGTATTTTTATAATATTTACAAATTCATAAATGCATTCTAACCACTAAATAAACCTTTTCAACTAGTCGTTCGAAATAAGTTAAAAACCGACCAAATGCCTGTCAGATTATATAGGTACAGTCGACAGTCGATGGCCATCAGATATACCAGGTGTGGCCTGCAACACGAGCAAATAATTAAAACATAGATTGTACTCCTCAAAAGGTGACCCTTTTGTTCAACAACTTTTGAAAATTATAAAGTATTTAGACTCCCTATTTTTCATACAAAATAAATATTATCTTCAATGGACGCCATCGCCACGCCATATCATTGTGATTGACGTTGCTTGTCACGCCTTAAACATAACAAAATTCGCAATACATTGCGTCTTAGAATAAACTTTAAAGTGTATTAAAAATCAAACCACAAGTTATTTTTAAAAGTCGCTGAACAAATGTTGTTCGGTATGAGGAGTACAGCCTATAGTTTAATTTTTTGCTCGTATTACAGGCCGCACCCGGTATAGGAGCGGCCGAGGTGCACAAAAATATCTGAACACTCTAGCGCCTTGACAATAGAGGAGAAATCCCTTTTTCCGTGGAAGTAATATTACTCCCTATATAATATATTGTTATGAACAATGGTTCATCTATGATCTTATCCCAGGCAAATAAGATGCTATGTTTTGAAATTATTGACAAAATAGATGACAGTTTTAACATATTATTTTATTGCTAAATTCAGAAAGTATAAAATATTTCTGTGCCTTTATTTTATAATAGAGATAGTCCAAGAAAAGTCTGCAACCATTTTTATAGCACACGCAGTGCAAGTGTTATTTTAAACGTCAAACTTCTGTGTGCTATCATTATCGTTGCAGACTTTTCTTGGTCTAACTCCATATAGTTTGCTATTCTTACTCGAAGTAAAAATGCGGAAAAACATGCCATAATAGATAAATACATCCACCAATTTGGCACGTTTAATTCTAATTTTCTATCTAGTTTTTGGATGCATATATTAAAAACGTTATCTTCAGGAACATAAGTTTTAGTATGTGCTCGAATATAGAAAAAGTGCTGTTGTTACCTAAAAGTAAATTAATTCCACAAACGGGGGTCTACCGCGATATAATTTCATTGTTTTTACCTTTAATTCCGACGTTTCAGCTGAGTTGCACCAGCTGTGGTCACGGAAAGACTGACTAATTTCGGGTAGTTTAGTGTTGTTTTAATAATATCTCCTTTGACATTTATTGGGACGTCAGTCTTTCCGTGACCACGGCTGGTGCCATTCAGCTGAAACGTCGGAATTAAAGGTAAAAACAATGAAATTATATAATATAGCAAAGCTATTTAAATTATCCCATTCTTGTCTATCTACATATTATTTACAATTTTTATATTATAAATATCTAATAATAATAAGGTACAGTAATCGAGCATCGTTTCATAAAACTACACGCTTAGTTAGAATATTATTATTAAAGAGAAATTACTATAGCCTCGTGCCGCCCACCATACAAAATTATAGCCAAGGAAATTAGAATCTTATTGTATATTCAATTGGGTTGAATTTCATTTGTTCGAAAATTTTAGAAGACAAATGAAATGCTGCCTAATTTGTTTTTCATTAAGGTTGACATTCCATCGAAACTGATTGTACATCCTAATGTACATTGGGCGGCACGAGGATAGAGGCGTATTGTCAAAGTAAATTCCATCTTTACGAGCGATGGCGCCATATCTTTGGCCTATACTCCTGTAGATGGCGACACATTTTGATATTTAACAAAAACACATATCAGTGAAAAAACAAGGATCAAAGTCAAATGGCGTTCTAAAAGTTTTAATCCTGTGTCGAAAGATGGCAGTCATTTTACTGTCACTACAAAATTTACTTTGACCATATGCCTCTATACTAAATTCTCTTTGTATAAATACTATAATATTATACATTTAACGTTGCATAGAGTATTGTACTGCAAACTTTTTGATTTTACTTTGTATAGTGGTCTACTATGTTTAGTTTAAGCATATACAGATGTAGTGCATAATTTATTTTCCATCGTATTTTCGCGGAAACGTACGAACGTGTCTTGCTTGCAGTCAGTCTCAGTAAAAAAGTACTGAGGTTGACTGAACTAGCATGATTAATACGAACGTTTCCGAGAAAATACGATGGAAATCAATTAGGTATAACTACATCTATAGAATATTATTAATTTATTATAAATAATTTAATGTTACACAAGGTCTAGCTAGACATTTAACGTTGAGTAGAGTTATGTTCTGCTAACATTGTTTTTACTCTAGGTAGAGGTTACTACTGCATTTAGTTTAAGCATCTACTTGTTCGAAGATCGAAGTTCACGTAGGTAAGATTGAAAAATATAATGGTAATAATAAAAGGCAGATTCATGCTACATTATCAAAAGATTGTCAGGTAGCTAATTTTTACTGGGCGTTTGGGTGAGTTGGGAATCATTGTTGACACGCCTGATTGTTGTGTTGTGTGCTTACGAAACCACCACAGCATATGCACAGGCTATCCACGCGTGTGGATTTTTAGGGTTCCGTACCCAAAGGGTAAAACGGGACCCTATTACTAAGACTTCGCTGTCGCCGTCCGTCCGTCCGTCTGTCACCAGGCTGTATCTCGCGAACCGTGATAGCTAGACAGTTGAAATTTTCACAGATGATGTATTTCTGTTGCCGCTATAACAACAAATACTAAAAACAGAATAAAATAAAGATTTAAATGGGGCTCCCATACAACAAACGTGATTATTGACCAAAGTTAAAAGCAACGTCGGGAGTGGTCAGTACTTGGATGGGTCACCGTTTTTTTTGTTTTTTTTTTTAATTATGGTACGGAACCCTTCGTGCGCGAGTCCGATTCGTACTTGCCCGGTTTTTATAATTACTCTGTAAAATTTAGTAACGTAACAAAACCGACCGAAAGCTTTCTAGCATTTTGAGAGAGCCTTTCAAAACACTCCAGAGTAATTTTCTAATGTGAGGTAATTCGCCAGTAACTGGCCACCCTAAACTAAAAATGAATTCTATTCACCTATAAACAGAATTCATTTTAGTTGATGGCTGGCCAGTTATTGAAACCTTATATGAATTCTGTTTATAGGTGAATAGAATTCAATTGGTGGCCAATTACTAACAGTGGCCAGCTACCCTATTTCTTAGCCACTCACATGCTTTTGATAACTGTAGCTACCAGCTGTCACCCTTATTTTATTAGGGTTCCGTACCCAAAGGGTAAAACGGGACCCTATTACTAAGACTTCGCTGTCCGTCCGTCCGTCCATCCGTCCGTCTGTCACCAGGCTGTATCTCACGAACCGTGATAGCTAGACAGTTGAAATTTTCACAGATGATGTATTTCTGTTGCCGCTATAACAACAAATACTAAAAACAGAATAAAATAAAGATTTAAATGGGGCTCCCATACAACAAACGTGATTTTTGACCATAGTTAAGCAACGTAGGGAGTGGTCAGTACTTGGATGGGTGACCGTTTTTTTTTTTTGCTTTTTATTTTTGTTTTTTTTGCATTATGGTACGGAACCCTTCGTGCGCGAGTCCGACTCGCACTTGCCCGGTTTTATAATCATAGAGGTCACTGAAAAATATCAAGCATGTGAGTGGCTATTAACACTCACGAAACTTAGTATACGGATACCACCATAACTTTCAACTTTAAAGAGTTTCATGTAGGTACATCAATAGTTTTCTACGTCATACGTCAAGGGGCTCCTAACCCTGCGCTGCGCGAGCTAGAACGTCTTTTAACGAAAAAAAATCAACATTGATTCAAATTTGACTGTCAATTTTTCTTTTGGGCCGCTAGAGGGGGGTAAATAATAGCGTTTCGTAAGCGACACTCGTGAAATATTCTAAAAAGTCTTTCCTATCCTCTTAACCCTTTGACCGCCGTTGTCCGGTATAGAAGACAACGATAGAACGATACGCTGGCGCCGTCGTCTTGTATACAAGACACAAATTCAACCACTGAGTTAATGTGAAAATAATAACAATTGCAATTTCATTTACACTCGTGTTCATATTTAAAGTCTTTGTTTTTTCATTTATTTGCTTTTTAAGCAGCTATATAAATCCCTTCTTTTATAATAAGGCATTTAAAAAAATTGCTCCAATTTTCAACATTTTTCATGTTCCTCGTCGCCGTTGTCTTGTATAAAAGACAGCTAGGGATGGGAATGTTAACTCGATATGGGAATTTTTAAAGTAAATATAAAGTCAGAAATATGTTTTTATCTAAGTATTTGAACACTTGTTAATCGCCAATTTTTTTCAACGAATAGTAGGTAACTACTTACTAGAATACGTAGAACGAGAGTCAGATAGGCATAACTATATTTAAAGTTCAGGTAGCTTCTTTAGCTCTATAAAGTAGAGTCAGACAAGTAAATTTGCCATTGTAGATTGTGGACTATTTAATTGCAGAAGAGATAAATAAAAAAAATAATTGATGTTATTTTATAGCTTAGTGGGAAGGGATACACCGCAGCGACCGCTTCGCACAAGTGTGGTACAGGATCATACCTGTTTATCAGACTTTACTTTTATTGTTATAACATTGAAGTTAATGTGTAATTTTTTTATAACAAGTCGTTGAACGTTTTTTTGATAAGAGTTTACCTATAGATTAATGTAAACCAAACTGAAATTATAATGATCGATTCTAATTCCGGAATAATATCTTCACTCATAAAAAATTCAACCCACGTGTAATTTTCACTAAAACAGTTCCGGTATATTGACTTTATCGACACATGATGCGCAGCTTTAACGTTACGCCAATAAAGTTTACGTACCGACAAGCGCTTACGCCGTTGACCTAGAGACTATTATTAATTGATCCGCGCGGAAACAGTCCTTGTCGGTCTGCACTGCGGGCAGTCCATGGGCGCCGTTGTCTTGTATAAAAGACTTCTCGTACAGCCTAGTGCGGCGATATCACGTCTTGAATCGACATTGTTTAGTGGTTGTTTTTTATGTTAAATCCCTATATTTTAAACATTTTCGGGTGTAAAACATATGTTTAATTTTGGCAATTTGGAATGAAATTAAAACAGGATAAGAACAAAGCTAAATTAAAAAGATTTTTATTAAATATTGTAAATATCGATATCACTATTTGCAATCCCTAAACTTTTTATTAGTTGTTTACTTAAAATTTGCTCTGGCGTGTGAGTGAGCGTCTTTGCGGACTAGGTCCGGCGGCCAAAAGGTTAAGGCCCATGGTCCTACCTATAGTACTTATTCAGTTCAATGAAATTTTAATCATATTCAATTGGAACAGAGTTGCTTTTGTTTTGTTTCGTTCAGTTCTATTTCCTACATTGTAGGTACAAATTTCTGTGGCAAATTTTGCATTTTTCATTTGTATGGCTGGGCCTTAGGAGGCTATACGAACATTCGTAAGAACATCACCTCAACATTAAAGAGTTTCATGTACATCATTTATTTTCTCTTCTACACTGTACCTCATAAAGGGGTTCCTGACCCTAAAAGGCGCGGGCTAGAAGGTCGGAGCGTTCATGATGAAGATCCTCTGTTCCTCCCGTTTGATCCACCGGAGGAGGCGATCCACCGCCTTTATGGCGTGGTCTTTATCCATCAGGGGATCGAAGGTCACGTATAGCTCGAAGCCGTTCGTTATCTGGAATGAAAGAAAAATTTATGTGAAAATGATACCAATATAGGAACATGGACTTAGGGCCCCTCTACACGATGGGCCAGCGCCGGCCACTCCAAGGACATTGACCTGCCTGTTCCTATTTCTGTCGCTCGCACTTAATTATATTGCTGTCCCGCCCATGCTGTCGGCTAAGACTGTGCGAGCGGGATAACAATATTGTCTTTATGCGAAAACGCATTGTCTTATGTAAAATTCGTGAATTAGGTACACAAATCATACAATAACGCCTAATTTCTTTACTGTTACTTGGGTCAATCAACTATTTCTTGTTTTTATTCTGTCAGCCAGGCTCCCATCAGCCAGGAGACAATAGACGCATAGTTTTTTAAAAGAGCTGCTGTGCCATGTTCTACAAACGTGCTTAGTAGATGTCCCATTATGGAAAGGCCTTATAATTACCAAAAGATTCAAGTTTGGTTCATTTAAATACGAAATAACTAGTATTTTAAGAGTGACCCAGGAGACCGTAACCATGGCAACTAGTGACAAGAAAAAGTTGATTTACCCATTCAGAAAAAACCTGTAACATTGTTGACGGATTCTTTATTCGGAGACTCGAGTCCTTTTGAGTTGCTCTTAAAAAAGACTCAACAAAGAACTCGACTCGGGCCTTGAAAGACTCAAAAGTTTTTTAAGCGCCGAGTCTCGTGAAAACGAGCCGAGTTCTTAAAATTCAGACTCACTGGACTCGATTTCTTACCAACACTACTTCTGAGCGGACAAGTAAATAGTATTATCAAACTGCACAACGAGACTTAATCGCGTATTTATTTAGTGCGGGTAGTTCGAAAAACTCGCGCGGCTAGAAGATGTTGATTTCAACTTGAGCCAGTCTTCTCCGAGACCGCGGGGACAACGCCGTCCTCGAAACGTCGGAGGTAAATTTTAAAACTTAAATACGCGATTAAGTCCCGTTGTGCAGTTTGATAATGTTTAATAATGGGGAAAGTTTAAATCAGTGTTAAGTAAATAGTAGATAAATCTTACCCAGGCCAGTATGGTATCTTGCGAATTGGACCTAAAGATCAGTTTGGCAGGCGTAGATGTACAATGTATCTGGCTGCAGAACTTTCTGTAGTTCCTCACGTAGTCTATTTCTGACATTTTCGTTAGCTTCCTCTCTTTGACCACGTCGCCGCCTTCTTTGTGCCGTAATCGGTAATCCTGTAAAACGAAGGTTAATAATTAGATTATTACTAGGTATTAATTACATTAAGTTAAATAAGCCTTTAATCCATATGAGAGACACTTGTAAATACAGATTCAGATATTTCGTTTATGAGATGTACGTTGTTTATATTATAGAATGTCTCTTACGGCCACTTGCACCATTCATTAACCCGGGGTTAACCTTTTAAGCCCGTGAGTTACCATGGTTACCAGTACAATTTGACACTAGGTTAACGGTTTCACTGGTTATCCCTGGGTTAGTGGAATGGTGCAAGTGGGCCTTAGTGTGGTGTGCCTGTCGGCATAGGCATCTTCCAACTCTCTCCAATGCTATCTGTCCAGGCCGCGTAGCCAAGATGCCGATCGCTTACGCTCCGTAGCGATCGAAACGCAACTGTCACTGTCGCACTAATATGGAAGTGTGATAGAGAGACATAATGGTTTTCGTTGTCGAAGCGATAGCGATTGTAACCTTGGCTAGGCCGGCAGGGCAACTCTGGTCCAGTGGGGTCCTAGAGTAAACAGTTTACTAAGGGTGGAATCACATCTGTCAGCATCGAGCCGCATTTTATATATGAGAAATTGCTCGTTAGTAATATGAGGGTGCGTACGCATTGGAAAGCAGAAAGCATGCGTACGCGTAATGACTGCAACTTTTGGAGCGATGGCGCCATCCCTTGGGCCTAATCTTGAGTAGATGGCGACACTTTTTGATATTTAACAAATTTAACACATATCTGTGAAAGAATATGGATCAAAATCAAATGGCGTTCTATAAGTTTTAAACATCCGTCGAAAGATGGCAGTAAAATCACTGTGACTACATAATTCACTTTGACAATCCGCCTCTATTTCAAATTCTCTTTGGTATAAGAGCGTTTCCAAATGTTCATAATTATATATACATACCTGCAACCTGTCTATAGATATAGGGTCCGAAGTGAACAGCTGCGCCGTGGATTTACACTTGTACATAAAGTGTCTGATCTCTGGTATACCTATGTGTTTCAGCGGATCTGTCGTTGGTAAATCTGGATGCCTGAAAAATACATATTTATTTATTATTAAACGGAAGGGAAACGAAATACAAATGTTTGTACAAGTAACGGAAAATAAGTAAAGTACCAATTTAGTGCGTCGTTGATAGTCCACAGGCACTTAGTTTTGTTTTGCTTCTCTTTCTCTTTAGTATCTAGGTACCTGTTTAGTGCGTCTTTGCCGACAATGTCGTAGTTTCTCTGATATAGTACATGTGTTTTGCCTGACAGAGAGTAGAAAGCTTCTCGCTGTATTGTCAAGAAGAAAAGGAAAATGGAATAATACCTGTTTAGTGCGTCGTTGATAGCCGACAGGCACTTGTTTTGTCGAATTTGATATGCCGGGCTAGCACATGATGGGCGCGACAATATCTCGCGGTAAGATAGACTACCCGTCTTTTTCTAACTATGCAAATAAAAGAAGACCGGGTAGTCTATATCGCCGCGAGATAGTGTCGCGCCACCTCTGTGCTAGCCCGGATGGTGTATTTCGAGGGAGAGGGCATCAGTCCATGCGTCTCGCTGTAAAAGTAGGACGAAGCATGACGATACTCCTCGTTTTTAATTGAGTGAAGAAAAATACCTGTTCAGTGCGTCGTTGATAGCCGACAAGCATTTATTTTGCCGCAGTTTCTCTGCTATGGTGTGTTTGGCTTGAGAGAGAGGGTAGAACGCGTCTCGCTGTACTGTTAGAAGGAGAAGGCATGCTTGGCAGTCTTCGGAGATGTATGAGACGTGGCCGTGGAGGAAACCACTGGAATTTAAAAAAAAACAAAGTTGTCAAAAAGCTGTCAAAAGCAGCAGAAATAGCAAAGCGGGCGATCAACTGTTTAGTTTTTAAATACGATGTTTCTATAAAAACTTTTTGACTTTTAATCAGATATACCACTTTTCAGTCAATCTAAATTCAACCTTCGACACTATACAACAAAACTCATACTGACGTAGTCGAATCGAACTCTTAGCAGTCTTAAAAGACTCCTAACTCCTCATCAATTAAGATTAACAAACTTATAAGAACTTTCTAGATTATTCACTAGGTATATCAATTCACAGTCAACCTAAAATAAACCTTGTATACTGAACAATAAACCTCATACTCACGTAGCATCAAACTTGGGTAAACATATCGGCGTCCAACTCTCAGCAGTCTTAAAAGACTCCGAACTCCTCACCAGATTAAACAACAAATGTATATCGGAGGGATGTAATGTATATTTCTTCATTCTCACTAAAGTGATCAGCTGGTTGCCTGCTATCAGTATTGCGAATACTAGGTCTCTTATTTTGTGGCAGGCTGTTATTATGGCGTGGGTTATGGATTCTCTGGATTTTTCTGGGAGCGGCAGGCAACGGACGGCACCTGGAAATTGTTCGACAGTTAATTTAAGTAACTATCAAACAAATAAGTTTCTTGAAAAGTCTAGTCCGATAAACAATAACTGCGTTTTGAAGGCGATAATCGCTTGAATCGATCTATAATAACTAATCGAGCTATCGAACAACATTCTGAGGGTCTGCCATCTTGTGGCCTGAATCGAAAACATAAACATGTGCATGGCACTTCACGCCAAAGCAAGTGCTGCCATCTACCGTTCTCGTACGTTTCCTTGTGCATAGTAGGTTCTGCCATCTTGTGGGCTACATCGGAAGCATAAACTTCACATTTAAGCTTCACGCCGAAAGTCTGACGGCTCGGCTCCTGCGTTGCGCTCTACAGTTCATGCACACCTATAAACGAACTATACGAAAATCGTATAGTTCGTTTTTTTAGCATTAGAAAGAACTTGCAAGAAGGTGAAGCGTTTTTCAATTAAAAGACATGTCAAGATCGCCTTGACATGTCTTTTAATTGAAAAACGCTTTTTAAAAATCAAAAACTATTACTTATGAAAGCAGATGAATATAAATGATCGTATTAGATTTACATTGTTACATATTTGCCATTAACTTATTTTTAAAATGTGTTTTTCAATTAAAAGACACATCAATATTGTTTACCTTATTTCTTATGCTAAAAAAAACGAACTATACGATTTTCGTATTCATATTTTTACACGGAAACATGCTTATCAAAAATTTAATATTTAAAAGTTACCAAGTAAAAATGCTGGGTCTTTTTCCATGAATATAAGCAAATGGTCTATAAGCCTTTCAGCGCCTGACAGCAATCTCCTTAGATCATAGTTGCGACGTTGCTCGAAGATCTTGTTGAGTTGTGTCAGTGTTAGAACTGACACTATTTGGTTGAAGGCGTATCTGAAAATACAATAAATTAAATCTTTACAAGTTCTACACTCATTAAATACATTCGAGTAGCGTACATTATTTTTTTTATTATTATTGATAGATCTCAGTGATATCTTAGTTGTGGTCTTCTCAATACTAGATGCGGTCAAAGGAATTTGAACCTTCTATGCTGTAGTTAGAATCCATATTTAAATGGCATTGCCACAAGTCGACAACGCCTGCGGTGCAATGCTGCCATTCAAATAAAAAACGTAACTACATTATAGAAGGTTTAAATTCCTTTGACTCTAGTGATAGACGTGCCTGCTGAAGCGGGAAGGTATTATGTAAAATTTTCCTGACTGTAGAACTGGTTGGCCACAATCACAATGTCACCTTAGGAATTCCAAGTGTCTCAGGGCGTAAGCGTTTAAAAAAACCGGGCAAGTGCGAGTCGGACTCGCGCACGAAGGGTTCCGTACCATAATGCAAAAAAAAAAACAAAAAAAAGCAAAAAAAGAAAACGGTCACCCATCCAAGTACTGACCCCTCCCGACGTTGCTTAACTTTGGTCAAAAATCACGTTTGTTGTATGGGATCCCCATTTAAATCTTTATTTTATTCTGTTTTTAGTATTTGTTGTTATAGCGGCAACAGAAATACATCATCTGTGAAAATTTCAACTGTCTAGCTATCACGGTT
Source organism: Cydia fagiglandana (assembly GCF_963556715.1). Taxonomy (NCBI): domain Eukaryota; kingdom Metazoa; phylum Arthropoda; class Insecta; order Lepidoptera; family Tortricidae; genus Cydia; species Cydia fagiglandana. The sequence goes on along the minus strand of NC_085933.1, from coordinate 25,814,952 downwards.
CGTGAGATACAGCCTGGTGACAGACGGACGGACGGACGGACGGACGGACGGACGGACAGCGAAGTCTTAGTAATAGGGTCCCGTTTTACCCTTTGGGTACGGAACCCTAAAAAGTAAGTTAAATAAAACTTACGTCAACTGTAAAACCAGCTGTGTTTCACTCTCATTGCTCTTAGACACAGCGACCAGTATCAAAGGTCCTTTCACCAAGAACACCGCTTTGCAGTCTTTAGTGTTGATGGCCCTCAGGATATCTTGGTTGTGGTCTTCTACTACGCTCACTAGCGCTTGGATGACTCCACAGAGGCCGGCAAGCTTGTCCTCATTTCCATACCTGAAAGTAGTTTGGTAATGATTTGTTTAAGTATGTCTGGTGCTCTTTAAGTGAATTGTATATATAAAGAACAATGTATGACTATTACTGAATAAATGGATATATGATAAGATATAAACATGTGAAGATATTCCTAAATTATTAACTCCTTTGGAGGAATAATTTAGATAAATTAATATGGTATGACTAATTTTACTGAAAATAAAAATTCATTTGTATACATAGGTTCGATATAGCTCTTAAATAATTTATGTTTATAATTTATGAAACCACGGTAATCCGTCAAAAGCCGGTTTTAGCGAGAATCTACCATATTGAAGCCTGGCCTGGCCTCGCGGAGCGCAGCGCAGATCACCGAGGAGCATACATTCGTCAACAACAATGTCAACTTCATGTGAGTAAGAAAACATTTCATAATAACTTTAAATAAGAATTTCTTTGGTGGTTTTGGAAACGGCTCTACCGATTTTGTTAACATTTGCTATATGGGCGTTTTCGGGGGCGAAAAGTCGATCTAGCTAGGGAAAACGCGCATTTTTGAGTTATTACATATTTTCTGAGCAAAGCTCAGTCTCCCAGGTACAATACAATAAAATTATCCTTTATTCACTGACTCATTTGTAGTTTTATTTTGTTCTTTTATCACTGTTTTTAATTGTTACTAGTCAGGTTATCAGGGTTTCCGACAAAAGCCTCTCAAGGTCTCCCAGGTACTAAATATAAATTGAAACTCACCTAGAGTATATAGGTTTACCAGCAGAACTCAATATAAACACATGCTTCTCCTTGTTGACGAGCTCCGGAGACTTCAAGTAATCATCCTGCTCACTTTCCACTTCCCCGTTCTCTTCCACCAGGTTGGAGTTGCTGGCTGACGCTGATATGGATTCCTGGAAATATAATCAAATACTATTTATTACATGACAAAATATAATCACAACTATATACCAATTAATATTAATATTTGTAAACAATAAATAATTGCTTAGCTATGAGTATGATGTTTACACACACAAAATCATTATCTTTCTTGCATTGTCCCGGCTTTTGCAACCGCTTCTGGGAGCCTGGGGTATGCTTGGCATCTATTTCGAAGAATTGGCATAGTTTTAACAAAATTAACTGCCATCTGGCCTTCCAGCCCTAAGGGAAAACTAGACCTTATTGGGATTAGTCTGGTTTCCTCACAATGTTTTCTTTCACCGAAAAGTAACTGGTAAAATCAAATGATGTACAAAAGTTTAAAAAAACTCATTGGTATGAGATAGTGTTTGAGCCCACAGTCTCCAGATTTATAGATACACATTAACACTACCAGTGCTTACTCAGAGCCATAAGTATAACTAAAATTATTAATACTTAGGCAATAGAAGGCCAATAAATGACATCAAATAACAAGAATAAGATATGTAGTGTAAACATAAAGATTTGTTACCAAATGGCTTTAAAGATAGTTTTACACACCCATAAAAAACGGTGGTGTCTACATATAGGTCTGGCCAATATGTTGATTAGCCAAAGTAAACATTTAAACCACTCATTATTACTAAGGCAAAGATAAGATTAACAAAACCAAACAAAAACACTTACATCTTTATTCCTTAAATCATCACTCGACTTTGCAGTCTTCATTTGCGCTTCTTTCGAGCTCTCTCCAATCTCACTCTGAATCTCACTGATAGTGCTGCTCTTCACAGTCAAAGAATCGTTCCTCTCTTGAAGACTCGAGCTCATCTCTGAAGCAAATTCTTCAAAAGAATCTGTGGGATTCAGTATACTTTCCGGACAGGCCCCAGGCTCTAAATCACTTCCTATGTTCACCTGGACATCACTTGTGGCCGGCACACTGTCTTTAGATGTCGACGCCATAGTTAATTATTAATAATTAGCAAGAAAAACAGTTTCTAATTAAATTTTATGCTGAATCCTTCATTTACAGTTTGGTTTGATGGGATGGGGGGGACGATCAGAGAAATGTCAAACTGACGTTTGCGTTTCGTTACTGCTACAGTGCGAATATTATTACCAAATATCATAAGTCCTTGATAGAAAATAATTGTAATAGGATTGGTCTGTAAATAAGAATGTGAAAACTATACTCATCTTTTTCTTTTGGGTGCTAGTACTAGTTTAAGACAAGGATAGTATGATTCTCTCTTTCTTTATTTGAAATGAGACAGTCATTTGATTATAATTATAACTACTGCTACTACTACTACTACTGGCCCTTCCTGCCAGTAATTTACAAATGAGTAATAAAAGTCCCTATAGCATATCTATAAGAATTTTCAACAATCTTCCTAAAGAAATAGCAGAAGAATTTAAATATGAGAAATTTGTAGGTCACTTAAAAACTTATTTAATAAGTAATTGTTTTTATTCTATACAAGAATTTTTCGATGATAATAAATACCATAAATAGGCATATGTATACTATAAACAATTTTTTTGCGACTACTACAGTGAAACCTGGATAAGTGGGATCTCAAGGGACAAGCAAATTTGTCTCACTTAAAGAGGTTTTTCACTTACCCAGGCTCCCAGTTAGCCAGGTACAAATAAATTTCTGTCTCATTTACAGAGGGTTCCATTAATAGAGGTGAGAATAGAGTATATTTCAGTTATAGAGGTGGTTAATAAGGTATTTAGTAATTATCTTTAAAAATAAATAAGGTAAAATAATCATTGTCCCTAAATATTTTTTAAGTCTGTTTAAATATTTTTTTTGTATTTATTTTGAATGATTCTCAAAAGGATAGATGTTTCAAAATTAAATTAAATTTGATACGGACTTCATTGCGTATTAGAAATTTAATAAATGAAAATTTATTTATTCGTGTTGCTTTCAAAATTTACTAAATCAAACTTGAAGTTGTTTAGACACAATTAGGCAAATGCGGAATTTGTGGATAGACTAAGAGTTAGTAAGGATACGGAAATTGTTCAATGAACTCCAGTTAGAGAGGTCATAGATTGACGTTATCTCAGATACAGAAGTCAATTCCCTATAAAATTCTAAAAAACAATTAGTAAAATGTAATCTTATAAATATAGTCTCAGTAAAAGAGGTAAAATACACTCTCTGTCTCAATTATAGAGGTAATTAAATGTGACTATAAAATCACAACAACGATTCCCAGTTATAGAGGTTCATTTTTTCTCAGTAACAGAGGTAATTCAGTGCTAAAGTGTCGGGACCGCACCATGAGTCCCAGCTATAGAGGTTTCTCACTTATCCAGGTCCCACTTAACCAGGTTTCACTGTATTTGTTGTGTATTCTGTAACTTGTATAATTGTTTTATGTGTTAGATAACATTGCAATACCCTTACAGGGTGTCATATTGTGGAACATTATTAGTTAAGAACATCTGTATAAACACCAATATGAAAGCAATAAATATATTATTATATGTCTTTCCCATCACGGAACAATGGTGTTCCGGACCTTTGGGAGGCGTGCGCGGAGCCAAAGCCAACACGTAGAGGCCCTTTTGACACTTTAATGAAATGTAAGGGGTACACCGAGCGGATGCTGCCCTTACCCGTGTCATGGGACGCACGCAGAGGCAGCACCCGCCAGGGTGTAAGGGCTATTGAGAGTTGATGAAATCTAAAATGAACTAGGTTATTGGGTGAAAGCGAAACATATTATTATTATTATTATATAAATAGATTGTTTTATATTCTATCAAGCCATTTCCGTCAGTAGAAAAAAGCGGCAAATTTGAAAAAAAGGCGAAAATCAAATTTTCTATGGGACGATTACTCTTGTTCGCGACTACATATTTTAAATTTGCCGGGTTTGCCGCAAGTTCAAAACCTTTGACCATTTTTTAGCCTTTTTTTCGTTAAAGTAAAATTATTCACAAAGTTTTTCGATGACTTTTGAACTCACGATCATCTGCGTTTTGTGTCGATTTATGGGATAATCTACTATTTCTCTGAATCTTTTCTATTCAAAATATTTCTAAGACACTCTAAATCCCTGTTCTATTTTATAAGAAATATCCGCTAGACGGGAGTTGGACACTACGACTCAATGTGTCTCGAAATTCGGAGTCAGTCAAGTGGAAACAACTGATAACTGCGTACTTTAACGGTGCAGATTCACTGGAGAGAGTGGAGAGTTGTCTTATAAAACGGACTTGAATGGAATTATAAAGAGTATCGCAAACTTTATACCTACGTTAGGATGATTCACTTTTGTATGGAGAAAAAGAAGTTGTAAAATTTTTCCTGACTTTGCTCACCAATGGAGTCTCCCCATACTAAAAACTATCTACTTAAGTTTTCAAAAGTATAGAATAACGTTTAGAGGTGCACTAGTTGAATAGGTAGAGTGAGAACCCCATACATTGCGTGAAAATTAACTATGTTCTAAAATGACAAAATATAATGAACTGATACTAAAATCGAACGAAACCTGAATTTTGCGTCTAAAACACGATAAAAGCACTTTTCCTTTGGAAAAAGGTGGAGAAACTGAAAAATCTTAATAGAACCGTTTTTCCCCCGAAGGGTAAAAAACGGATATTTAGGTTCCTGCCGAAGCTTGAACCACATTATGAGATAACACCCTTGTAACTCAGCCCTAATCAAGCGAATTCATCAACTAGTAGCGCCATCTATCGCGCCACTCAAGTACTAATGTCGCCCGGTTGCCAGCGCTCGGCTGCTTTCTCTTCAGTACCACATAAGCCGGCAAGGCCCTTAGGTGTGGTTCAAGCTTCTGCAGGAACCTAAATATCCGTTTTTTACCCTTCGGGGGAAAAACGGTTCTATTTAGGTGTCCGTGCCTTCGCTTGAACCACATTATGAGACGTGTTTAAACCTCTGCCGGCGCTGGTCCGGGCGTACTGTGACTGATAATATTTATTATTTATGCAAAAATCACATAATAAGAACGTGGTCTTGAAATTTATTCCATATAGATATACTAAAGGATTGTTTGCGTCAAACTAGATTTTCCTTATTTGAAATTACCGATAGATGAGACAATTGTTAGCACTGACTGGCAACATAAGTTATCCGTTGCGACTATAAAATTACTTAACTTTTTATATAAAACAAAACTGTGTAATTATTAGTTGAAAAACTGTCCCTAAAGTCATAATTAAAGATATAAGAAGGTACTTGTAGGTCGTACAATTTTTAAGTGTAACCACTATCTGTAGTAGTAGCTCTGATGCATGTAACGTGAACCACATCGAGTGAGTTTTACATTAAACCCGTCCAAACTACCTCTGATGCTTTCCTTACAATAGCCCACTAGGTGATAAAAAGGTTTTGTTGTATGATGTAATGATATTACTACTACTTATCTACTGCTTACCACAAAAATAGCACTGTCGGCCCATCAACTGTTTAAAATTTGTAACTAATTGGAAAAGCTTGGGTCCTCTCTGATCTCTGATTTATCGTATTTTCCAACAATTTAATATAAATTGGTAAGTTGCATCATATGATAGGCCAGATGTAATGTTATATACGTCTATGTGGACAAATAACCAAATGTTCGTAAGTATAGGTACCCACTAGAATACGTCATTGTCATTATTTAGATATAAATAGTTATTGACTAGGTATACCAGGTTTATTTGTTAATGGGCTATCATTACATAAGGACAACATATTCCGTAAACAAATGAGTAAAACCAAAAAATTATAAACATGATGTACTTATTTGTGGAAGCCATTGAGATTTATTTCGAATCGAGTACTCCTCTGCCTGAAAGTAGCGTCAGAAAGTGAAGAAGAAAATACAACACTTCATGATTTAATGTATGCGTTACTAACTAGTAACAACTCTCAGCAGTAGTTTCAACTGAGCCGATAATACATCCTACCTTACTGATTAGTTTTAGGCGAGGGTTGCTTTAAAAACAACCATATTAATAGTAATTCATGAATAGATATTAATTCTTATATGAAAAGGCCTCCTAGTCCTCCTACCTATTTCAAGTGTCAATTATGAATCACAGATAACTGGAAACATGCCAATTAAGCTGGTGCCGGGTCAACCAAGCTTTTGTATTATATGCTTGTCAGTCATGTATTTAACGAATGAACAAAATCACTGACACGCAGGTGACAATCGTATGAAGGCGATGATTATGAATTTAAAGTGATGCTGACAACTCCAGTTGTTGTGGATGACATCTCTCCATGATATTGTGCGTAGACTGAAGATCCGTCTACCAAGTAGAATATTTTAGAAGATTTTTTAATCTTTGAATAATTCCAATGCCTTCACCTATTTATTTACTTCACCTATAATTTTTAGGCTAATTATAACATAGGCTTGTAATTGTAGGTTGTTTAAAGTTCACTCTTTCTGGTGGCAAGCTGATTCCCAAACTGAAGATTTTATGGTTCGCGCGCTGGTAATGGATTGTACGATGCTTTATTGTTAGACTTAGCACGATTTGTGAGTTTTTAATGCTTTTGTATACATACAATATTCTATAAGAGTGTAAAAACCCCTTGACTGATGATGGAAGACTCTTTGACTAAGAAAAGAGGAGGTGGACCTATCCACTTTAAATTGTAGTGCAACCTTTACAAACCAATTGCGAAACTTTCGTAACACCCAGACAAATTAAAACATTATTATTATTTGTATATGGTGAGAACCAATAAGTTCTTGGCATTATAGCATTGTAGTTGCACAAACCACGGGTGTCTCATGATATATCATCTAATCTCAAGTGCAGCGCCAGCACCGGCGCGCGCGGGCGATGCTGTGGCACAATTCCTGTCAAACCTTAACATGTGTATACGCATTCATTACCAAATATTAATTTGATTACTTAATTTGTACTTTGAAGCCCCAATCCGCATTAGGCCAGCATGGGGACCCTAGCCCAAGCCCTCTCGCGAGTGAAAAGAGGCCTGTGCCCCGTAGTGGGACGTATATAGGCTGAATTATTATTATTAATAATTTGTAGGTACTTTGGTTAGAAATTTAGCAATACAAGGACGTTGTATGTTGTTTATTGGCTTTCGTGCAATTAAGTTGTGTATCAATTGATTTTAGACTGTTTTTATTGTCGTGAGGGAACCCTAGGGTTAATTAGGCATCATGATGCCCACAAATAAACAATTATTTGATGATCTTGGCCTTTCTGCGACATATTATATTTATGTCACTACCTTGACGTAATCATAGAATAAATAATAGTATGTACTGTAGGTACAGAAGGTTCACTCTCTAACAAAACGCGTCTATTACGACAGATTATGACCGCAAGGTGGCGCAAACGCGAGCAGGTGTCCGTTACATAGCGGTGCGCGGCAACTACTAGTGCTAGACACCAAAATTGGTGTGGGCCGCATGTACTTGGAGCGACGCGACAAAATCGCGGAGTGAGCTACGCCTGACGTAACACTGATATATGTCTACAGATATCTTATATTCAATGATGTAAGCATATTATCATGAATATATGAATATATGAATTGTAGTTGTCTTCACAACTAATGCTGTAATTCTATTAGCAGCACATCTGCCCTATAACCAAGATACGATGATTTTGTAGGGTACTACACCTGGAACTCTAATTGATTGCATTGACGATGATGTTTCCAATTACATGCCCTACTAGACTTGTTACAACAGTATGCTGTAAACCCTGGAGTCCCTGTACTACTACCTTTCAGCTAAGCTTGTAGTACTTAGATCTGGCAATGCTGCAATGTCAGCAGAACTAGTGTTGATTTTTAGAGTAAATTGCAGGCTCTATTTAATCGGCGAACATATTTGTAGTCATGATTCACTACCAGGATCACATTTCGGTTAGATCTTGCATTTTGCCTGAACCACCGTATGTTGTTATTCTTTATAAAATCATGTGAGTACTTCCTTATCTGCCAAGGAAGCCTCTCATCTGGAAATCGAAAGAAGGATATTTCTGATCCGTGTTCTTTCAGAATCCGGTATCTGCTATCGGTGACTGCCTGCAAATATTTTCTACATATTACGGATAGTATGTACGTTTACGTACGTTGTACATTTGTATGTATATTGGCTTGCTCCGCAGTCCACTTGGTTTCAAAGTTTCTGAAGTGACTTCATTTTAATTTATCTATTTGGAAAAATTAAACAATCATAATTTAGATGAAGGTAAAGCCGTGGACCGTGGCTGTTGGTTCGACAGTTTAGTCCCTTAGTCGGCCTTCACCTCTAATTCAATACGCGATTTTTCGAAACAGAATCAGTAACTCCACTCTAACTCAACTTACGAAAAATCTTTTCATAAATTATTTATTTATTTACATAAGTAATTTGAAGGGGCGCTTCATCGTCTACATAGGCATAACAATTACCACTAAAGAAGCCGATGTTTCACCTCCTATTGAACAATCATGGGTAACTATGCGGATTGCCATACTAAATTAAAATTGTACTATATAGGGTCCTTTTAGACATTATGTAAAAGCACCTCCTACAAATGCCGTCTATTTCCGATAGTTATATCACCAGTAGTAGTTCATTTCCTTTGAAATTGAACTATGTAACGTTTACGGTCAACGTTTTATGATGCATGATTGTTATACCGACGGCGCAGGTTGATTCACAACCCGCTGCTTAGATACTCTTCCGAAGTGGAGCTTGTTGCTTACAGCATTAAAAATGCCTTTGTCAGTTCGGTCTCTTGGACGGAATGCGATCCTGCCCCTGTGTTTTCAAGATATTACTCTTAGTTCAGTGGTCTCAGTTTCACAGCTACATAGTAGACGATTTAACCTAAGTAAAAGATTTATCTGTGACAGGTCGCAATTTTTTAGCTAATGGTCAATATTTAGAGATGCTTCAGTATTCCCAAAGACACTATTAAGTCTCATAGTCATTCATCATTTAAGAGAGGGATTTAGTGCGATGATTATACACTCATATATATCATTAACTCTTTATTTATTTTCAGGTTTAGAGCCGCAATAAAGAGATATCTTTTGTTAGCCTATGACAGAGCCGTTAATGAATTGGCATTATACGTGTATTGGTATTCCTATTTAGAAGAGAGAGTTTTAGTCTTCTTTCCTTCTTTAAAGCTAACGTCAATTTTTTCTTGCCTCCCCCTCTCTCTTTTTGGTATAGGATCTAGTTGGGCAAAGTATAACACACGGTTTTTCACTTTGTACTCTTCCCTTTTCACAGTTTCTTAACTGCTATTTTCCATGGCCAGTTAGTCATTCAGTTTAGGATCCTCAGAATGTATATTTTTGGTTTGTTTGGTATCTCACGGCAATTGAGATGGCAGTTATCGACCAAGACCAACATTTGTACACGACCAAGACGGAAACCGTCCTTTTTTTCCCGGCAGGTTGAAACAATTACTGTAACTACATTTCGTTATCAATTTCGCGCCAAACCCGCCAATAGAAATTCTGCTGCTCGTCGTTCTAAAAGGTTCTAAAAGACACACTGTACCGGTCGATGAGAGGTGTGGGAGAATTAAAAATGCAGCGTTCATGCAGATAGGTAGTGCAAGACAATTTATTGAAGTAAACAAGTAGGCTTGATGATTTTTAGGACCCGTAACGCCATCTATTCGAAGTAATGAGTTTTAATACATAAGATTGATAAGTTCAATGGTTCACATGCAAAATTAGGACTTTAAAATTATTGTGATTACATAGTAGATGGCGTAAACATCAAACCGTATATTAATTAACTTGAACATACTCCCCCGGAAAGGACGGAGTCCTTTACACAAGGCAAAACACATAATTTAATAATAGATCTTTGTAAAACACCAGAAATTGTCCGTATATCGTAAGTCCGAGTTAAGCCATCAGGGCCTGGATGTTTTCCTATAATACGACCCATCGGCCAGCTTCCAGGCGGGAGTCGTTGGTCCTTGACCAGTACCAAGTCGCCTATGTCAAGATCTTTGGTTACGCGGTTCCACTTAGGACGTTGCTGAAGACGGGTTAAAAACTCCTTCTGCCACTGTCTCCAGAAATCTTGCAACATCTTTTGCGTTAGTTGCCATCTAGATAGTTGGTGAATCTTAAAGTCTGTATAGTCCTCATCAGGGATACTAACAATCTGTTCAGTGGTCAAAAAATGACCTGGGGTTAAGGACTGTAAGGAGTCTGGGTCATCATTGAGAGGATATAAAGGCCGAGAGTTCAGACAACCTTCAAGTTTGGAGCTGCAGGAGGAATATACTTCCATTTAATCCTCATATTGTCCAACTGCGCTGCAAACTCGTCTGGGATTCTTGCTTGACCTTGGCGCCACATGGCTATCAAGTTTTTCTTGGCTCCTATGAAATTTGTGACATGGTCGCTCCACATCTCTGCGCATCGTCCTCGTCTAGCTACGAATCGTCTTAAAGCTGCTAGAAATGCATCTGTGCTTAAACTACTCACAAGTTCGATGTGGAAAGCTCTGGTCACCATGCAGACAAAGAGAGATATGTACGCCTTGGTGGATTTTTCCCCACGGCCTTTGCTCATACGCACGTTTATAGGTCCCGCAAAATCGACTCCGCTGATCAAAAAAGGCTTTGCGGGCTTTACTCTTATAGCAGGTAGATCTCCCATGAGCTGACTGCCGGTTTCTCCTCTTTGACGGATACACACGATGCAGTTGCGTACATATTTCTTTATTCTATTAGTCATGTTGATTAGCCAGTATTTGGATCGAAGATACATCACCATCAATTGCGGACCGCCATGAAGAGTGCTGCTGTGTGCTTCTGCTAGAAGAAGAGGTAACAGAGCATTGTCCTTCGTGATTATAATGGGGTGCTTCTGTTGGGCTTCTAAATCAGCATGGCGTAGTCGGCCGCCTACTCTCAACACACCCTTTGGATCTAAAAAGGGGGCGAGTGACAACAATCGACTTTTTCTTTTCAGCTGTCTCTTACTCTTTATATCATCAACTAGATTTTGCCCTGTGCGCGGGGCCCGAGGGCCCCGCGGTACGCGTGTTGTTTGCTGTTGGTGCTGTTGTTGATGTGTTGTTGTTGGTAATGTTGTTGTTGCTGTAGTTGTAGTTTGTTTTCCAAAGGGAAAATTAAATGAATTTCTACTTTTGCTAAGACGAAAAGATCCGCGTGCGAGCACTTCATTCCCGCAGCTCGGCCTTCGGCCTCGCGTGCTTGGGAAATCGAAAGGGACGCTCCGGGCCTTCGGCCCTACGCGGAGCTCGGCCTTCGGCCTTCGCTGGGTTTCGAAGCTCAGCGTCGGGCCTTCGGCCCGCCGCTTCGCTTATTAAAACACTTGGAGGGTTGGTTTTGCTTTGGGGCGTAAGCGGGAAGTTGGAGCTTAAACACGACCCAATAGGAAAAGTGTCTTAGACAAGCGAAACGGCGGGCCGAAGGCCGAAGGCCTTCGGCCCGCCGTTTCGCTTGTCTGAGACACTTTTCCTATTGGGTCGTGTTTAAGCTCCAACTTCCCCCTCTCGTGTGACGCTTCGGGCCTTCGGCCCTACGCGGAGCTCGGCCTTCGGCCTTCGCGAGCCTCGACGCTCCGCCGTCGGGCCTTCGGCCCGCCGGCTTCGCTTATCAAGACAGTTGACTTTGTAGAACGCTTGCAGGAACTGCATTCACGCAGCTCGGCCTTCGGCCTCGCGTTTTGGGAGTCGGGGTGGAGGCTCCGGGCCTTCGGCCCTCCGCCGGGGTCGGCCTTCGGCCTCCTGGCCTGTAGCTCGCCCTTCGGGCTCGCTTAACACACTTTTTGTATAGGATTTTGCTTTGTTCGTCATTCCCGAAGCTCGGCCTTCGGCCTCGCCCAAAATTACTGAATGTGGGGCACGCTTGGACATTCAGGGTGAAGCTCCGGGCCTGACGGCCCTCCGCCGGGTCGGCCTTCGGCCTCCCAGCCTGAAGCTCGCCCTTCGGGCTCGCTTAACCTACTTGGAAATTTGAATTTGGCCCATGTCCGCCGCCATTTTGGATTTTTCCAAAAATTTTTTTTCACATGGTAATCTTGGGCCCCCAAGCTCACCGCATACCAAATCTCAGCGCGCTCGGACCAACTTGAAAAAATTAAAAAAAAAAAGTCGGCCATTTTGAAAAATTTTAAATGCAGTTTGTTTTGTCTCGGGGCCCTCTATGACATTTAAGACGAAAAGATCCGCGTGCGAGCACTTCATTCCCGCAGCTCGGCCTTCGGCCTCGCGTGCTTGGGAAATCGAAAGGGACGCTCCGGGCCTTCGGCCCTACGCGGAGCTCGGCCTTCGGCCTTCGCTGGGTTTCGAAGCTCAGCGTCGGGCCTTCGGCCCGCCGCTTCGCTTATTAAAACACTTGGAGGGTTGGTTTTGCTTTGGGGCGTAAGCGGGAAGTTGGAGCTTAAACACGACCCAATAGGAAAAGTGTCTTAGACAAGCGAAACGGCGGGCCGAAGGCCGAAGGCCTTCGGCCCGCCGTTTCGCTTGTCTAAGACACTTTTCCTATTGGGTCGTGTTTAAGCTCCAACTTCCCCCTCTCGTGTGACGCTTCGGGCCTTCGGCCCTACGCGGAGCTCGGCCTTCGGCCTTCGCGAGCCTCGACGCTCCGCCGTCGGGCCTTCGGCCCGCCGGCTTCGCTTATCAAGACAGTTGACTTTGTAGAACGCTTGCAGGAACTGCATTCACGCAGCTCGGCCTTCGGCCTCGCGTTTTGGGAGTCGGGGTGGAGGCTCCGGGCCTTCGGCCCTCCGCCGGGGTCGGCCTTCGGCCTCCTGGCCTGTAGCTCGCCCTTCGGGCTCGCTTAACACACTTTTTGTATAGGATTTTGCTTTGTTCGTCATTCCCGAAGCTCGGCCTTCGGCCTCGCCCAAAATTACTGAATGTGGGGCACGCTTGGACATTCAGGGTGAAGCTCCGGGCCTGACGGCCCTCCGCCGGGTCGGCCTTCGGCCTCCCAGCCTGAAGCTCGCCCTTCGGGCTCGCTTAACCTACTTGGAAATTTGAATTTGGCCCATGTCCGCCGCCATTTTGGATTTTTCCAAAAATTTTTTTTCACATGGTAATCTTGGGCCCCCAAGCTCACCGCATACCAAATCTCAGCGCGCTCGGACCAACTTGAAAAAATTAAAAAAAAAAAGTCGGCCATTTTGAAAAATTTTAAATGCAGTTTGTTTTGTCTCGGGGCCCTCTATGACATTTGGTCGAGCACCCCCCACCCATCTCGCACCGTTTAAAAGTTGCCATACAAAATTAAAATGCCCATTATTTCCGCCATCTTGGATTTTTTCCAAAAATTTTTTTATTCGTAGGTATCTAGAGGCCTCTATCTCTCGCCATGCCAAATCTCAGCGCGCTCGGACCAACTTGAAAAAATTAAAAAAAAAAAGTCGGCCATTTTGAATTTTTTTTAATGCAGTTTGTTTTGCCTCGAGGCCCTCTATGACATTTGGTCGAGCACCCCCCACCTATCTCGCACCGTTTAAGTTGCCATACAAAACAAAAGTGGCCAGTTTTCCAACAATTAGAGCATTTTTCCAAAAATTTTTTTTTCGTAGGAATCTACGGGACTCCGAGATTCCGTGACCAAAATTTCAGCGCGCTAGGACAAACTTGAAAAAATTTAAAAAAAAAAATCGGCCATTTTGAAAAAAAAATGGTGGCTTCAAAAACTGCCAGGGTCCCTCTATGACATTTGGTCGAGCACCCCCCACCTACCTCCCACCGTTTGGCCGGGCCGTCGTACATTTTTCTGACCGGAAGCGGTAGACCAAAAGTCGGATTTTTCTGGAGGTCACCAGACCGCCCTCTATACGACCGTACCAAACTCGAATACCCCACGAACCTCCTTCTGGGAGAACAATCATGTCAATCAATCAGTCGGGTTGCGGCTTTATATAATATAGACTAGATTTTGCCCTGTGCGCGGGGCCCGAGGGCCCCGCGGTACGCGTGTTGTTTGCTGTTGGTGCTGTTGTTGATGTGTTGTTGTTGGTAATGTTGTTGTTGCTGTAGTTGTAGTTTGTTTTCCAAAGGGAAAATTTAATCCTCATATTGTCCAACTGCGCTGCAAACTCGTCTGGGATTCTTGCTTGACCTTGGCGCCACATGGCTATCAAGTTTTTCTTGGCTCCTATGAAATTTGTGACATGGTCGCTCCACATCTCTGCGCATCGTCCTCGTCTAGCTACGAATCGTCTTAAAGCTGCTAGAAATGCATCTGTGCTTAAACTACTCACAAGTTCGATGTGGAAAGCTCTGGTCACCATGCAGACAAAGAGAGATATGTACGCCTTGGTGGATTTTTCCCCACGGCCTTTGCTCATACGCACGTTTATAGGTCCCGCAAAATCGACTCCGCTGATCAAAAAAGGCTTTGCGGGCTTTACTCTTATAGCAGGTAGATCTCCCATGAGCTGACTGCCGGTTTCTCCTCTTTGACGGATACACACGATGCAGTTGCGTACATATTTCTTTATTCTATTAGTCATGTTGATTAGCCAGTATTTGGATCGAAGATACATCACCATCAATTGCGGACCGCCATGAAGAGTGCTGCTGTGTGCTTCTGCTAGAAGAAGAGGTAACAGAGCATTGTCCTTCGTGATTATAATGGGGTGCTTCTGTTGGGCTTCTAAATCAGCATGGCGTAGTCGGCCGCCTACTCTCAACACACCCTTTGGATCTAAAAAGGGGGCGAGTGACAACAATCGACTTTTTCTTTTCAGCTGTCTCTTACTCTTTATATCATCAACTAGATTTTGCCCTGTGCGCGGGGCCCGAGGGCCCCGCGGTACGCGTGTTGTTTGCTGTTGGTGCTGTTGTTGATGTGTTGTTGTTGGTAATGTTGTTGTTGCTGTAGTTGTAGTTTGTTTTCCAAAGGGAAAATTAAATGAATTTCTACTTTTGCTAAGACGAAAAGATCCGCGTGCGAGCACTTCATTCCCGCAGCTCGGCCTTCGGCCTCGCGTGCTTGGGAAATCGAAAGGGACGCTCCGGGCCTTCGGCCCTACGCGGAGCTCGGCCTTCGGCCTTCGCTGGGTTTCGAAGCTCAGCGTCGGGCCTTCGGCCCGCCGCTTCGCTTATTAAAACACTTGGAGGGTTGGTTTTGCTTTGGGGCGTAAGCGGGAAGTTGGAGCTTAAACACGACCCAATAGTAAAAGTGTCTTGACAAGCTCACGTCGGGCCTACGGCCTTCGGCCTTCGGCCCGCCGTTTCGCTTGTCTAAGACACTTTTCCTATTGGGTCGTGTTTAAGCTCCAACTTCCCCCTCTCGTGTGACGCTTCGGGCCTTCGGCCCTACGCGGAGCTCGGCCTTCGGCCTTCGCGAGCCTCGACGCTCCGCCGTCGGGCCTTCGGCCCGCCGGCTTCGCTTATCAAGACAGTTGACTTTGTAGAACGCTTGCAGGAACTGCATTCACGCAGCTCGGCCTTCGGCCTCGCGTTTTGGGAGTCGGGGTGGAGGCTCCGGGCCTTCGGCCCTCCGCCGGGGTCGGCCTTCGGCCTCCTGGCCTGTAGCTCGCCCTTCGGGCTCGCTTAACACACTTTTTGTATAGGATTTTGCTTTGTTCGTCATTCCCGAAGCTCGGCCTTCGGCCTCGCCCAAAATTACTGAATGTGGGGCACGCTTGGACATTCAGGGTGAAGCTCCGGGCCTGACGGCCCTCCGCCGGGTCGGCCTTCGGCCTCCCAGCCTGAAGCTCGCCCTTCGGGCTCGCTTAACCTACTTGGAAATTTGAATTTGGCCCATGTCCGCCGCCATTTTGGATTTTTCCAAAAATTTTTTTTCACATGGTAATCTTGGGCCCCCAAGCTCACCGCATACCAAATCTCAGCGCGCTCGGACCAACTTGAAAAAATTAAAAAAAAAAAGTCGGCCATTTTGAAAAATTTTAAATGCAGTTTGTTTTGTCTCGGGGCCCTCTATGACATTTGGTCGAGCACCCCCCACCCATCTCGCACCGTTTAAAAGTTGCCATACAAAATTAAAATGCCCATTATTTCCGCCATCTTGGATTTTTTCCAAAAATTTTTTTATTCGTAGGTATCTAGAGGCCTCTATCTCTCGCCATGCCAAATCTCAGCGCGCTCGGACCAACTTGAAAAAATTAAAAAAAAAAAGTCGGCCATTTTGAATTTTTTTTAATGCAGTTTGTTTTGCCTCGAGGCCCTCTATGACATTTGGTCGAGCACCCCCCACCTATCTCGCACCGTTTAAAAGTTGCCATACAAAACAAAAGTGGCCAGTTTTCCAACAATTAGAGCATTTTTCCAAAAATTTTTTTTTCGTAGGAATCTACGGGACTCCGAGATTCCGTGACCAAAATTTCAGCGCGCTAGGACAAACTTGAAAAAATTTAAAAAAAAAAATCGGCCATTTTGAAAAAAAAATGGTGGCTTCAAAAACTGCCAGGGTCCCTCTATGACATTTGGTCGAGCACCCCCCACCTACCTCCCACCGTTTGGCCGGGCCGTCGTACATTTTTCTGACCGGAAGCGGTAGACCAAAAGTCGGATTTTTCTGGAGGTCACCAGACCGCCCTCTATACGACCGTACCAAACTCGAATACCCCACGAACCTCCTTCTGGGAGAACAATCATGTCAATCAATCAGTCGGGTTGCGGCTTTATATAATATAGACTAGATTTTGCCCTGTGCGCGGGGCCCGAGGGCCCCGCGGTACGCGTGTTGTTTGCTGTTGGTGCTGTTGTTGATGTGTTGTTGTTGGTAATGTTGTTGTTGCTGTTGTAATTGTGTAGTAGTTTGTTTTCCAAACGGAAAATTAAATGAATTTCTACTTTTGCTAAGACGAAAAGATCCGCGTGAGAGCACTTCATTCCCGCAGCTCGGCCTTCGGCCTCGCGTGCTTGGGAAATCGAAAGGGACGCTCCGGGCCTTCGGCCCTACGCGGAGCTCGGCCTTCGGCCTTCGCTGGGTTTCGAAGCTCAGCGTCGGGCCTTCGGCCCGCCGCTTCGCTTATTAAAACACTTGGAGGGTTGGTTTTGCTTTGGGGCGTAAGCGGGAAGTTGGAGCTTAAACACGACCCAATAGTAAAAGTGTCTTGACAAGCTCACGTCGGGCCTACGGCCTTCGGCCTTCGGCCCGCCGTTTCGCTTGTCTAAGACACTTTTCCTATTGGGTCGTGTTTAAGCTCCAACTTCCCCCTCTCGTGTGACGCTTCGGGCCTTCGGCCCTACGCGGAGCTCGGCCTTCGGCCTTCGCGAGCCTCGACGCTCCGCCGTCGGGCCTTCGGCCCGCCGGCTTCGCTTATCAAGACAGTAGACTTTGTAGAACGCTTGCAGGAACTGCATTCACGCAGCTCGGCCTTCGGCCTGCCGGCCTGAAGCTCGCCCTTCGGGCTCGCTTAACACACTTTTTGTATAGGATTTTGCTTTGTTCGTCATTCCCGCAGCTCGGCCTTCGGCCTCGCCCAAAATTACTGGGGGTGGGGCACGCTTGGACATTCGGGGTCAAGCTCCGGGCCTGACGGCCCTCCGCGAGGTCGGCCTTCGGCCTCCCAGCCTGAAGCTTGCCCTTCGGGCTCGCTTAACCTACTTAGAAATTTGAATTTGGCCCGTATCCGCCGCCATTTTGGATTTTTCCAAAAAATTTTTTTCACATGGTAATCTTGGGCCCGCAAGCTTGCCGCGTGCCAAATCTCAGCGCGCTCAGACCAACTTGAAAAAATAAAAAAAAAAGTCAACCATTTTGAAAAATTTTAAATGCAGTTTGTTTTGTCTCGGGGCCCTCTATGACATTTGGTCGAGCACCCCCCACCCATCTCGCACCGTTTAAAAGTTTCCATACAAAATTAAAATGCTCATTATTTCCGCCATCTTGGATTTTTTCCAAAAATTTTTTTATTCGTAGGTATCTAAAGGCCTCTATCTCTCGCCATGCCAAATCTCAGCGCTCTCGGACCAACTTGAAAAGATTAAAAAAAAAAAGTCGGCCATTTTGAATTTTTTTTAATGCAGTTTGTTTTGCCTCGAGGCCCTCTATGACATTTGGTCGAGCACCCCCCACCTATCTCGCACCGTTTAAAAGTTGCCATACAAAACAAAAGTGGCCAGTTTTCCAACAATTAGAGCATTTTTCCAAAAATTTTTTTTTCGTAGGAATCTAGGAGCCTATGAGATTCTGTGACCAAAATTTCAGCGCGCTAGGACAAACTTGAAAAAATTTTAAAAAAAAAGTCGGCCATTTTGAAAAAAAAATGGTGGCTTCAAAAACTGCCAGGGTCCCTCTATGACATTTGGTCGAGCACCCCCCACCTACCTCCCACGGTTTGGCCGGGCCGTTGTACATTTTTCTGACCGGAAGCGGTAGACCAAAAGTCGGATTTTTCTGGAGGTCACCAGACCGCCCTCTATACGACCGTACCAAACTCAAATACCCCACGAACCTCCTTCTGGGAGAACAATCATGTCAATTAATCATCGGGTTGCGGCTTTATATAATATAGAACTAGATTTTGCCCTGTGCGCGGGGCCCGAGGGCCCCGCGGTACGCGTGTTGTTTGCTGTTGGTGCTGTTGTTGATGTGTTGTTGTTGGTAATGTTGTTGTTGCTGTAGTTGTAGTTTGTTTTCCAAAGGGAAAATTAAATGAATTTCTACTTTTGCTAAGACGAAAAGATCCGCGTGCGAGCACTTCATTCCCGCAGCTCGGCCTTCGGCCTCGCGTGCTTGGGAAATCGAAAGGGACGCTCCGGGCCTTCGGCCCTACGCGGAGCTCGGCCTTCGGCCTTCGCTGGGTTTCGAAGCTCAGCGTCGGGCCTTCGGCCCGCCGCTTCGCTTATTAAAACACTTGGAGGGTTGGTTTTGCTTTGGGGCGTAAGCGGGAAGTTGGAGCTTAAACACGACCCAATAGTAAAAGTGTCTTGACAAGCTCACGTCGGGCCTACGGCCTTCGGCCTTCGGCCCGCCGTTTCGCTTGTCTAAGACACTTTTCCTATTGGGTCGTGTTTAAGCTCCAACTTCCCCCTCTCGTGTGACGCTTCGGGCCTTCGGCCCTACGCGGAGCTCGGCCTTCGGCCTTCGCGAGCCTCGACGCTCCGCCGTCGGGCCTTCGGCCCGCCGGCTTCGCTTATCAAGACAGTTGACTTTGTAGAACGCTTGCAGGAACTGCATTCACGCAGCTCGGCCTTCGGCCTCGCGTTTTGGGAGTCGGGGTGGAGGCTCCGGGCCTTCGGCCCTCCGCCGGGGTCGGCCTTCGGCCTCCTGGCCTGTAGCTCGCCCTTCGGGCTCGCTTAACACACTTTTTGTATAGGATTTTGCTTTGTTCGTCATTCCCGAAGCTCGGCCTTCGGCCTCGCCCAAAATTACTGAATGTGGGGCACGCTTGGACATTCAGGGTGAAGCTCCGGGCCTGACGGCCCTCCGCCGGGTCGGCCTTCGGCCTCCCAGCCTGAAGCTCGCCCTTCGGGCTCGCTTAACCTACTTGGAAATTTGAATTTGGCCCATGTCCGCCGCCATTTTGGATTTTTCCAAAAATTTTTTTTCACATGGTAATCTTGGGCCCCCAAGCTCACCGCATACCAAATCTCAGCGCGCTCGGACCAACTTGAAAAAATTAAAAAAAAAAAGTCGGCCATTTTGAAAAATTTTAAATGCAGTTTGTTTTGTCTCGGGGCCCTCTATGACATTTGGTCGAGCACCCCCCACCCATCTCGCACCGTTTAAAAGTTGCCATACAAAATTAAAATGCCCATTATTTCCGCCATCTTGGATTTTTTCCAAAAATTTTTTTATTCGTAGGTATCTAGAGGCCTCTATCTCTCGCCATGCCAAATCTCAGCGCGCTCGGACCAACTTGAAAAAATTAAAAAAAAAAAGTCGGCCATTTTGAATTTTTTTTAATGCAGTTTGTTTTGCCTCGAGGCCCTCTATGACATTTGGTCGAGCACCCCCCACCTATCTCGCACCGTTTAAAAGTTGCCATACAAAACAAAAGTGGCCAGTTTTCCAACAATTAGAGCATTTTTCCAAAAATTTTTTTTTCGTAGGAATCTACGGGACTCCGAGATTCCGTGACCAAAATTTCAGCGCGCTAGGACAAACTTGAAAAAATTTAAAAAAAAAAATCGGCCATTTTGAAAAAAAAATGGTGGCTTCAAAAACTGCCAGGGTCCCTCTATGACATTTGGTCGAGCACCCCCCACCTACCTCCCACCGTTTGGCCGGGCCGTCGTACATTTTTCTGACCGGAAGCGGTAGACCAAAAGTCGGATTTTTCTGGAGGTCACCAGACCGCCCTCTATACGACCGTACCAAACTCGAATACCCCACGAACCTCCTTCTGGGAGAACAATCATGTCAATCAATCAGTCGGGTTGCGGCTTTATATAATATAGACTAGATTTTGCCCTGTGCGCGGGGCCCGAGGGCCCCGCGGTACGCGTGTTGTTTGCTGTTGGTGCTGTTGTTGATGTGTTGTTGTTGGTAATGTTGTTGTTGCTGTTGTAATTGTGTAGTAGTTTGTTTTCCAAACGGAAAATTAAATGAATTTCTACTTTTGCTAAGACGAAAAGATCCGCGTGAGAGCACTTCATTCCCGCAGCTCGGCCTTCGGCCTCGCGTGCTTGGGAAATCGAAAGGGACGCTCCGGGCCTTCGGCCCTACGCGGAGCTCGGCCTTCGGCCTTCGCTGGGTTTCGAAGCTCAGCGTCGGGCCTTCGGCCCGCCGCTTCGCTTATTAAAACACTTGGAGGGTTGGTTTTGCTTTGGGGCGTAAGCGGGAAGTTGGAGCTTAAACACGACCCAATAGTAAAAGTGTCTTGACAAGCTCACGTCGGGCCTACGGCCTTCGGCCTTCGGCCCGCCGTTTCGCTTGTCTAAGACACTTTTCCTATTGGGTCGTGTTTAAGCTCCAACTTCCCCCTCTCGTGTGACGCTTCGGGCCTTCGGCCCTACGCGGAGCTCGGCCTTCGGCCTTCGCGAGCCTCGACGCTCCGCCGTCGGGCCTTCGGCCCGCCGGCTTCGCTTATCAAGACAGTAGACTTTGTAGAACGCTTGCAGGAACTGCATTCACGCAGCTCGGCCTTCGGCCTGCCGGCCTGAAGCTCGCCCTTCGGGCTCGCTTAACACACTTTTTGTATAGGATTTTGCTTTGTTCGTCATTCCCGCAGCTCGGCCTTCGGCCTCGCCCAAAATTACTGGGGGTGGGGCACGCTTGGACATTCGGGGTCAAGCTCCGGGCCTGACGGCCCTCCGCGAGGTCGGCCTTCGGCCTCCCAGCCTGAAGCTTGCCCTTCGGGCTCGCTTAACCTACTTAGAAATTTGAATTTGGCCCGTATCCGCCGCCATTTTGGATTTTTCCAAAAAATTTTTTTCACATGGTAATCTTGGGCCCGCAAGCTTGCCGCGTGCCAAATCTCAGCGCGCTCAGACCAACTTGAAAAAATAAAAAAAAAAGTCAACCATTTTGAAAAATTTTAAATGCAGTTTGTTTTGTCTCGGGGCCCTCTATGACATTTGGTCGAGCACCCCCCACCCATCTCGCACCGTTTAAAAGTTTCCATACAAAATTAAAATGCTCATTATTTCCGCCATCTTGGATTTTTTCCAAAAATTTTTTTATTCGTAGGTATCTAAAGGCCTCTATCTCTCGCCATGCCAAATCTCAGCGCTCTCGGACCAACTTGAAAAGATTAAAAAAAAAAAGTCGGCCATTTTGAATTTTTTTTAATGCAGTTTGTTTTGCCTCGAGGCCCTCTATGACATTTGGTCGAGCACCCCCCACCTATCTCGCACCGTTTAAAAGTTGCCATACAAAACAAAAGTGGCCAGTTTTCCAACAATTAGAGCATTTTTCCAAAAATTTTTTTTTCGTAGGAATCTAGGAGCCTATGAGATTCTGTGACCAAAATTTCAGCGCGCTAGGACAAACTTGAAAAAATTTTAAAAAAAAAGTCGGCCATTTTGAAAAAAAAATGGTGGCTTCAAAAACTGCCAGGGTCCCTCTATGACATTTGGTCGAGCACCCCCCACCTACCTCCCACGGTTTGGCCGGGCCGTTGTACATTTTTCTGACCGGAAGCGGTAGACCAAAAGTCGGATTTTTCTGGAGGTCACCAGACCGCCCTCTATACGACCGTACCAAACTCAAATACCCCACGAACCTCCTTCTGGGAGAACAATCATGTCAATTAATCATCGGGTTGCGGCTTTATATAATATAGAATAATAGAATAATATAGATTTCTTCTTGAAATTCGATTTCCTGGAATCGTCTTAAGCAAATAGTAAGTGCTTCATCTCTCTCTTCAGTCGTCAGGTAAGTTGGTAAATGATCTTTATTTTCTCTCTTTCTTTTCAGGTGCAGCATCCATCTACGACAGTATGCGATTATTCTCACCAGTTTCCCGAGCGACGAGTATTTAGCGATCAAGGTAAGTATTAATTCCTCTTCATTTTCTTTAGTGGTAGTAACTAATGTTTTTATAACTTTTTTGCATTCTAAATCTGTTTCAGGTACTTCGGTTCCCGGCAGTTCTATGGCTGGCTCCTTGTGAAACGCCGGTCCATTCCACCAGAGTGTATTTGTCAAGAGCTTTTTTGGCATAACTCCTCGTGAGGCTGGGTCTGCTGGATTTTGTTTAGTATTGACATAATACCACCCGTTTATCTCATTCATTTTCTTAATTTCAGTAACTCGATTTTTTACAAAAGGAGTCCATCGACCTGGGTCGCCTTTTATCCATGACAGTACAACTTGTGAATCTGACCAGGCAAATACTTGATGTTTGTCAACTTTGAATATGCTTACAACATGTTTCAGAAGTCTACATAGCAGAACCGCAGCGCACATCTCCAATCTTGGCATGGATATTTGCTTCAAAGGCGCTGTTTTCGTTTTAGCCGTGAGTAGCGATACTTGTACTTGCCCGTCTGTGTCGATAATTCGGACGTATATTACTGCTGCGTAAGTGCTCATCGAGGCGTCCGCGAATCCATGAATCTCCATCGAGCTTCTGTCTGCATTGGTATGTATCCAGCGATTTATCTTTACTTCTGTCAATGCAGGAATCTCTTTTCTAAACTTCAACCACTCTTCCTTCACGTCATCTGCGAGTTCTTCATCCCAACCAACACCTAACTGCCATAATTTTTGCATGAATGTTTTAGTGATGACTACCGCAGGCGCCAGCCAACCCATCGGATCAAATAATGAAGCTATATCTGCTAAAACATTCCTCTTCGTGACAGGTTGTTCAGGTAAGTCTTTCAAATTATTCGTTATTTGTAATTTATCTTCTTTAGTGTTCCAAATTATACCCAAAGTCTTAATACTGTCTCTTCCATCTACTTCTCTCTGGGCCTTTGGGGATCGTTTTACAGGTTCAATCTCTTGCATGAATGCTTCACTATTTGAACTCCACTTTTGAAGTTCAAACCCACCCTTTTTGAGAATTGCTGTGATTTCTTTCTGATTTCTTTTAGCTTCATCTTCTGTTTCTTGCCCCGACAAGACGTCGTCCATGTAGAAATCCTCTAGTATTATACGCTGTGCTTCAGGATACTCTTGACCCTCATCTATCGCAACTTGACGTAAGGTTTTGATAGCCAAGTAGGGAGCGCAAGAGGTCCCGAAGGTAACGGTAACTAGCTTGTAGTCTTCTATCGGTTTTTGAGCATCACTTCTCCAAACAATTCTTTGATAATTTGTATCTGCGTCATTAACTTCGATCTGCCGATACATTTTAATGATATCTGCGACATATGCGATTTTGTGCGTTCTCCATCTCAGCAGTATATCGCGTAAATCTTCTTGCAGAGTAGGACCTACGAGCAATGCATCGTTTAAGGTGACCCCATTAGTTCCAGAACATGACGCATGAAATACAACTCTAACTCGTGTGGTTTGTTTGTCGTCTCTTACAACAGCATGATGTGGTAGGTACACGCAATTCTCGGCTCTTTCTTCATCATCTACCTTCTTCATGTGTTGCAGATCTAAGTACTCTTGTAAGACGTCGTTGTAATCTTGTTTCAATTCTGGATTCTTATCTAATCTTCTTTCTAGCGACATCCATCTCTTCACTGCTATCTCTCGTGAGTCACGTGGTAGCACAGGTGGTTCTTCTCTAAATGGCAACCTGACCACGTAACGACCATCTTCTTTTCTTTTGTGTGTCTTCTCATAAATGTCTTCTGCCTTCTTTTCGTCTGAGGTTAGTGTATTACTTTCTTCTTCTATGGTTTCTAACTCCCAGAACTTCTTCAGCATGTTGTTAAGATCAACATTAAGATGCATGCTGACGATGTTTTTTGTGGCAGTGTGCTCTGTCCTCACATTTCCGCAAACTATCCACCCCAGGTGACTATCTTGTGCTATAGGTGTTCCTGAGGGGCCCTTGATCACTCCAGGTTTAATAACTTCGCTCCAAACTTCGACTCCTAAAAGCAAGTCGATATGACCTGGAGTGTGACATGTTGGATCTGCGAGGCACAACTTCTCTACATGTTTCCAGTTTTCCATCTTGACTTCATTCTCCGGCATAATGTCGGTGATGTGACGCACAACGTAAGTAGTTGCCTTCATCTTCATCTTAAGCTCGATTCTTGATGAGAACTCTATTTCTGTTACATACTTGAGCGTAGTCTTCATTTTCTCAACTCCCGTGACATGCCCACTGACTGAGGTACGTCGTAAACGAAGCTTTTGTGCGGCGGCCTCAGTTATAAAAGACTCCTGTGAGCATGGGTCCAACAGCGCTCTCATCAAGTGTTTTTCTCCGTTCTCCGCGTATACTTGCACTAATGCAGTTGGCATCAGTCGCGCGTGACTCCCCGTAGTGAGGTGAGATATAATATTCTTTTTATTTTTATCTTCTTTTTCTTCCTTTGTATCTTCTTTTTCCTCTAAAAGCTGCGCTGATGCCTCCGGAACCGGCGCAGAGGTCTGAGACTGCGGGCTCCCCGTGCTGTGTAGCAGAGAGTGGTGTTTTCTCCCACATCGGCGGCAAGAAGATCGATGTTTGCAGAACTTGACTGAATGCCCCGGTACTAGGCAATTAAAACAAAGCCGCCAGCCTTGCACATATTCCACTCTCTTATCTACTGCCAATTTCGTAAACTCCTTACAAGTGTATAATAGGTGGTCTTGGTTACAAAACATGCATTTCTGTTCGCTTTTATTTACATGAAAACTTCTTTTGTTGAGAGGTGCACTCGGCGACGGCGACGGAGCTTGTATCATTTCCAAAACACGAAATCTTTTTTCCAGGAACTTGTTTAACATGTTTAGTGTTGGTAATTCACTAATCTCTAGGGACCCGAGCTCGAGTTCCCATTCTTTGTGTGATTCGGAGTCTAATTTATTCACAATTAAATGAATTACCAGTGTATCCCATGTATCAACTTGTATATCTTGATTTTTCAATTTATTCATACATTCACTTGTGGTGTCTAACAACTCTCGTAACCCTTTCGATGTTCCCGTAGCTAATTTTCGTTGATTCACTAATCGTGCCAAAATAGTGTTTACAATAATTCGTTTGTTGTTGTATCTTTTTAATAAAATATTCCATGCCATGTCGTAATTACTCTCGCTGACAGGTATGTGCTTAAGTAATTGTTCCGCCTCACCTGATAAACTACTTTTTAAATAATGCATTTTTTGCACTTTATTGAGTGTGGTTTTATTGTGTATTAGCGATGTGTACATATCGTGAAACGAAGTCCATTCGTGATAACTGCCCGAGTACTGTGGAATATTAATTTTCGGCAACCGGACTTCATCACTCACACTAGTGGCAGTTGGAGGGTTATGTGAACTCGATGTACTTTCTCCGCTTCGTGAATTTAACTTCAATAACAAGTCCATCATATTTGACCGTATTTCGAT
Organism: Cydia fagiglandana; assembly: GCF_963556715.1. NCBI lineage: Eukaryota > Metazoa > Arthropoda > Insecta > Lepidoptera > Tortricidae > Cydia > Cydia fagiglandana. The sequence goes on along the minus strand of NC_085933.1, from coordinate 25,788,872 downwards.
GTATTGTTCTTCGACTTCCATAAAATAATCTTTTGTGAAATATTCATACTGTCCGCGATCTTGTTTAGGTACCAATTTTAACATTTCCATATGATTGTTGTGAAACTGATTCCAATATTCGGTCAATATTTCCATCCGTAACTGTACATAACCACTAGTTAATCTCTGTTTCGGCGATTTCTTATAATTTGAAATAGTTTTCGTCAACAACGCGTACACGTTTTCTTGTTCCTTTATATAGTCTTCCATAATGAAGATATACACACACCAACGTTTGTATACACTTATCAAGTCTATTTATCACTTATTATACAGTTTTTTCACTTTAATTTCTTCTTAAATCCATTTAAATTTGTAAAAACGTAAACAACATTTGAGGTTAATTTCGATGTCACACTAATATAGTTCTTATATCCGTTCGGTAAGGACCACTTTTGTACCGGTCGATGAGAGGTGTGGGAGAATTAAAAATGCAGCGTTCATGCAGATAGGTAGTGCAAGACAATTTATTGAAGTAAACAAGTAGGCTTGATGATTTTTAGGACCCGTAACGCCATCTATTCGAAGTAATGAGTTTTAATACATAAGATTGATAAGTTCAATGGTTCACATGCAAAATTAGGACTTTAAAATTATTGTGATTACATAGTAGATGGCGTAAACATCAAACCGTATATTAATTAACTTGAACACACACCATTTGGTCGGCTACAATGATGATGACGTCTACTAACTGGGTCGCACATTGGTTCATGACCATGCAGATTTTAAATGCGAGTCCGGCCGTGCAGACATCGATCGATAAAGCGACCAATAAGTCGTCCACTACCGTGTTAGTGGTAGGCCATGAGACTGATGAGACAACGGTTTTTGTTTAACAAGATAACGTCATTTCAATGTCATTTCAGAGGACGATGCGATATCGTCTCATAGGACGACGCATTAATGTCTCACGATACGACAAAATGTAGTCTTATGGAACAACGCAATGTAGTCCCTTGGGACGCAATATCCTCTTACGGGACGATACCACAAGATGGCGCAATGTCTTCTCACATGATGACGTAATTCATCGCGATGCCTGTCGTATCACAGGATGACGCCTTATTGTTTACAGGACGACGCTTGATGTCCCACAGGGCGATGTCATGTCATCTCACGGGACTACGCTATGGCGTCTCACGCAACGACGCTTGTCGTCCAACGAGACGACGCCATGTGCCATTTATACCCGTATTCTGTTCAATGATGATGGCCATTGGCCATAGGAGCTCACTTAGTCTCATCGCTGGTCCACGGGCACTGAGCGAAATGTCACAAGGTCTTTTAACGAGTCGATGCTCGTTGTCTTACAAGACGCTGCCATGTCATCTGTCAGGACGATCACGGGACGACGCCATGTCGTCTCGCGGGACGACGCCTTGTAGTCTCGCGGGACGACGCCTTGTCGTCTCACGAGACGACGCCATGTCGTCTCACGGGACGACGCCATGTCGTCTCACGGGACGATGCCTTGTCGTCTCACGAGACACGAGACGACGCTTGTCGTCTCACGGGACGACGCCATGTCGTCTCACGGGACGACGCCCTGTCGTCTCACGGGACGACGCTTGTTGTCCCACAGGACAAGGCCAGGCGTAAGTACCCGTGTACTTTTTATGACGGTGCCTGTAGGAAGGTCACTGCGTCTCGTCGCTGGGCCATGGGCACCGAGCGGAATGTCACGAAGTCGGAGATTTACAAAATATTTTTTCGATTTAAATTTCTCGATCTTTTTAAACTTGCTTTGTAAACGTGTTGCTCGGCTGAGTTACAAAAGCGTACTGAAGAGAAAGCAGCCGAGCGCTGGCAACCGGGCGACATTAGTACTTGAGTGGCGCGATAGATGGCGCTACTAGTTGATGAATTCGCTTGATTAGGGCTGAGTTACAAGGGTGTTATCTCATAATGTGGTTCAAGCGAAGGCACGGACACCTAAATAAGAACATTTACCGAGTAACAAAAATCCAAGTTTACTACTAATTTTAAAATTTATTTAAATGTAGAAGGTTCAGTATCACACTACTCTCCGCTTTGATGATAGCCGCTTAAGCCATTTTCTACCCTCCGATGTAGAGTCGTTGGTTATTTGAAAAATCTTTATTGATGATGTGCAACCTCTAAATGTTGACCGATTTTTTTTTAACGTATAATAAATTTTTATCAGTTAGAACAAGAATTCGAGCAAAGTCAGATGAAAATCGAAAATTCAGAAAAATGAAACACCCTACTATGTTACCTATTAGCTAGTAATAGGTATAATTAAAGTACTTACCTAAGTATAACCAGTGGGGAGACACTCCTGACTTCGGTCCAGCATTGCTCCGAGCAATTATTAGGGTTGGCACCACTTGACTTCCTTGTGCGTGCACGATCACAGATAAGATAATCACTTGAATTTTGACAACCCTAAATAGGCGAAAGGGATACTGCCATATATTAGAAAGGGATAGCATGATTCGACCCTGAATCGCTGTCAAACTTCGGGTTTGTAGGAAGTGTCCTTTCTGTACGGTAGTAGTGGTAGTACTATTATTTCTTCTGTGGTATAACAAATATATGTCTGTCAGAATTGTACAACAGATGTGTGTCGGACAGACAAACTTGTCGATCTATGCACACATGCTTTTATAGATCTAAGCTAACTTTGGCCTAAAACAGAGGGGCTACCGCGAACCACGTTCGACGTGTTGCCTCTCTGTCGCACTTGTAAATTCGTACGTAAGTGTGACAAGGAGGCAACACGTCGAACGTGATTTGCGGTAGACCTTCTGAAGAGGCTGAAGATGAATACTCCACGTATTCGAAATAAGTCGCACTAAATGGCCTCTACAAACGTTACCGATAATCGCATGCGATTTGCGGTAAATTGCGGCATTTTATCAATCGATTGAATCCGTTGCTCCTGTTTAGCCGGTATCGTCTTGGGTCGTCCCATTCGTTTTTCGTCAAGTTCTTAAATTAGTCCTATTCTGCTTTCGTCACTCATTCTACATTCGTCACAATCGTCGGTGGCTTTCAATGTAGAATGAGTGTCGAAAGCAGAATAGGACTAATTTAAGAACTTGAAAAACGAATGGGACGACCCAAGACGATACTGTTTAGCCAATAAATACCCTAATACTACTCGTCATTTGTTAAAATGTATATAGAAGTCTTTAAACCGTTTCATGTTTATTTTAGTAGGTTAAATAAAAGTGGTAATACACTATTGCACCGCACCGCGACCTTAGTGCGTCGCACCCATAAGTGAGAGTGAGAAAGAGATATCTGTTTCTCGCTCTCACTCATGGGTGCGACGCACCGTGCGCTGCGATAGTGTATTACGGCCTTAATCTAGGTTAGGCCCATAGCTAAAAAAAGTAAGTGTAATAGGTAGATACCCATAGTCTAATAAAACATGGCCTTCTCTTCCTAGAGTGACACAAGCCTACGTCACAATAACATGGCCGCTACATATAGCGTTATCGCATATTATCATACAGCGCTGTCGCATGATGACGTAGGCTTGTGTCAGTCAGGTGACCTAGGAAGAGAGTACCAGGCGGAGTATATTGTTATACCATGTAGTTACAAAAATTTTTCAAAACAGGAAATTATTAATTCAAAATCCTAAAACATCCTACCTACCTAATTAAGCTCCTTTCTGTCTCCAACAATTTGTTATGACGAGCCATTTGCGAACGCACTTAATCACTAAAACGTCGCGCGCAGACATCTTGCCTAAACTTGTCAGGGGGCTCTTCAAAAGTCACTCTGCGACATACAAGTTGATACAACTCCCTTACAAGGGCGGTACTGTTGGTAACTCACTAGAAATGCGCTTGACGAACAAACTTTAAAACAGGGTCATTTAGGGGGGTGGGGGGGTCAAAAATCGTCAAAAATAGATGACGTAACTAATGAACAACCCCCTAGCTATGTTTCGGAGTGCCTAGAATCCTAGATGACTAAAAAAGGCGAGTTAGTCCCGCGCGCGTGAGACATAAAATAGGTGAGACCATGAGTTAAACCGTTAAACATTACTGAATGAAATACATGTTTTACAAATAAAAAATGTATTACTAGGTCAGGAAATGAATGCTCAAAAAACGTTGTAGAGGGAAACTTTGTTTAGACTAGTTAGGAGGTGAACATATCAAAAGTCCCCGGCTGTAGCCCCGGTGCTGCGGGGTAGAGGGGGGTAAGAAGGACGAATTTTTCGGTTTTTCATTGATATCTTGGAAACTTTGCATCTTAGCGACATGACTACTAAGACAAACCGAAAGCTCATAAAATTAGTTACAAGTTTTATCTAGTCAAGTTTTTCGATATCTTGAATAGTTTTTGAGATAGACGCTCTTGAAAGTTTATTTAGGGATTTTAATGTTATCTTGATATCTACATCAGTGATGCTGTTAGGCCATGTTTGGCATCATTTTCGTATAAATCGGGGGTGCTGAATTCATTTATGGTATCACATTGACACTATTCCGAAGTAAAAACAAAATTAAAAAAAAATATATTTTTTTAAATCCCTCTTCACTCTTAAACCGCTGAACTAATTTCGTTGAAATTTGGCACAGAAATAGTTTCAGTCTCGACACAGGACATAGGATAGTTTTTATAACCAAAAGCATCTTTTGAGGATGTGAAAAGTGGGGTGGAAGTTTGTATGGGGAGTCAGTAACCGCTGAACCGGTTTAGGTGAAATTTAGGATGGTATACATCTGTGATTTAGATGAAAATGATACCTAACATGACTTCAAACCTTACCTTAAGCAGTATGAACCTCAGGAATTCAGTTTCGTCGATGAAGTTGAATTCCCCCCATACTCCATTTCACAACTTTAAAGGATGATTATTGAGATAAAAAGTATCTTATGTCCTGTCTTGGGACTCGAAATATCTGTATACCAAATTACAATTAAATCGGTTGAGCGGTTTAAGCGTGAAGAGGAATTTGAAAAAAAAGTTATTTGTTTAAAGTTTATATGTTTTTTCTTAGGAATGGTGTCAATGTGATACCAAAAATGAATTCAACATCCCCGATTTATACGAAAATGATACCAAACACGGCCTAGCAGCTTCACTAATGTAGATATCAAGATAAAATTTAAAGCCCTAAATAAACTTTCAAGAGCGGATATCTCAAAAACTATTCAAGATATCGAAAAACTTGACTGAATAAAACTTGTAACAATTTTTATCAGCTTTTGGTTTGTCTCAGTAGGCATGTCGCTAAGACGCATAGTTTCCAAGATATTAGTGAAAAACCGAAAAATTAGACCTTCTTTCCCCCCTCTCCCCCCCAGCACCGAAGCTACGGCCGGGGACTTTTGATATGTTCACCTCCTAACTAGTCCAAACAAAGTTACGGAGTCAAAAATTGTGTTCCTAGCATTTCCCTCTATAACTTCTTATTTCTTGGCCTATACCTGGTACTTACCTGCATAAACAATGAACCTTCTGAGCTTATTGTGAGGCTTAATTAATTTGTGTAAAAATGTCCTAGGTAGAGTCTGCGGAAAGAGAAGAGTCGTAGAATGTATTTTTGGGTCCCATATTTCACGACACTTCTCTTTCCGCGACTTTAAAATATACATACATACATATAATCACGCCTAATATTTTCCGGAGGGGTAGGCAGAGAGCACAGATTTCCACTTGTTACGATCCTGACATACCTCTTTCGCTTCCATCACTTTCATAACATTCCTCATACTCTCACCGGTTTAGGGTACTCTTGACCTGGCCTTTCTTCAGGATTTCCCCGGTCTGATCAGAGAAAGTCCGCCTTGGTATCATCATCTCATCATCTCAGCCATAAGACGTCCACTGCTGAACATAGGCCTCCCCCTTGGAACTCCATTCGTACCGGTTGGAAGCCACCCGCATCCAGCGTCTTCCGGCGGCTTGAACAAGGTCGTCCGTCCATCTTGTGGGTGGACGTCCTACGCTGCGTTTGCTAGTCCGTGGTCTCCACTCGAGCACTTTTCGACCCCATCGGCCATCTTCTCTGCGCGCAATGTGGCCTGCCCATTGCCACTTCAGCTTGCTAATCCGGTGAGCTATGTCGGTGACTTTAGTTCGTCTACGGATCTCCTCATTTCTGATTCGATCACGCAGAGAAACTCCGAGCATAGCCCTATCCATAGCTCGTTGAGCGACTTTGAATTTTGAGATGAGGCCGGTAGTGAAAGACCACGTTTCGGAGCCGTAAGTCATCACTGGTAACACACATTGATTAAAGACTTTCGTCTTGAGGCACTGAGGTATGTCGCCTTGGTATATAAATATTTTATTTATTTAATGAAACAATGGGCTAGTGTGGCTACCAAGTGGATGCCAGAAGGAGAGCGCGGACGCGTCAGGCCCAGACGGAGATGGCGGGATGACCTAGACACCTTTCTCAGTAACTGGCCAGAGCAGGCGCTATGTCGGGTGTCGTGGAAGACAAGGGGAGAGGCCTTTGCCCAGCAGTGGGACACCTTAATAGGCTAGCAAAAAAAAACAATGAAACAATGGTAGCGCCGCGAGCTACGTGTCTCACGAATTTACAAACTTCACTCTCAAGTCGTGAACCGCGAGCCCAAACGCCAGTTTTATTACGGACTCTTTTTACGTTGCCATCTGAAAGTTGAAGAGACAAATTTGTTATACGTGATACGTTTGCCTTATTGTGGCGGAAGCGATTTGTGGCGTATTTTTGATATAAGGCGTGTGTTCGGGATTATAGGGTTTGTGTTACCAAGTTTCGCTCTTTGTCAAATAGGAGGTATGTACCTATTACTGCAATGTTCTGCCGCCAGAGTGCTGCACTAAGCTAGCTAGTAATCAATCAATAGAGTAACTTAAGGGGCCCTCTAATTATCAGTCCGCCGGACGGTATCGGCCTGTCAGTTGTTCGGAATTGTTAAAATTTTGTTCTAACTGACAGGCCGATACCGTCTGGCGGACTGTTAATCAGTGGGTCCCTTTATACATAGGTTAGGTACTTACTGTGCGTTAAACTGTTTTTTGACAAGTTTTTACAGACAATAAAATACGAATGGAGCAACGTGAGATTTAATATCGCTTACTTTTTAGGGTTCCGTACCCAAAGGGTAAAACGGGACCCTATTACTAAGACTTCGCTGTCCGTCCGTCCGTCCGTCCGTCCGTCCGTCCGTCCGTCCTTCCGTCTGTCACCAGGCTGTATCTCACGAACCGTGATAGCTAGACAGTTGAAATTTTCACAGATGATGTATTTCTGTTGCCGCTATAACAACAAATACTAAAAACAGAATAAAATAAAGATTTAAATGGGGCTCCCATACAACAAACGTGATTTTTGACCAAAGTTAAGCAACGTCGGGAGTGGTCAGTACTTGGATGGGTGACCGTTTTTTTTTGCTTTTTTTTTGGTTTTTTTTTTGGATTATGGTACGGAACCCTTCGTGCGCGAGTCCGACTCGCACTTGCCCGGTTTTTTTTTATTATCCTAATTATGTCTTACACCTAAGTTATAAGCTACCACAATCTCATAAATTCTCACAATTCAATTAAGCAAGTCAAGTAACTCAGGTTAACTTCGGTGTCTGTTGCTCTTTCACTTAGAAACTTAAATAGTCAGTACAACTTTTAGTTCAGTCCCTGGACAGCTGGCTTATTAAATAATGGTTGTCGGAGAGTGGAGGATTAATGAGCGTCCGCCATTTTAGTTGGTGCAATGCAAATAAAATGTGGAAATATTTCAAGGTTTGCAATCCGGTAGACCCCCCACGAGGTGGACTGACGACCTGTACGGTTACCATCAGTTTGTCACTGAAGAAGAAAGAAGAAGAAGAAAGCATTTATTAGCACAATAACATAACCTTAAAACTAAGAATAGTTACACAAAATGAAAAGTTGCGCTAAATGGTCCTCACTCAGCAGCAGCAATGCTGACATAAACGCCGTAGAGAACGTAATTTACTTTCTATACATCCCGTTTGCACTAATATGCGAGTGCGAGCGAGATGTATAGAAAGTAAATTACGTTCTCGACGGCGTTTATGTCAGTGACAAACTGATGGTAACCGTACTGGTAAAGGTCGCGGGAGTCCGCTGGATACGGGTGGCGCAAGACCGGTCATTGTGGCACTCTTTGAGGAAGGCCTATGTCCAGCAGTGGACGTCCTCTGGCTGATATGATGATGATGATGATTGCAATCCGGGATCCGGGGCCCTGGGCACACAACTGGGCTCGATATGGTCCAGCGCTGGACCAGCGAGATGGCCATGCGATAGCTGAGAGCACGCATTATGGAATGGGCCACGTGTAGATGCGTAGATACGCACCATCGCTGGCCGAATATGATTTGATCCGAACAAATACTGCAAGTTAAATTAAAACTTGTAACTATGTTTTATTAGTTATATTAAAGAAGCTGCAACGTTAGCTTAAATGGACATAGGTATCTCAAAACAGATTTACTAACAGGCTCCGTATGCAAACATTTTGAGCCATGAAATTGATCACTAAGTCCGAGCCACAAATCCGAGTGAAAGCCCAGTGAAAATTGAATTTTTAAATCCATACGAGCCTTCTGCGTATGTTTCGTTGCCCGAACATCGGGATAATTTGGTTTTGCAACTTGGTTTGGAACAGGTATTAATACTAAGTATTTTTTGCGATCAAGACTTGATTACAATTATTAGGTATTGTGTGTGCTTACATACAACGAATATAGACGCACATTGCAAATTTTAGCTAAATATCAGTCACCTAAGAGCACATGCACTCACTTTTGACTCATTCATTCATTCATTCATACAGATAAATACCTACTAGAAATACTTGCTATCAAGTACCAGGTATTTTTACTCTCGCTTATTTGAGCCTGTGTCGTTTTAAAATAAAACAGTAAAAAATGTCTTTCCCAATGCAGTTTACCACTTTGTGTACGCGTTTTTCTGGGTATTTTATCCTTTTAACATTTAAGACTTGATAAAAAGCTATATGTAGCTATATTTTAAATGAAAGCACATTATTAGTAAAAATATTTCATTTATTTAATGAACATTGAGTAATAACACAGAATAAGTAATAGTACTTATACTTACTACCGTACAGAAAGGACACTTCCTACAAAACTGAAGTTTGACAGTGATTCAGGGTCGAATCATGATATCCCTTTCTAACCTTATGGCACTATCCCTTTCGGCTATTTAGCGTTGTCAAAATTCAAGTCATTATCTTATCTGTGGTCGTGCACGCAAAGGGACGTCAAGTTGTGTCAACCCTAATAATTGCTCGGAGCAATGCTGAGCCGAACGGAGCCGAGTTTGCCCGAAGTCAGGAGTGTTTTCCCACTGGTAATATAATAATCCCTAATCTGAACGGGAAAAGTGGAACGTTTTAAGAGTTTCCAGAAATTGCGAACATTTTATGGCTCCTCTACACGATGGGCCAGCGCCGGCCACTCCAAGGGACGCATTTATGCGTTAGAGGGAGCAAGTGATATTGCTATCTCATTCTACCGCATGGCTGCGTCCCTTGGAGTGGCCGGCGCTGGCCCATCGTGTAGAGGAGCTATTAAGAATATTCTGCAACTGTAGATTGCTGGACATACTCGTACCTACTCATGCCTAGATATAGGCTAGTACCTATCGATAGGAAAGTAGATCTTAACGGGTTCAATCCTGAGCTGTTTGCCCGACGTAGAACGCGTCGCGATTTCAATTAAGTTCCGATGTCGACAGAATAAAGACTCGCACAGAAGTGACTAAAATATTGCAATTAATGTCTATCGCACAGAAAGACTAAAAGTAGTAGTATGTCTCTCTGTCTCTCTATCACTCTTCCGTATTAGCGTGACAGTGACAGTTGCGTTTCGATCGCTACACGGAGCGTAAGCGATTGGCATCTTGATGGCTACGCGGCCTGAGGATGCCTCGTAGCGAGGCGAAACACGTGTCGAGTATTGTTCTTTTGGTTGTAAGTAGTTTGTCATATTTACGAGTATTTGCGTATTTATTTTGGCGGTGAGAGGGTGGGAACATTAAATGTATGTAAAAAATACGCAAGTAAGTATAACGGGTTAGTACTGACTGACTAACTAATGTCACCGACATAGCCCACCGGATTAGCAAGCTGAAGTGGCAATGGGCAAGCCACATTGCGCGCAGAGAAGATGGCCGATGGGGTCGAAAAGTGCTCGAGTGGAGACCACGGACTAGCAAGCGCAGCGTAGGACGTCCACCAATAAGATGGACGGACGACCTTGTTAAGGCCGCCGGAAGACGCTAGATGCGGGTCGCTTCCAACCGGTACGAATGGAGGTCCTTGGTTCAGCAGTGGACGTCTTATATGGCTGAGATGACTGATTGACTAGCACGTTACCTTTTCGTAGATTAGCAAAGTAATATTTTGGCATTAAATTAATATGGATTTTCGCAAAGTAACGCCTGATTCTATTCATTACAAAATACCAAGTTCAAATTGGCTTCGTGCCTCCCTGAGAGTGAAAAAAATAAATCGGCTTTTGTCGACTCTGTTTATATTCTTCAGTCTTCAGCCACAGAAGAGTAGACCTGTCTTTAATGAAACGAATGAAACGCAACCTCCAACCCACAGAATGTTGGTTCTCGAGATGGTGGAAGGCAAACATAGACGAATTTACTTTTAATTTACTGCCTAAACAAAGGGTAGCTATTACTGAGAAATCTTTCTTGTTATATTGGCGTATTATCTTCGTTCGTTTATTAACCCGTGGAGCGCCCTACTGTCACACGTGTGCTGGTAACTAGTATAGGAGTTTCATACTACGCATAGTCTAAAATTATTATACCATGATACTACGGTAATTCTGAGGGCCTACCGCGAACCACGTTCGACGTGTTGCCTCTCTGTCGCACTTGTAAATTCGTACGTAAGCGTGACAGGGAGGCAAGAGGCAACACGTCGAACGTGGTTCGCGGTAAGCCCTCTGAGCGCTCCATGGGTTAACGTAGGTTATTTAATTTTATAGTATAGGTGTAGATAAATAATTAGGTGCCTATTTTATGTCTAGTTTTGCTATTATTAGGGTTCCGTACCCAAAGGGTAAAACGGGACCCTATTACTAAGACTTCGCTGTCCGTCCGTCCGTCCGTCCGTCCGTCTGTCACCAGGCTGTATCTCACGAACCGTGATAGCTAGACAGTTGAAATTTTCACAGATGATGTATTTCTGTTGCCGCTATAACAACAAATACTAAAAACAGAATAAAATAAAGATTTAAATGGGGCTCCCATACAACAAACGTGATTTTTGACCAAAGTTAAGAACGTCGGGAGTGGTCATGGTCAGCACTTGGATGGGTGACCGTTTTTTTTTTGTTTTTTTTTTGCATTATGGTACGGAACCCTTCGTGCGCGAGTCCGACTCGCACTTGCCCGGTTTTTAATATCTATGTTTGTACCTAATTCGAATTACGTTCAGTGTTATTATTACTAACGTATAGAACAGGCACAGATAACCAATATTTTGCGCCATGAGTTGTTGTTGTTTTGCCAACAAATCAAAGAAGCGAAGAGTGAATCTCGCGCTTACGACGTTTTAGCCGCGTGATACAGGTGCTCTTCCCTATTATATACCTACCTACTTAGCAATAATAACTCAATATGTATTTTAAGGCAATCGTGTTTTAACGCATTCACTGCCAGGGGGCGTCTAGGAACAAACTTGTATGACGGTGAGCGCACATGTGCGTCGCGGGCACGCAGTGAATGTGTTAATTTAAAGCATATTTTTTAAGGCAATTTAGCGATGGCGAGTGACATAATACCTTGGTTACACGTTAAACGCACTCAATTACGATATCAACAAAGAGTTGTTGACACTGATACTGATACTGTTATCAGTCAATCGGTAAAAATGTAAATTATTCCAAGTGGAGCTAAGCCGTGATCAACCTGGTTAGACACTCGTTATAATACGTGCAATAAACATAACACGTGATCTTAGGATGCCGATTTGAATAGTATTTAAAGGATGACTTCTTAAAATACATTACAAGTTACAAGCTTGTGAGAAACGGGCCCCATGTACATAATGCGTACAGTCGCGATCAGAAGATAAACTCACAAAATCGCACTTGCGCTGGTATGGCCATGCCATGAGAAGACCAGCCGGCGTATTATGGATGCTTTATCCATCTTTATCCACGTGATAAAATAACTGTCACTTTTAAACACCGTGGGATAGAAAGTGACGGACACCGTTTTATCACGCTCTGTCACGTAAACAAGAACGACCATCATAGCCGTACATCATATGAGCACGTGACAAAAAATGCGTTGTCTCATAACGGGACCAAATCTTCGTGGCAGTGGCAAACCCCACTACATGAATGTCAGTTATTAAAAAGGATCTCTCCAATAACAAATTAGAGACCCAGAAACGATATCTCTGGAGAAGGAGGATTAGGAGAGCCGACCCCAATTGGAAATGGGACAAGGCCGGAAGAAGAAGTTCAGTCATCATCAGATACGTCGGAGCCGCTAATGTGTTTTGTCTAAATAGCTGACCAAAGCCTCTATCAAAACTTTAACCGGATTCGAACCCGGGACTATCGACTTCATAGGCAGGGTCTACTACTACTAGGCCAGACCGATCGACAATAGGAGCATTCCACGGGCTGTCCCGTACAAACGCATTTTATTTCCTGTGTTGCGACTTTTTTCTCGGCATTTAAAGCAGGCGATTATTTTTCTGTGCATATTTTTGACCATTTGTCATAGAAAAGGAAACTTTTAAACCTTTAAATCTTCAGAAACTTCGCGTTTGTACGGGACAACGGTAGACAATTTCATGGAATGCTCCAATAATTAGCCTTGTGTGTAACTATTCCAAATTTAAAAGACCGATGGACAGACGGACAGAGTCGTACCATAAGGGTCCCGTAATCCCGTTTTACCTTTTTGCTACGGCGCCCTTAACATGAAGACCAAATATGTGATTAAGTATGTGTATCACAAATCATCATAATTATTAATCGTATTATATTTCCATGATAAAATCAGTAAACATACGAGTATGCAGTAGGTACCTAGTTAATCTAAAACGGAAAAAAACAAATCACGGTTTCTTACAAACCATTGATAATACGTGATGATTAATCAATTGATATCAATAAATTCCTATAGGTAGCTTATAAATGTTTTCTCAGCTGATGTATAATTGTGATGATTATACATTAGTATTCCCGCAGCATTTTGTTGGCGACGTAGTTAAGTGAAATAAATTTTCAGATGTGTAGATGTAACACCCGTTTAAAGGTACCTATTGGATTCACACTGCACGGCATTACTGCTGTATAATTGCAGAGCGTCATACTAGGCCAATCAAATAAGATTTTTTCCAGAAATAAATTCCAAGCAAGCTGGAAATAGTCTTTATACCTTCATTTGGTTCTGAGGTTGAACACGTAATCCAAGTTTGCTCCATTCCAGTGGTGGAAAAAATTTTTGCTTCTTTTCAGTTTTTTGCTTGTATAGTTCAAAAACGGTACGTCTGACGGAAAATTTGCTCTAATCATTAAAAAAATTGATATGTGACGATCCGAAAAATTCCTTAATATGAAGTCGTAGTCAAACATTGTAAAAAATGGCCGCCACGTTGAATCTCTTTTTTGTAAAATCGTGTTAAAATCCCATTTGTTTTACCAGTGTCTGATTTACAGCCATCTTGATGGTAGTGACATTGATTTTGACGGTGGGTTCCTTCTACATCGAGTGGTTTTGTCAATCTAAGGTAAAATGTATCTCCCAAGGCTCCCAAAATTTATCCACACCACCTGGGATGGAGCAAATTCGGATTATACGATTTTAGGACCCAATGTAGGTATTAATATGATTTCTAACTTGCTGGAAATTAATTCCTCTAAACTTATATGATAAATTATATACTGTTGACAAATAGGTAATAAAGTGTATCGTATTTCTTATCTGTCTGTGAAAGCATTTCCCTAAACAGTCATAACTATATTGGCCAATAAAATCTAATCTTACTCAATATAGATATTAAGTTTACTCACATTTAATCCCCATGATCTTGATTCCCCAGATAACGTTTTTCATATATATACGTAGTCTATTTATTACTCTATTAGTTGGCATTACTTTATCATTAGATTCATCAACATAATTATAGTAACCTTTGAAAATGTATTTGTTTCTCAAATTAGTGTTTGGAATTTTTTTGCTGACCGTTTTTGTGGAGGGGCAAGATAGTAAGTAATTAAATTTTAACGAGATGGAGAGAGTGAAAGAGGATTTTTTTGCAAATAGGAAGGTGCTTTTTAGAATTAAAGAGAAATGTTGTGTAATAAACATGGACTGGATTACTTACATATTTATATAGACTGAGCTCCGAGTAGGTACATGATTGATTTCAAAAAATGGTTCAAATGACTGGCATTTATCTGGCACGTACCCTGAGTGCAGTCTTTAATATTACCCTAAATTATTTGGGTATATTGATTTATTTATTTAACCAATGGACCGTAGTTCTGTAGACAGCGTCAAACTTTTTATTTTTGATAAAGTGACTTACACCCTAATTCTTTGGTCGCTTTTTGCATTGATAAAAAAAAATGTTGGTCGTTTTCAGCATATTAATTATGGTCTAATTTATGTGTATCCCCCGTAGAGAACATGGTAATCGCTAACGCTACGTAGCGAACGATACGCGACTGTCACTGTCACTGTCAACACTAATATTGAAGAGTGATAGAGACACACAAAGCGATTGGATGGCGAAGCGCAAGCGACCGTCACCTTGGCTAGGCCGCTAGATATATCACGTGTTGTGTAATTGCAAGCATAAGTAGCTTGTATCGATACAGTCCGTGCTTACATTGCGATTAATCAATCGCGATTAATGTCTTCTCAAGACTGACAACTAGCACTGGTCAGGTTAACGCTACGGAAGGAGAGTTACAGAGAAAATTACAGTAGGTCGTGTAAAGAATGAACGCTAGAACGATCCGAGTCCCGGCCGAGGTTTCCGACACTTCCTGCCGTATTCGAACTTCAAGATATTCACAAGAGACGACACGTAGATCCTTTCTAGATACGTTATAATTTAGATATCAACCAGTTCTCTTTTGCAGCGCAATTCGGGCAACCAATGTCACTTTTACGTTAGTTAGAGTAAGATATCTATTAGATGTGAATTGGATCTCTAAGTCATATCCTGTGGAAATCGTTCAAGAGTATCACCAGGATTGCGCAAATGTCAAATTTGACAGGTTAGATCTTAAACATATCGTTATCGTATCTTGGTGATGTCTAAATGATATCTAATAGATGTATATTTCAAAATCCGAATCGGGCCCTTCGTTTTCTATGACGGGTGATCGGTGATCACGTGATGCTTACAAAATGCCTGCGACATATGCATTGCATATTGCATTCTCTAATAGATAAGGCAGCAGTGCACTCGGAAAAACACTACGTGACGCACTGTCACTTATGATTTGTTGATTATGTGCCAAATAGGTACTAGGAGTTTTCACTTTCAGTTTTAATGATGTCATTAATAGCTATAAATTAATAGCATAGCTGTGCGTTAATTATATATTTTTGCACGAATATAATATAATCTAATTTAACCTATATCAAAGTGTCTAGAATTCTAATCTGATATTAAAGTTTCACGATTCGGTACGAATTTACCTAAATACCTGACCCTGACATTATACGACTCAGGTATACAAACCGATTTTTTTTTTCATTTTTCCTTTAATATAAAAATTTGTATTTGTATTTGTCCTGCTACTTCAGTCAACCTCAGTACCTTTTGTGCCGAGACTGACAATAGCAAGACACGTTCGTACGTTTCCGTGAAAATACGATGGAAGAAAATAATTATGCAGTACAACTGTAGGTAGCCTACTGTATGCACTACTCCCGGTCACTCTCAAGCAACCACATCGTAAATCATATCTCAATTTAGATCGGTATAATTCGGTACATTGACCAATCCCGTCACTGGCCTACTGGAGGGTGCATGAAATGTGGCCAGGGTTATCCAGCCGGGCTCAATCGGTTATTAAAGGAAGATTCAGTACTGATTTAAATTAGAAATGGGCTTATTTTACCATGTCGGTGTCAAACAAAATACGACACAAACGGTTGCCGTAGCCTATGGATTACATACTAGTCTTACTACAACTTTACCGCTTTTGAAACCATGGCGTTTGGTGAGGCGTGTAGCATTGTGCCGAGTGTCAAAGCCCCACGTAGGGTTGGCACTGTGATTTGAAATGTATGGGAAGATTCGCGGATCCGGATCCAGATTCGGATAATTCCGATCATTTCGGATTCGGCTTGCAAACCCAAGGGATTTGAGCAGCTAAGCGTTCACTGAGGCCACTCGCATATGTTTGCGTTTATTAACAAGGAGTTATTTTACACATTTAAAGTTAGGAAAACGACATTACTGTTGCAGCGTTGACAAAGGCAGTGTCACTGTCAATTGCCTTGATAAAATGAATGACGGATTGAACGTTCTAATTACTGCATTGCTGCAGTGTGCGTCACTGATACTGATTTTATCAAGGAGATTGGCAGTGACACAACAGTGTATGTGTATACACATACACACACGTGTTTGCTTAGGATTGTCTTTATTTTATTAACATGTTTTTTATTTGTTTTCAGAAGTCGTAGTCTGCTACTACGGCACCTGGGCCACCTACCGCTCTGGCGACGGAAAGTTCTCCGTATCGGACATCAACACGTCGCTATGTACCCATCTCGTTTACACCTTCGTCGGGATCAATAATGACGGGACCGTTGTCTCGCTCGATCCGTATCTTGATCTGGCCGATAACTATGGACTTGGTAAGTGTACTATACTGTTTTTATTAGTAGGTATTGAATAGTCCACCCAATGGCAAGAGATTCGTGTCTGACATCAACTCATAACTGATGCATTCATCTCGTTTACTCCTTCGTCGGGATTCAGAATGATGGGACGGTTGTCTCGCTCGATCCGTATCTTGAATTCTTGATTTGCCTGATGACTGATGACTATGGGTTAGGTAAGATACTGTTTTACCAAACTGTAGTGCATAGTCCACCTAATGGCATGTGATTCCATCTCGCCTACACCTGTGTTGTGGTTAAAAACTACTCTGACCCTAAATTACAAGCTACCTCAAATATTTCTCAGTTTTTGCACCTGACTGCGACTTGTTAGCCAACAAACATCATAAATCGCACGATTACAACCGATTTTATGAAGATTTTTACGTTTTTATGAATCAACATAGTCATCATCACTTTAGTTTAGTTATTTTCATATTCATCATGTAATTTTATTACTATTAACATATTTAATTTTACAGCGCATTGGCGCCCCCAGCTGTAATGCTGTAAAATTATCCCTGAATAAATACCAAAACAAATAAGTACCTACGTAATAATGCCACAGGATTGTCTGTTTAAAGTAAAATATAATTAGTTTTCTCAAATTTCAACGCAGATATTAAAATAAGTACGTTTCTCTCAGATAATTTCAACAAATTCAACGCATTGAAGCAACAGAACGCCAAGTTGAAAACTATTCTCGCCGTCGGTGGCTGGAATGAGGGATCCGCTAAATACTCTACGGTAAGTATTTTGGTCTTTCTTGTTAAGGATGACCTACGTTAGACCGCGCCGGGGCCGGGTCGGAGCTTCCGGCGCTTCGTTTTCTATGGAAAGCACCACGTGATCACCGGTCAGCCGTCATAGAAAATGACATGTATCGGCCCGGGCCCGGCCCGGTCTAGCGTGAGTCATCCTTACGTAAATACGTCTTTGTCTGTGGTTTTCTAGTATAAAGGCCTCGTAAGTCTTTTTGTATTTAATAATAGCGTACATTTGAATTTGGTTTTGACTCTTTGACTAAAACATTGTTGGTTATAAATTCCAAAATAATTGCTAATAAGATAATGTCCTTTAGAATTATATTTGGGTCATGCTGATTATAAAGCAAACTGGAATGTTTTTGTCTTAAATTAGGATTTTGTATATTCGTATTTATCGTTGGTCAAACAACTTTGTCAGTACAAAAAGGCGCGATATTCAAATTTTCTATGCGACGACAACCGTTCTTGCCTACATTTTTTACATTTGCCGCTTTTTTCTACTGACGGAAATAGCTTGACAGATTATATTTCATTCATAATGCAGCAACTTCTCAAACCAGCCAAATTTTATCAAAATTAAAAAATAATCGACTACAAAATAATTACTAGGCATATCGTGAAATGTGAAAATCTTTGACCCGTTCCCTGAGTCGACGGACCCCGCTAAGCGGGGCTCCTATTTCTGGGCAGTTTGCCCTTCGGGCATCTGAAGCAACCTAACGAACCTATCTTACTCGTACATATATATTGGTTTAATGTGACTATTCTCAAAGCAATACACAGGAACATCACGATCTGCCTGATCTTACGATCGGCCGCCGACTTATATACGAACAGTAGAAGTGATTTCTGCTAACTTGAATGGCAGGCCTGCGATTATTTCCCAGTTAAAAGCTTGCTTGTTACACGAGGTGAGATCCTGAGGGTCTACCGCGGACCACGTTCGACGTGTTGTCTTGCAGTCACACTAAAGTACGAATTTACAAGTGCGACAGGGAGGCAACATGTCGAATGTGATTCGCGGTAGGCTCTCTGAATCTGAGCGGTTGTTAACGAATATGGTGGTTTTGATGCATCTAACTAAACCGCAGTCCGTAAAACGGAGCGTATACGTCCATTCTTTGAATAATTTAGCCGAGAGATTATATAATGTGGCCTCTACAAACACCGATAACCGATAATTGTATACAATATGCGATATATTGCGGCATTTGAACAATCGATTGAATTCGTTGCTCGTAGTTAGCCGGCTATTAATCGCAAGACAATTATTTCAACACATTTAGAAGCCGTGACTGGGGCCGTATCCATATGATACTAGTTTAATGTATAGGGATGTTATATGTAGTTGATGATGATGACCACATGAGAGCTTATCTAGGGGACAATTTGTTAGCCCTACCTCTAGAAACAAATAATAGCAAGAAACAAAAAATGCGTACAATTTCGTTAAGTCACAAGATTAAAATTGATAAAACGGAGAATGATAACAGTTTGAAAGTGACCTGTAACTGACTATTGTCTTATTAGACTTTATATTTATCTAACCAACAATACAAATTTTTCAACAGATGGCAGCCTCCGCTACCCTACGAAATAACTTCATCACCACAGCCAGAGATTTGCTCCTGTCCTACGGTTTTGACGGTTTAGACATAGACTGGGAGTACCCGAACCAACGTGATTCAACTCAGGGATCTGCTGATGTAGAAAACTTTTCTTTGTTGCTAAAAGAATTGAGGGAGGAGTTGGATAAATATGGATTGTTGATTACTGTAGCTGTTGCGGCTGTGGAGCAGAGTGCATCGCTGTCATACGATATTCCCACAATGTCCAAGTAAGAATGTTTCTTAACACTTCGTGAATGATATAATGATATTTCACGTAGACCACAATAGATTATGATGTCCACATGATGATGTGATGAATTTAGTTTTTTTTAGCACTAGAAATAAGGTAAACAATCTTGATGTGTCTTTCAATTGAAAAACCCATTTTAAAAATAAGTTACGGCAAATATGTAACAATTATGAATCTAATACGATCATTTATATTCTTCTGCTTTCATAAGTAATAGTTACTGATTTTTAAAAAGCATTCAATTAAAAGACATGTCAATATCGCTTACCTTCTATGAAGTTCTTTCTAATGCTAAAAAACGAACTATAACATGATGTTAATAGTTTCGTATGTCGCAATGGTATTATCATCTTCCTTTATCTCGGCTTTTTGGCCAGCTCATGGGAGCCTGGGATCCGCATGACAACTAATACAAGAATTGGCGTAGACACTAGTTTTTGTGCGATGTCATTTGGCACTTATATATTTCATCCAAGCTGAAAGTTATTTAAATGTACATGCAAGCAATTAATCCTATTATGGATCGCTTTATCCACATTTATCCACGTGATAAAACAACTGTCACTTTTTAACTCTGCGGTTTTAAAATAGACACCATTTTATCACGCTGTCACGTAGACAAATACGACCATCATATCCGTACTGTTTTATTTAAAGCGCCGGAAGTGTATAACTGGCACTCTTTGTTTAGTCACCAAGCTCTTATGTAAATGATGTCTTACAAGGGCTTATAAAAAGCTCGAGGCGCGGAACAAGATATAACTAACTGGGGATTATCCCTTTCCTTTTGTGCCGAAACATAGCAACACGACGTCTACAGGCAGATTATAACACTTTCTCTAAACAACTTCAGAATAATTTGTCTATCCTTTTTGTAACTGTATTGATTTGGTTTTAGATACATCAAAAGTCCTTTTTATAGGGTTCCGTATCCAAAAGGGTAAATACGGGACTCTATTACTAAGACTCCTCTGTCCGTCTGTCCGTTTATCGGTCTGTCTGTCTGTCACCAGGCTGTATCTCATGAACTGTGCCAGCTAGACAGTTGAAATTTCCATAGATGATGTAAATTCTGTTGCCGCTATAACAAATACTTAAAAGTACGGAACCCTCGGTGGGCGAGTCGGTTTATTTATTCATCTTGATTAAATATACTAGGCCTTATTGGGATTAGTTCGGTTACCTCACGATGTTTTCCTTCACTGAAAAGCTATATGTTGTACCTGATGATGATAATGATGATGATCTCCTGACCGATTTCGGTCACAGCGACTGTGTGCTCTGGAGTAGGCAATTTTTTTACGAGCCGGGGTTTGAAGCTGCAACCTCCGGAGTGAATGTCGCACGCTCTTACCGTTAGGCAATCAGCTCTTACTTCTTCTTCCTTGTCGTATCCTCATGGCTGAGGGACGTGACGAATGTGGACACTTTTCACCAGCGCTCTCCAAGCCGCTCTGTCTTGGGCCCAGTGCATGCTAGCCTGCAATGTGGCGTTTGTCTTTGATGGCTCCTCTACACGATGGGCCAACGCCGGCCAAAACAAGGGACGCATTAATGCGTTAAAGGGAGCAAGTGATATTGCTATCTCATTTTACCGCATGGCTGCGTCCCTTGGAGTGGCCGGCGTTGGCCCACCGTGTAGAGGAGCCATGACGTTATTCTGTACGCCCATCGCGTGGCCATACTTACCTCCATCCCTACGCTTCCTTGCCATGCTCTTAGGTACAGTTGGCAGCAAATACATCGGAGCGGCCAAGGTGCTCACAAATATCTGAACACGCCTCTATTGTCAAGGCATTAGAGTGTGTTCAGATATTTTTGACCAACTTGGCGACTCCGATATATCTGATGGCTACTGTATTTGGATTTACGAGTATACTTGGGACAACTTACAGTACTTAATTAACTGTCCACAGGTACGTCGACCTCATCAGCCTCATGACATATGACATGTACGGAGCCTGGGATTCGGTCACCGGACACAACGCACCTCTTCATGTAGATGCGGGTAGACTCTATGCTGTTGATGCCGCTTTGAACTATTGGCTAACACAAGGTTTGTATTTAATTTTTAGTAGCTCGCTCCGAACATAGACCTGGCAACACATAATACATTTACCACCAGATAGCAGCCGAGGTGCTCAAAAGTATCTGAACACGCACTCCAGACGTGTTCAGATATTTGTGAGCATCTGATGACGACTGAACTTAGACCAAGAAATGTCACCATAAACGACAAATTTTATGGTTAATGAATAAACTCTACTCGAATTTAAAATTCGTATCTAATGGAAAAGAGTAAGTTTTTTACAGGGATTTACTTCCCTTTTTCCGTCTTTCTGGGGTTAAAAGTAGCAGTATGCAACTTGTAGAACATTATCTATATTTCCGGAAGTTTCTGTACACATGAGAAAATTCTCATGCGAGTTTCCACTTAGAAAGTTCCGCTTGAGATTAGTTATTAAGTATTACATGTTATTACTTAAAGTTTTTAACTGTTAAAGACTTATTTAACATTTACGTCACTTATTGGCATCTTTTTCAAGTGTCATAGAAATCCAAACTAACTGTGATGTTTTGGCAATAAACGCGCAGTAAAAATTACCATGAACTTTTCAAGGGAATTTTGCAATTATTGAAAAGTCTCTTTGCACATTCCTAGTTAAAAGTAACAGTGCCGGTTCACATAAAGGTTTTTATTTCAGGATGCCCCCCAGAGAAGCTTGTCCTGGGCTTACCCCTCTACGGCAGGACTTTTACCTTAACCGATGCTAATGTCCATGGGGTAGGGGCTCCAGCAAGCGGCGCTGGTTTAGCTGGACAGTATACTGCAACTAATGGCTTAATAGGGTACAACGAGGTAAGTTGGCTACACCATCCCCTAAAGTAAAAATAGAAATTTGACACATCTCTTATTTGATAGGTAATACATATATCCACTTGATAGTCCATTTGGACACTCCACAAAATTGACGAAGCGGGGAAAGTCTTTGTCATCATCATCATCATAAATCTCAAGTAAGAGCCTGGCTCTTGTTAGTGGAGTAACGTAAAGTGGAGTGGATTCCGTTCCTCTCTCTGCCACTGTTTTGAGCTCCTGATACCTCACTAGGTTGATTTTCTCTTTGGCTTGGTCCAAAAACGCACGCTAGTTCTTCCTCTGCTTCTCTTTTTTTTCTATTCTTCGTTCAATTAAAGACTTTATGTAAGTATATGGTTATGATTAAAATTAGTACCAGATTTGTGTACCCAGGGGATAAATATCGTCGGGTGACAAGCAAAACTCACTAAGTACTATCACAAAATTAAAGTAACATTGCACTTTATTACACTTGTAACACGGTTTATTGTAGAATAATTTCAATGATGTTAGTTAGTGACTTTTGCTTGTCACCCGACGATATGCAACAAATAACACTCCTTAAACTACGCTATTTCTTTTTCAGTTCTGCAACAAACTAAATACGGAAACCTGGGACGTCCTTTACGATTCCATAGCTGATGTACCATATGCAGTCCAAGGCAATAACTGGGTATCCTACGATGACCCTAATTCCTTAGCCAAGAAGGTCGAATATGCCATGAATCTCGGCATCGCCGGTGCCATGGTCTGGAGCATCGAAACTGATGACTTCCACGGAAAATGTGGAGAGGATTTTGCTTTACTAAGATCTATTAATACAGCCTTAGCTGGTTCTAGTTCTTCTACATCTACATCAACAGCTACTCCTAGTACCACAGTGTCAACAACCACGCCCACTAGTACTACTAGTAGCACGGCTTCTACTACTACTACTACTAGTACTACGGTTTCTACAACTGAAGCGCCTACAAGCACTACGTCTAGTCCTACAACGACATCTACTGCAAAAACAACGACAACAACAGGTAATGAACGGACCCTCCGTTAAAATGCGTTAAATCCCAGAGTAGTTTTTGCAGTTTTGAATTTGGGACGTTATGTTATTCCATTATCGTCCAAAATTCGATTTGATTTTGTCCTTTGAAAACGACACCGAGACTTTAGTTAAATGGAAAATGGGGAAAACAACTGTTAAAATAAAGTTGCCAAAGACAGTCCTTAAAAAAAACTAAATTTGTATGGCGGGAATTATGTTTTTGCGCAAATATTTCAATGTTTTGCTTTAAATTACTGCTAAATAGGTTTCGAAAAAACTATAAAATTTAAAGGTTGTGAATTAAAGCTATGGGGAAGATTTTTGCCTATACTAAGACAAACCTGGTTGTTTATATAAATTTATCTTGTATACTTAAGGATCATTCATCCTCATTCTGTACACATAATATGGACTCTAGAAGAGCACCACAGAATACAGAGCACACAATAAGTATAAAGTCTGGTCATAAAAGCGTGTATTACAAGCTCAATTTTTAATTTCAGCATCAACGACATCTGCATTGTGCACTGAAGAAGGTCCTATAGCCAATCCCGACGACTGTTCCACTTTCTTTATGTGTGTTTTGGGAGGCTCCGGCCTGGAGACCAAACTCATGGACTGTCCTAGCGGCCTAGTGTGGGATGAAACCAACAAATACTGCAATTACAAGTACCTTGTTACATGTTGACCTTGGAAAAATAAACTTTATGTACCTAGGTTAATATTGACAAATTGATTTTTTTTTCTAAATTTGAAGCACTTTCTGTATAGCACAAAATAGTGCCTCTAGTTTAATAGAAATTAGCGTTTTTAAATATTAAGTACTTTGCTTCTCCAAGTTAACTATCGACTTATACATAACTAAAGTGTATACTCGTTTGAAATACTATATAAATCTCTATTTAATTATATGAGTACTTCGTAAAATCTTTTAAAGGAAACTTAACAAGTATATTTACAAGAAGACCCTGTTAAAAAGGGTTTGGTATATTAAATATACTTTGGTCATAAATATTGTCAGTAAGTATTTTTAAACGACCATTTACGACTTTAGCAAATATGCCAAAAAGATCTTTGTCTTAATCTCTTTGAAAAGAAGTTGTATTAAGTACTTAATCAATTGTCATTAAAACTCGATTATTATGTTTTATGGTTAGTGATATTCAATATTATTTTTAAATATTATTGGTTTGTATTAATTTGTGAATAATTTGATAGTACAAAAAATGTGTATCATTGAGTATAAAAATTACAAAATTTATAAAATTCTATTTGTTTTACTTGAAAAAGCTATCCATTAGGTACCTACTATACGTTCCACTAGTGGAAACATTCCTTCTCTTAATGACACTCAACACAATAGAGTTAAAAACTGAAATAGATCACATATATATTAATGTGAAAGTGACAAAACCCTCCAGTGGTGAACGCCGGATTCGAACAAAAAATAATAATTTGATTGGTCCCAAAGTTGTGGACAGTAAAGTTAAGTTAACAAGGCAGCCTTAATGAGTCATTTACAGTATCAACAACATTTTACAAGCGCAAATTTCGATTGACTATCGCACATACAATCATGTCCAGTATGCCCGCATGCCTGACAGGGCGATAAATGTCGATAATACTTAGGGCAGACTGAAAATTCCTGGTCTGGCCACTTATTAGAAAAAATAAGCCTTCTCATATATCAGAATCCAGAAACTTTCAGTATGGCCCACGTATAGATAACTTTTGTACCCTCACAGTTTGAAGACACGAGAAGAAGAATTGCTTAACTTGTTCAACTCATCTGGGCAATACTCAACCTTCACAAAACACACGAAAGAAAACATTCTTACACTATTTTACATATATCATATTCAAGTATCCAACCTCCAGACGACTTTATACCATACATACAATACATATTTTCTTGTAATAATAGCCGCAACTTTGACGAGGGATATTAGATTTAAAATCCGCGTACTCAGGCGCCCATAAAAGTGTCATTTTCACGTCATCGCGCGGAAAGGCCGAGGGTCTATTGTTATGGTGAATTCTATGCCATTCAATAGGTGTCGGAAAAAATGTGGTTTTAATGTAAAGCCACAGGGCAGATGTTGACGAAGGATAGGATGCTAATATTTTGCCTATTTTTGAGAAGTCGGTCTGATACTTTTTGGTATGGTCGGCTTAATGACAATGCGGTATTCCAATGCGCTTGACCGAAACTCTTAACACTCGTTTAACTAGCGGCTCTGGGAGCCGTATAGACTTCACAAACCCACATGAATCGACTAGAAATTAAAAATATTATCCTTCGACATTGCAAATTTTCTCATGCAGTTCACTTTACATTTTAAAAACTGAATGTACAATAAACTCGTCAGACAAAATTGCAGGATTTGCGTACAAATCCTGCGGATCTCCTGATATTTCCAATATCAAAAATGCGAGTATGACGTCTATCCCGTCTCCAGACCCTTACCAAAGGAAGCGTACCTTTTCAATATCTCCGAGTATCATGTAGTGTAGTGTTACCAGATGTCAGGATATTTCGGTAAATGTAAATAATTATGGACTTTTATACTGATAAATGGCAAGTGATTGTTAATGTTTAGTGAGACATTTGTATTGCAATACAGCGTAGTTATATTACAGATTTCCTAAAACTATTTTCTAGAGATACCTGTGACCAATTAGGTTTCATATAACTGTTTTTTTTTTGTTAGCCTGGTTAAGTGTCCCACTGCTGGGCAAAGGCCTCCCCTCGCTTCCTCCACTCAACCCTGTCTTTGAAGTTTCCCGCCAATCCGGACAAAATACGTTCAAGTAATTATGTAAATTAATGTACGAGAATACAGTACAGATAAATTCAAGATTCAAGGCGGATTCAAAATACAAATAGTTTATTTCCAAAAAACATGAGAAAATTTACAGTTTATACTGACCCCCACACTAGGCATAAGCCTGTCCCGTGAGGGAAAACATACGATTTACTTAAAGATAGGTATTACATAAGCGGCTATTGCACAATGTTGAACAGAAATAAACATTTTCGTATTGTTGCACCGAAATCGCCACAATATTTACGATGGCTAATTAACAACATGTAAGCGGACGTTTTGGTAATAAAATAATAAACTTTTTAGGCAAACATATGGATCATAGCCATATGTTTGCCAACGACAAGGCCAGCACGTTAAAAACATACGAAATAAATATTTAATTACACAAACGGCGCTACCGCGATATAGTTTCATTGTTTTTATCTTCAATTTCGACGTTTCTGCTACGTTGCACCAGCTGTGGTCACGAAAAGACTGAGGTCCCAGCAAATGTCAACGGACATATAAATTAAACAACACTAAACTACCCGAAATTCGTTTATAAAAATGGTCGGGGTAGACAAAGAAATTGCAGCTACCCGTTAAAGTGTAATTAAATATGTGTACAAAACGCGAGAGTTTAAAGTATTATAAAATAAATAAAATCAAGAATTTAGCCAGGATTTCAGACATTTGTACATAGCAACCCAAACTTGAACAAACTGAGCAGACGTGTTTTCGATGCCCACTCGGTTATAAAAGGATTGGGGTTGACGGGAAACCCATCTGTTGATGGTGAGATTTTAGTTTTTCCTTGGATTGTATGGCATACGCAACAAGTCGTCGGCCTAAATTGCAAACCTCGTAACTCCATTTCAAGGAAATTACTAATTGCTACCTTGGACAGCAATACTTATAGTCGCAAACCTCGTAACTCCCCCGGAGGAGTTACGAGGTTTGCGATTTAGGCCGACGAAGTGATATACTTGTACGTGAATTTTAGAATCGTTTACCAATTTATTGAAATGTAACCTGCTCTATGCGGTAAGCCGTTACGTTTACAAAATCGTGTCAACAAATTAATACATTCTTATTTTCTATACTTATTCAGGTACAATAAGTATTAAGATGAACTCTGTGAAAGAACTATTTAGTACCTACAGAGCTCTGTAAAATAAGTTCCCTGCAAATAACTCCATACTAACATAAATAAACAAGCAAATGAAATCATCCCAAGTACTGTCAAAGGTACAATCACGAAAATAATTTTTCTCAAACATGCAATGAAATATTGATGTTATGTTCCTTATAATAGGCTGCGAAGTATGACGTTTCAGGTGCGGCTAGGACAAAAGGTAGTTAATGGAATTTCATACAAATCTTGCAGGCCTAGGCCGGCAAAGTCCTCTTTTTTAATTTTCATTTCACAGATATTTGTGTCACAACATCGTGGCATTCATCCATTAAAAAAAAACTAGAGGCAGTATTTGCTTTATGATTCGTAATGACACTCTGCCACTACGCCTATTAAAAAAAAACAAAAAACAATGTATGCTATAATTTGCAGTTTTATTTGTATAAAATCAACATGAACTTAATAAATAATACATTATATAATTTTATAATTTTAAATTATAAATTTAACTACACAAATAAAAACATTTAAAATAATTTATCTAAACGTTAGCGGTAAAAAGGTCTACTCAAACACGCGTAGTTATATTTTTAAAATTGTTATGGAGGTAAAGTTGAAAAATATTCATTCTGTTTTATTAGATTTATGGTGTGTTGTTGATTTTTTGACTTTAATATGAGTTCCGACGAAATAATGAAATTAATATTAATTGTAATCGTAGGTGTTGGAATTGGCAGCGTAAGCAGAATTGATTTTAAATAACTTGCTACGTCTGCCGCCATGTCAAAGACGAAGTACATATATATATGGTTGCTTATGGCAATTTTATTATTTGAGAAACTAAGAAAAATGGCTTACAGTTTATTAGAAACAGTTTTGTGGCATATTTTAAATGAATGTAACTACAAATTCGTCAACACTGTGGAAATTATACTTATTTACTCCATGCATAAAGCAACGATGTATGTGAAACATGATATCAACATGAAAGACTATGTAAACTTATGTGACGAAAACGACAGTCAGACGGATACAAGGCGAAAAAATCAAAGATACATGAAAATATACGGGTAGTAAAAATACACGACTCGTGTAAAACATACGCGTGATAATGATATAGGTACGTGTTGGTTATATTTTGGGTGTAGTTTACTTTTAGTTTTTTCTATAAATAAAACTTGGGTTTAGTGGATTTTTTATTTTATTTATTTCATTGCATGTTTGAGAAAAGCACTATACATACCTCGGCGGGAAATGGGGTTGCCCGCGCTCAGACCTATCCGTCTATATGTCTTCGGCCGGCAACCCCTTTCGTCCCGGCCTCTGTAGTAATGTACTATTGTTACCTACATGAAATATTAAAATATATTCTGCGTAGGTCGCTCTTTCATACTAAACTTCGACATAAAATCTATAGTCACAGTTGAGATATTTGTAGGACCGAAAGGTAACACGTCCAAACGTAGAGGCAAACCAATCGCACCTTTCCATTTTTAAAAAGCGTTTATTAAGCGCTGATAAAAAATGCTTAATTTTTTGCACAAATCGATCAAAAATGGAATTTGCATGTGAAAAGCGACATGAGGGCACACACACATCAAAGAAAAGTGATTGGTTCGTTAAGCGGTGAAAATTGTTCATACACGGATCTACTTTACTTATTATCACTGGATATAACAATTGTATTTAATTCTTTATGTTAAAAAAGTGGCTCATTATTCTCAGTTCATCAAGATCTTTGTTTTTTCTCTAGTGTGCAAAACGTTCAAGGTGATAAACAGGAAGTTAGTACTTCGAAAAACTCGCTGGACTGACTTAAATAGCAAGACACGTTCGTAAGTTTCCGTGAAAATACGATGTAAAATAACTATGCATCTTGCAGGTAGGTATTAGGGAATGACTCACGTTAGACGGAGCTTCCGGCGCATCGTTTTCTATTGAAAGCATCACGTGATCGCCTGTTCATGTCATGTAAAAGTAAGCGCCGGAAGCTCCGGCCCGGACACGGCCCGGTCTAACGTGAATAAGGGCCAACCACATATTTGTCAGACTGATCAACGTCAGCCAGCGCCGTGCTTTACTAAGAAACATTCCATACATTAAAATTTAGCGAACTGTTTATCGATACGAACAGTTTGGTGCAACCGACCCAAAGCCGTTTCTAGCGCACAAGACATCCACAATATATCAAACAGCCCGCTTTTCCCCAATTTAAGTGAGCCTCCACTCGCGAGCGTGTATTAGATTCCAGTTAATCCACACGAAAATTCCGGCTCTTAATCCTGCCGGAATAATCCGGCTTAAGAGCTTAAGACAAATATGTGTGACAAAGGTTAGGTATGGTTTGTCGGCTTTTCATTATTTTATATAAATTATACAGTATGTAACTGAACGAAAAGCAATTACTCAAAGATAAAGATAATTTATTTGTCAAACATGAGTTAAGTAATATAGAGATAAGATCAAACTCTTTAATGTTTAGGTCCTACTGTAAGGATCATTATTTATTAATAGCTTATATTTTGATCATTCTTACTTTTATTTATGATTAGATTATAAAAGAGTATCAATTGACTCATACTTGTCACTGGTGCCCGCCATTTTGAATTGTTATAAAAAGGCCGGTATGACAGTGACAAGTGGCCAGTTCGAGTACGGACAAGTTAGAGTGAAGACGTCTTGAATATTTTATTGTAAATTGGTTGTTATTATGTTTGTAACAAATGAATAAAGTTAAAATATTGGTACAAGTATTAGTTTTCATCATCAACCCGGTAATAACTCAATATATCAGAAGTTGGATCTAACAAAAATCGATAGGATTTTTGCCACGCCGCACGAACGTAAGGTTGTATTTTCTTTTTCGTTTGTATCAGTGAGTAAACTATGTTTACCGGAAAGTGTATTAAATTATGGTAAGTCAGTTCTTTATATATATTTTTAAACTCCCTTTCATTTTAAATAAAATTGGTTTGATAACCTACCGTCACGTCTGTATTAAATATACTGTATATATTATTAAAGATAAAGATGATGATTTGCCCAATTTTGGTATATGTATGTGTAGAAAGAACGTACGAACGGATGACAGGTAGTCTCACTTATAATAAAGATATGAAATTTAAAATCTACAGTCGTCAATTAAGCGCTTTTAAATATTACATATATGAGTTAGTGAAAATAACTCTTATTGAACTCGATTGTATGATGGTGTACCACATCGATTATTTCAAGCTCGGGCTAAGGACTCATTATTTAGTTTTTTTTTACGTAGCAAAATAGCATAGTATAGTTGTGGTAGCAGTTGTTTTATACACATTGAGATTTATGATCTGCTACACCTTTTGAGGTCAGTTTGCGGTACTAAAATTGTATAAATACACTGGCTTTGTAACCGCGAAACCGATGAGTAAATTAAAATGAAAAATCTTGCCAATTGAATATCTCTGAAGTAAACCCCTGTTGCGTTTGTATAAGCAATGCCTCTAGTACAAAGTTCTTAAACGCGATTTGCGTCAGTGTAGATCTCGATGAAGCTAAATGACTAGAACTTACTTAATCCTCTGGCGCAGCGGCCCAAAGTGTGCCTTGACTAGATGACTAAAACACGTGTTTATAACTATTTCCCTTCTTACATGAAAATAAAACGCCTCTATGACATGTTGGATATTAAACTAATAATAGTATTCAATGAATCAGAGTTGGGCACTTATAATTGCAATCTGTGAATTAAACTAAAATAAAACTAAGCCAAATGATTTCATAAGGAATAAAGGAAATAGCTGTCGTAAAACGAACCTTATTCTAACTTTATCAACTAAAACGTTAGTTTAAATAACCATGATAACCATCTGCTCGAATAATAAAAATACTATCAAAACCATGATCAATGATAAAATCATAAGAGTGTGTGATGTCGAATTCAAGCTAATTGGTAATGATAAATTTACAAAATAAGTTGCCGTTATTAAAACTAACGTTACTAATTCTTAATTTCATTTTTAATTTAACTAACTTTGCCCAACTCTGGTATGAACATACATCTATATTAAACCTCCATGTTATGGAGCGTATGGCGTTTGTTGAATACACGAGTAGTAACTCGTTAACGAAATGTACTTATATAATATGCTTCTATTATTTTCTATTGCACACTTCTCAGGATAACTTTATGCGCCGAGCGTTAAAGTATTTTATTTTGTGTCAATTTACACATACTACATATCGTGAACTGAATCTCAATGGATTCGATTTAATAACCGGTCACCTTTTGTTTATAAACTGTATGTCACAACATCTAATAATAGTGTATTCTGTGGATATCTTTGGAGTTGCGTGTAGTACTGTAAAGTTGTAACCTAAAACAACGCTCATGCGTAGTATGTAGAGTCATATGTAGAGTCATATGTAGAGTCATATGTAGAGTCATATGTAGAGTCATATGTAGAGTCATATGTAGAGTCATATGTAGAGTCATATGTAGAGTCATATGTAGAGTCATATGTAGAGTCATATGTAGAGTCATATGTAGAGTCATATGTAGAGTCATATGTAGAGTCATATGTAGAGTCATATGTAGAGTCATATGTAGAGTCATATGTAGAGTCATATGTAGAGTCATATGTAGAGTCATATGTAGAGTCATATGTAGAGTCATATGTAGAGTCATATGTAGAGTCATATGTAGAGTCATATGTAGAGTCATATGTAGAGTCATATGTAGAGTCATATGTAGAGTCATATGTAGAGTCATATGTAGAGTCATATGTAGAGTCATAGCTATACGTAGAACAAGATATTAAGTGATTCTCATACATAGAGTCGATGGCGTATGTGTAGACGCTAGTATCAGTTACAAAGCAGGATAAAGCACCAAGATAACCATGTTCATCTTGTGGAATCGATGTGTATATGACACCGTAGGATTGTGAACCCGTTAGTTTATAATCTAACGTTGGTTAGTTGGTTAGGTTAGGTTAGATTGTAATCTCCCTACCGTCAGTTTATAATTTAACTAGCGAAATTATGGACTAACAAGTGTTTGCAATTTTGCGGTGACATGTACACGATATGTAACACACGCGGATGGACGTGTGAGACTTTAATGCACATGGACGAACGTGCGAGACTTTAACACACATGGATGAATGTGTGAGATTTTGCGAGGATGAATGCGCTAGACTTTTATTCCAACTGTCATAAATATATTTACAACACTTTAAAATAATTAGTCAAAATGTAAATAAGCATAATAAATAAAGGTTAAATAAACAGTAATAATAAAATAAAAACTTAATATTATTTAAAATACAAATAAACTAAACAATATTCACCACAAACTGAACTAAAATGGTTTTGAAGAGGTTTATTGGTATAAAACCACTGCCTGGCTCCAATTTCACCACGGCTACAGCTACACGTCAAGTTTAATTAAGATTAGCACGGAATAAATTACAGATTATGTGAATGAAATATCATATTATGTGTATTATACTACACAAGTTGCTAAAGTCCCAAGACTGTATTAATAATTTTTATATACACCTACAAAACAAGGACGCATTGGTATATACAATGGTTGCTATTGAAATAATAGCCATTATAAAAAGTTTATATTACTGATAAATTGATAATATTCATTAATAAGCATCAGATTAAAATTTGATCTGTTAGATACTAGACGTTAAAATCACCCGTCTTATATTTCACATGTTAATTTCACTAGAAAATCCCATTTCCTCTAATGCCAATTACAATACAACTAGCAATTTAAATCTTAATTTTTAACAAGCAGAGACGTTTGCTATAAATTAAAATATAAATATATATTTTTTTTAATAAAAGTTTTGACAATTAGATAGGGATATGTGAGATACCTACCAGTTCCGTAAAGTAGTGCTGAATGTTACTTGAATCAGTTATAATCAGGAATAAACATCCCAATTTTATACTTATA
Source organism: Cydia fagiglandana (assembly GCF_963556715.1). Lineage (NCBI taxonomy): Eukaryota > Metazoa > Arthropoda > Insecta > Lepidoptera > Tortricidae > Cydia > Cydia fagiglandana. Next base: position 25,755,552 of record NC_085933.1, on the reverse strand, counting down.
CCAAGGCAAAATATTCGTTTTACTCAACCGTCATTTTTAACAGGTTTCCTTAGTAAGCCAGTACAGTAATCATTATTTTTGTTGTGGCTAATGAAGTCTTATTTTTGTGAAGTTTCTTTTGACTGGCCAAAATAATTTTGATAAATTAATTATATCTGACCATAATGGATTATTTGTGAAATCAGGTCTCATTTGTTTAATTGTTAGACATGTCTGAATCGGAAATAAATTCGATTAACATAGGCATTGTAATGATTAGTTGTTTTTGTTTCGTATGAAAAAAAAACACTTATAATTGGAAACTAAATATTCACTATCAAAACTGTTCTACACTAATAAAATTTAGTTTTTGTTTGAATAGAACCTGTTGGTTGCAAAACCACTTAGTATTTCTTAGATACCGTAAAACAAATTAATATCGTCATATAGAAAATAATTTTGATTACTTAACTAATACGATAACTTAAAAAAAGTAAGTACGTAACTAGTTAATCCTTACAATAGAAACATCATAAATGTGAAATAATGAACAAGTCTAAATGTGTTTAAATATGTTCTGAGTGATAAGGAATTTGTGGTGAGAATATGAGTTTTTGTAAATTGAAACATATTTATATTTTACTTATTTATTTAAATTTACAGACTTTGCTGATCCGAAATAGTATTTACTATTTGAAATATTTCCTAATCAGGATGTAATAGATCTCAGGACACGAGGAGAGTTCGGGTTCTTGTGTTTGATAAAACAAACTAAAGTATTGATGGATCTATGATGTTTCTGGTAACGACCTATCTAAGGCGTGTAAGCAATGCTTTCATTAGTCCTATTCACTTACACATAAATTTCGATTGTTGTATAATAGTCACCATAATAATAGGTTAAAGAATAGTAGAAGTGTAGGTAATTCTACTTCTTACTTCTACTGTCAAACATTTTTTTTATCGTTATTGAACTCTACTATCAAATTAACTCCCGCATTATACTAAATCGTTGGCAACAGAATGATAACATTCAATTCATTCAATAACAAAAGTAAAATTATACGGGAATAATCGAACGGTAAAAGTAGCAAAAATAAAACAATTTCATGTTGAACATATAACATAATTATATAACATTTAGTCTGTATTAAATCCCTACAATTTTACCCACAAGTGGTAAGTAAACAATAAAATTACGTATATGTAGTATGCGTACAATTATTAAACCTGACATGTTCCCAATTCAAGCTTAAAATGATAGCGTCTTACAATGGAACAAAATAATACAATTTAACAAGTCTTAGTCCTTCAATATTAATTTTAAAAGAAAGTCTAATTTCATGTTTCTAAAGAAAGTCTTACAAGTTTCAGACGAAGGACCCAGGAGTGCCCAGGTGATAGGGCCAGGGTTTGGTCTTCGTTTACCACCCAGGAGTACCCAGACGAAGGACCCAGGAGTGCCCAGGTGATAGGGCCAGGGTTTGGTCTTCGTTTACCACCCAGGAGTACCCAGGTGAGAGGGTCGGGGTGTGTAATCAATTTCAACTCAGATGAAGGACCCAGGAGTGCTCAGGTGATAGAGCCAGGGTTTGGTCTTCATTTACCGCCCAGGAGTGCCTAGGTGAGACGGCCAGGGCGATGACATTCCTGTTCCTTGGCAAAACCAAGGTGCTTCTACACAGAAGTACGATCCTTGCTACACCGCAGAGTCTTCAAATGCTGGCATCATGGCACACAAGGCTGCAGCTAGTAGCAGCGCGACATCCGGTGCCCTGTGGTGAGCAGCATCAGCGTGGTTGCCGGCGTCTTCATCGTGGACAGCAACAGAGCGACAGAGAAGAGCAGCACGCGTTGGCGCAACTATCTTCTGTCGGGGAATTATGTGGTGATACGATATAATTGATAACGGTTTAAATATTTACGTGTAAAAGTGAATAATAGTGTTGTGTACAACGGTGCTGAATCTAGATGGGAGACCTCTAGATGAAGTATCACACTTTAAATATCTTGGAAGCACTATCCGGCGTGATAACACCCTAGCCTCGGAGATACCTTCACGTATCGCCAACGCCGCTGCTAATTTCGGACGACTCACAGATCGCGTCTGGAGGTCCCATGATCTCAAGCTCGAGACAAAAATTAGCGTCTACAGGGCGCTAATCATTCCTGTCCTTTTATATGGAGCAGAGACATGGTGCCTCTACAAAACAGACATAAAGAAACTAGACACTTACCACCTGAGGTGTTTGCGGTCTATACTCAGGATTAAGTGGCAGGACCATGTTCCCAACTCCGAGGTCCTGCGTCGTTCCGGAATGTATGGCATGGAGGCCATACTAATGCAGCGGCAGCTCAGATGGTGTGGGCACGTCCTTCGAATGGATGATCACCGCTTGCCTAAAGCTGTCCTCTACTCTGAGTTGGCAGTGGGTAAGCGGAAGCACGGTGGTCAGCACCTGCGCTACAAGGACGTGCTCAAACGGCATCTGAGCGCTTGCGCCATCGACCCTGAGCATTGGGAGGAGCTTGCTGGGAGGAGAAGCTGGCCAACTGTATTGTCACACGTGCAATAGAGTGTTTAAGACCAAGTTCGGCCTGGCCAGTCACATAAGGGCTCACGCTAGACAGCGTCCATGATGTTTATCTGGGGTCGCCGTCATCGAAAACGATGAGGAGGACTATATATATATATATATTGTACTTCTTGCTCATAAAATTCTTAAAAATTTAACAAGTCTTGAAGAAAAATTAATAATACTAGATTGTGTAATTTAACTATACATAATGATTGAAAATGGAATTCCGCTTATGATTGTTCTATGGTTTAATATTTTATTATATTTCTGCAGGCCGATCTAATTACATTTATTCGTTTCTACGATGACATATACAGTTTCTTTATATAAAAGTTCCAGTATAAAAGTTCTTTGAAACCCATAATTTGAACAATTAATAATATTATGTTTTGATCAATTGACATTTTATTGATACTTAATAATTAACAATAATACACATTATAATTGTAATCTTATTCTTATGATATCGCTCCTTGAGAAACATAACGTCATTATCCAAAAAATGGGGTTTTTGAGTTAATAACGCCATCTAGCTCGTATGATCGTAACGCACGCAATACGAAGACACCTATCGCCCTAGCTCTATTAGAACCGCCAGAGGGCGCTAATGTCGTTATGGCGAATAGAGGGAATAGGTGCCCGTCTCATAGGAACAATGTCATTAAAGGGAAGTAAATTGTATTTTTTTGCTTAGTGACGGTTTTCTATGAGATTCAATGGTAAGTACGTCAATTTACATAAGAAATAGTGTATCTATACGTACTATGTCACTTTAAACTTATAATATGGTATCAAAATCAAAACTCAATTTAAAGCAATATCGTACTTTTCCCTTTAAGGACACTTGTACTTTTGAATTTAATAGAATAGAATAACGTTTTGAAATAAGTAAAGTGACATTATACCTATAATGACGGTTTTGCTTAAAACTTAAAGCCATAATGCTGACTAAAAATAAAAACATACTGTTCTTTTACTTTAAGTGACATTGTGATTTTAAGAAGCTGACAGAAGTTTTAGCAGGTCGATCGTCATTATCTGTGTAGTGTCAATATGCTAGCTTAGTTTACCATAGCGACAGTTGGCATGCTTAAGTGAAAAATGTCGTTTTAAGCTTAAAGCCACTACAACTGGTACAGAACGCTTATAACGGTGTGGTTAATGAATGTCATTCGTTGTTTAATGTCACTGTATTGTATTTTTTCTATAAGGTTCATAATAGAGTTGTATTATGGGTACCTACTAGACGACTATTTATAATTAGATAGATATAGCCACATTACGAGCCCTATTGATCTAACTGTGGAACTAGGTTGGTATGTGTAAGATTCCCATATTTATTAATTATAATATAATATTATTTATGTGCTGTGTGATACTTTTTCATTCATCAAAATTAGCAAGTTATTTTTGTGATGTCTGTTATGTTCCAATTTTATTTCTGACAAGGTGACACAAAACACACATTAATTATTATTATCACTAGGTAGGTACTTACCTATTAATTACCCATAAAACTATTGTTCTCTTACAGTAGAAAATGTTTCAATGTGTCTTGAATGACAAAAAAGTTTAAAGCTATTTGAATAAAGTTAATACTACTGTTTTAGTTGAAACTGTTAATAAAGATAATACTTATGATGATGAAGAATTCGTACCTCCTTCAGAAGAGCTAGTTCTAATAACGTAATGTGTCGCTTGTGAGTTTTTTGTTGTTTTTCCGGGTTGGTTTAATTTTGCTACTGGCTGTTTCTAAAGTATTTATAATGTTGTTATTTTGAATTTGAACTTCTGAATGTGTATTTATGGTATCTCTTCTTGTAAGGTGTCAAAATTACTTCGTAATTCTAAGTTAAACTGATCGTGGTTACAAATAAGAGTGTGTTTCTGTTTAGGTGTTTTGCCTATTTATGAATTAATTGCTTACGGTGGATTTAAGTCTTAAACTTTATTTTTGCTCTCACGGGTCTGTGATCGGAACTAAATTTAAACCTATTGATGTACCTAATACCTACATAAATAAATACCTAATTAAACTTTTGTCAGATGAAAATATTATTATATAAGTAGTCAATTTCGTGTGTGATATTCCGCCAGGCGAAGTCCAGGTCCAGCGACTTTGAAGTTTTTTTGAGAAAAAGGAATTACTTATCTACGTTCATGTTTCGACCAAAGGCAAATGGAATAGACCTAGAACTACGGTTGTTTCTGCTGCCAAGGCCATATGTGGTCCGACTATGTATGTGTGCTTGATCTGACTTCACCAAGGACAATGGTCCATGTTTCCTGCTTTTCATCAGTAGATTTATTTAGAGGGTCATAATCTCGTAATACTCTTCAATCTTATCATCGCACTGTGTAGATGTTGATGCGTAGGCTTTGATTGCGGTTAAGGTAGGTATATAGCTTTGGGATTTGGGATATGCTTAACGTCAACACAGCCACCTTGTCGGAGTAATTTGATAATCCGACAATGTTGTCCTGCCACTTCTTTTTGACGACAAAGCGTGTGGGTATCTTCCGCCGGGTAGTTTCAAAGTAGCGCCAATAACAGAAAAGCTAACGGAAAAACGTCTAAGGTGGTACGGTCATGTACAGAGGCGTCCTGTAGACTACATGGTTAAGGTAGCGCTCGATATTTCAACGACGAAGCGAGTCAAGCGAGGACGTCGAAGACCACCTGCTACCTGGCTGACGACGGTTCAGCGAAACCTGAAAGACCTCAATATAGACGCCGACGTTGCACTCAATCGTGCAGAATGGAGGAAAAGAACAGGGAAGGCCGACCCCAAGTAAATGAGAACAAGGCCTAGCAGGATGATGATGACGTGGGTATCTTCCGCCCGGGGATTCTTAGCACCACTTTTACAGGGTACTTAGCGCCGTAACGAGTAGTCGTACATGTCAAATGAGATTGGGCCATAAGCCCACCATGCTGGTTCAGTGCGGGTTGGTGGATCGCCAGAGGCTTGTTTGGTATTCCACAGGGTGACCACGTGCAGGAGAGGCTGGTCTGGGGTCCGTTACATGACATTCGGGCCCCTTGCATCGCATCCCCCAAATATTATCCTCCCCTTTGTTTATTTACTTTGGTAATTTTTGATCGTAAAAATATAGCCAAACAAAACAAGCTAAGAATACTCTAGTTTTAAAGAAAAACTAGTCTTATTTGCTAATTTTTTAAAACTGAAAGTCGCTTACTTTAGTAAATATTAATTAACATCCATGTAAAATGATTCTATTTGCGCTTTTTCTTTGAAATAAACTTTAAGTTATATCAAATAACTGGATATAGTGTCACTGTTCCATAAATTGAATCAATATTGCGAAGTCGTCATGTGACATTAAGCAAAACTAAACGGAATAGTGACATTACAATTTTCTTTTAATTGAATTATCTTAGAAATTAAACAAAAAAAACACAGTTTACTCAAATGACTCACAAGATTAGTTTAAAATCTAACAAAATATAGCAAAAAACTCTTTCTTTTATCTTTAGTACGGCAGTTTTAGACGTTTGAAGATTTCGAAAATTTTAAAGCTCTGTACCCAAAAAACACGTTTTTCGCTTAATGACACTGTGTTTCTCAAGGAGCGATATGCATATGAGTATTATGTTTGTAACTATTTCTCTTGTTGCTTATTATAATTTTATACGCATATTATGTGCCTAAATATCATTCACATAGCAATACTGGATCAATAAATCTTGGTATGTTCTTGATGTATACATTGCCGATTCATAATTTTTATAAATTTGTCATTATTTTTATCATTTTAACTATTTCATGGCGAAGGGTCTCGCCTCGAACAGGATGGCCGAGCTGTAAGGATCATTATTTATTAATAGCTTATATTTTGATCATTCTTACTTTTATTTATGATTAGATTATAAAAGAGTATCAATTGACTCATACTTGTCACTGGTGCCCGCCATTTTGAATTGTTATAAAAAGGCCGGTATGACAGTGACAAGTGGCCAGTTCGAGTACGGACAAGTTAGAGTGAAGACGTCTTGAATATTTTATTGTAAATTGGTTGTTATTATGTTTGTAACAAATGAATAAAGTTAAAATATTGGTACAAGTATTAGTTTTCATCATCAACCCGGTAATAACTCAATACTACTAAGCAACCTATGGGACCAACCCCGAAATCGCGAAAAATTTACTCTCCCATAGGAAATTTCAACATCAGACCTGCAAACTGTATGAAACATCTAATTCTTTTTCCACGTTTTCGGGGTTGGTCCCATAGTAAAACTTGATCAGTATGACCTAAACATTAACGGGTTTGAGTAATTGCTTTTCGTTCAGTTACATACTATCGAAGAGATTTTTTTTTAAAGGTTTTTTTACTGTAAAAATAGAATTTAGTACCTTTATAGATGGTTCCGCTTTTAAGGTGGTCCATTGTAGAGTTTGTGCGGAAAGAGAAGAGTCGTGAAATGTCATCATCATCATCATCATTTTTAGTTGTTTTTTTATTTTATTGATACATAAAATTTACACAGCATTACAGCGGACTAATACACTGTGAAATTTATAATAGCCAGTATTTATACAAACAAGGTACATGATACAGTCTACAAAGGAAAAACAGAACAAAATGTCAGAAAGAAAAACTAATACAAGATCATCTGAGGCATTATAGCCGCGGATGGGCCTTAGCCTGGTCAAGCAAGTCTCTCCAGTCCGATCTGTTTGTGGCCTTCCTTCTCCAACTTTTCACTCCTAAGATCCTGATGTCCTGGTATACGCCATCCAACCATCTGAGCTTGGGCCTACCTTTACCTCTGCGGCCCTCCGGTCGGCCTTCTAGAAGGCGCTTGGGTACTCTGGCCTCGTCCATTCGTATCACGTGCCCTGCCCATCGCAGGCGGCCAATCTTTATGGTCTTAATGACGTTAGGCTCATTATACATTTAGATCATCATATCTCGTGGTTATAACGCGTTCGCCATATCTCATCCTCCATCACAGCTCCGAAAATACGTCTTAGTATTTTACGCTCAAATACCAACAAGGCATTCTCGTCTTTTTGCTCAGCACCCAACATTCAGAACCGTAGGTGAGTATGAGCCTTAGTAAGGTTTTGTACAAAAGAAGTTTTATGCTTCTTGAAAGAAGTTTCGAGCGAAAGTATCTTAGCAGGCCGAAGTAGCACTTGTTACCGGCCATTATTCGTCGTGAAATGTTCAATACTCTATTGAAGATAAGTTAGCTTATATTCAATAAAAAATATTACTAGACGAGGATCTCTAGATTTCTAGAACTGTGTCACCATAATTATTAGACCGCAGTTTCGACTTATAATCCTTGTTGATTTCTTGAAGCATAAACTTCAAGAACAATAGGGCTTAGTTCTCTTTGAGTAGGAAGGTTAAGCTGTCACCGTGAAAATACAATAGTTAAGAGGACAAACTTACTTTATTTATTACGGTAGGCTAGCAAATTAAATTAAGGACTAGAGGACCAAAGCAAAATATTAAGGCAAAAAAAGAAACATTACAACATTAGACATAGTTTTATTACTGAAAACCTAAATAATTATAAGATCAAACTTTTGCGTCACGTCATGATGATGATGATGATGCTCTCCAGACTGATTTCGACCACAGCGACTGTGTTCTCTGGAGTAAGCAATTTTTAAAGTGTAGATGATCCACTTTCTTGGCTGACTGTATGCCCTTAGGTGGCTCACGTACCCTATCTTCTTCTCTTCTTGTTAAATACTGACATCATGATTGTAATATCAAGGTCAAGTTAAACTTTATACTAATGCATGATGTAAGATTTTGAAGATTATTAGCGTTCATATTTCAAAAATGCATAGCCAGCATAACAGATATGACTAGAGAGTACACTAGAAACAGGAACCAGTCTAAAGCCGCCGCGACTTCGTCTCTCTCGCTCGGCGTTGGCGTCTCCGTCTCCATCTCTGGAATGTTTCCGTTTCTGGGAGGCGTAACCTCGTCTTCCTCACCGGAGTATGCTTCGTTTATTCTGTCATAGTTTTCAGCGCTCTGTAAAAGAAAGTTTAAGTTCAGATTGGTTGAATAATCAACCATTTCACGTGAGTTGAGTCTTTACGATGATGAGTAGGTAAATATGATGTCAAATTAAAACGCAAAATAAAATAAAAAGAGCACTTGTATAGAATTTTCCTTTGTTCGTCATTCTCGCAGCTTGGCCTTCGGCCTCGCCCAAAATAACTGGGGATAGGACAAGCTTGGGCACTCGGGGTGAAGCTCAGGGCCTGACGGCTAGCCCTTTGTAAGCGCTAATTTGCTGGAATGCACCAATACTTGCTAAGTTGATGATCTTTTTCATTTATGTTAGCTAAAAGCAACTGAATTGATTACTTTAATAGGACAGAAGGCAAAAAAAAACCCAACCTTAAACGTTCTTGGCCGAAGACAAGAGATTTACTAATTTTGAAGCATATGGATATGATATTTGCATGGCAGAGCCTTCTTATGATTGTCATATACTCATGTAAAGACTATGGAACTATCCTGTTTTTAACCATAGGAGTTCCTAAGCACCCTGAACCAAAGATTGCACGTAGTAGGTCTAGCAGAGCTTCTATGATCTTAAGGTCATTCGTAAAATCTGTACCTCTTGGTCCTCTTGTCACCACTTAGATTAATTGGAGTTAGAACTCACCTTAACAGGAGGCAAGAAGAACAAAATCCTAAACATCCTGGAACGGAGAAGCGATTGCACTGAGTGGGTCTGGCAGATACGTTCCGCCGTTGGAGTCATCAGTAGAACCTGCAGCAATAGCGCTAGTAGAACACCTCCCATCACCGTAACGTAGAGGACCACTGAAAAGAAAATACTGAAAATAGAAACTTGCTGATCCTGATCTAGTTTAAGGGTCTCGATAAAATTTGAAGAGTCCCGCTCCAAAAGCCCAGTTTGACAACTAGGTTGAGTCTATTCTGTTCTGTTTTAATTACTTTAATTACACAAACGGGTCTACGGGGTTACGGATCGGGGGGGTTTATGTACAAAACGCGAGTTTTTAAGTTTAAATAAGCGAGAGTTTAAAGTGTTATAATATATTATCAAAAGATTGAAAGAAAGAACTCATTGGTACGAGCCGGGGTTTGAACACCTTGAACCCGCGGATTGAAAGTCCATGCTCTTACCGCTAGGCCACCAGCGCTCCTATTCTATTCCTATTGAGCCTATTCTGTTGATATACATAATTATACATTATTGAACACTAACGTATAGTAGGCACTGTGTGTATAGGCACGAGATAGTCGACGTAGCACAGCCCCACACATATGACGACGGTAGAACCAGCGTAGAACCACACGCGGGACATCTGCAGGGGCTCACTCCAGAACGACATGAGCACGAACAACACCAGGACTGGAACAAGCATAATAGTAGTAGTAGTAGTAGTAGTAGTAGTAGTAGTAGTAGTAGTAAACTCTTTCTTGTACAAAAAGACATATTAAAAATAACATACAATTAGTAAGAAGTACAAAGGCGAACTTATCCCTTTGAGGGATCTCTTCCAGTTAACCTTTGAGTAGATGAGAGGAGAGAGTGAAAAGAGGGTGACAAATGCAGCAAAATGTACAACAAGGTATTAGAAAGATAATGGATATAAATACATACAAAATTTATAGGATAAACATACATACATATATTACACAAAAAGGAATGGGGAAAATACACTAAAAATTGGAAAGAATAAGAACAATATAAAGCAACTATACAATAGAAATATAGACAAATAATAATGTTGATATTTAGCTATTGCTTAAAGGTGAGCATAAATTGAGTGGATCTCGAGAAACGGGTGGGTGTAGCGGGGTGGGGCGTTCATAACAAACAAAAGCAAACATATTCGAACATTTCTAGCAGCCTTAGTACCTACGCTGCACTGATTTCCGAAAACTCCATTAGGAAATAGGGATGACGACGTGTAAGAACACGAGGAGAAGAACAAAAGGAAAGATTTTGTTAAATCTTCCGGTGGTTCCAATGCATAATATGTAAAGTTTTTTGAAGTGAAAACTTCTTTAGCGGCGCTGTGCACTTTTTGTGATGGGGGAAAAATGTTAAACTCGCGGGAGTGTAGGACGTAAGACGCTTCGTAAGACGGACTCGTGAGCTGATCGAAAAACTGTTACAATGTCATTGAGTTTTCACTTCTGCCGGCACTCCCGGAGTGCAACCCGTTATTTTTTTTGACATACTTACCTAACAATGGTGTACAAAACACAACATTAAACGCCGTAGCCCTCCTCCTCAGCGCAATGTTGACCAGGAACCGGTCGCTCTGGTTGGTGTCGTTATCGTTGTCAAGTTATAAGAAACGAAGGAAGGAAGACTCAAACTCCTTCTTACCTAGTAAGGGCGTATAAAACACAACATTGAACGCCGTAGCCTTCCTCCTCAGCGCAATGTTGACCAGAAACCGGTCGCTCTGGTTGGTGTCGTTATCGTTGTCAAGTTATAAGAAACGAAGGAAGGAAGACTCAAACTCCTTCTTACCTAGTAAGGGCGTATAAAACACAACATTGAACGCCGTAGCCTTCCTCCTCAGCGCAATGTTGACCAGGAACCGGTCGCTCTGGTTGGTGTCGTTGTCGTTGGCCGTGAAGATGGTGTGCCATGCGGATGGTTCCACCACACCTTGCTTCCATTCGATGCTCCATTCGTTGGGGATGACTTTGCTGCTTTCTGCAAACTGTTTAGAGCTAGACTTAAAATGATTGGCTTTTTGGTGAGATTAAGAACGCGGTATTAAAACTTTAAGGATTTTTACTTGATATTTGAGTGAGCGAGCTGGAGAAATTTTATCTCATGATGGTATATTATACTTTGCCCGTAAATAATTATCGTTATCGAGCGTACTTTTATATTGATGCAAACGAGTTGTGCTGCGAATAATAAGGACAGAATGTCCTTAATAAGGTGGACCGATAATAAGGGCAGCGCGCGATCGGTTCGTTATGGATACTCTTGGAAAATTCCTACACCAAACAATGTATACCTTTTAGAGTTTTAGACTAACATCCCGAAGAAATCAGTTCATATTAGGAAGTGAATTTAAAACTTTTTTTAAACCGAATGGTGCGATCGCTTTTGCTTTCTTTTCGCAAAAGAGACTAGAAAATCGGGCTATTTTCACGAATCAAATTATCAGCCTCACGGGCTGAATTTGGCTAGCGGGCCATTCTTTAAATACCCTTGACATGAGGGCTCTAAAGGTACTTACAATAGCCATCTTCTCATCCGCATGACTGATTTGCTCCAGGATGATCTTCTCGTGCGGCTCCCATGGGGCGATGACTATGGAGCAATGATAGTCGTCATGAGGCCAGCTGAAAAGGTCACATACATATTTTGTTTAGTACGAGTATGTCAAGTATCTTACAAAGTAACTTTTTCCCTTCGACAAATGTGGAAGCTGAGACATTAGTCGTTCAATGCATGCTTTTTAACCGACTTCAGAAAGGAGGATGAAGTGATGGCTCTGGTGACCTAATACCATAAGTCGCACCATAGACTAGCCATTAATGGGGTGGAATAACGTTGTTCATGAATCATGATAGATGGAAAAGGATTACAGCAACACAAAACTGACCAATGTAAATGTCTTTCGGGGAAACATCTGCGTAGCAACTATAACATTTATGTTTAAATCCAAGCTAAGGGTTTTCAACTCGAACGTGAAGTCGGTCCTCCAGTAGGTATGGATGCGAGACATGGCACGTCAAGCAAGACATAACCAGTAGACTACAGGTGTAAGTATATATACAAATGGTTCTTACTTATTTGTAGTTTTGGCGTAATTAAAGCACCAGCTGGTGAGATGAGTTTGGAAGTAGTAAGTCGCTTCACCGCTGTTCACCATCGTGATGGGACCTGGGTTGTCAATGTCCACGGATCCTTGGTCTTCAGAACTGAAATGACATTTCTGACATTAGCGAGAAAAAGTGTGCTATTTAATTTTTATAGAAAGCAAAAGATTATTTTGGGATATTTTCTTAACAGACAATCAGAATTTAAAGTTATATTTTGACACTCGGTGCATAATAATACTTACTTGAAAAGGAAAAACGTGGGGCGCCAAATTTGTCCGTCGCTGAAGGTCAACTTGGTGATATTGTTGAACTTATCTGGATTCCAAGCCATGCTGTCGTCCACCCAACTCTACAACCAGTGCGATAATCACAATAGTAATTAGCTTACTACTATATGACCTACTAAGGTAAACGTACTAGTGCTCGACACTCTGATGCCAAATAGATGACACCGTGCTGTCACCTCTATTGACAATGACTTAAGTTTGCAAGATGACAATACATGTACTGGGACCGCGTCTAGCACCAGTACGTTTACCTTATAGGTCAAGGCTTCTGTGAAATGTGCTGTGAAGAAATTAGAGAAAGGCGAATGGATCGCGAAAACAGTAGAATCACATACACACACACGCACACACACTCGCTTTTCTCGAGGAATAACACTATGAGACTTTACAAAAAGGAGTGTTTTCTGTGACTGCCTTTCCACTCAGGCGGAAATGAGCAGAGACTAGCAGGAATTAACCAATAATAAATAGCATTGGTTGTAATCTAGCGGAATGAACAATAACCAATGTTATTGGGTGATTCCCGAACGCCTCCTCTACGTCTCCACTTATCTACACCTCCGTGGAAAACCATGCAGCGTGAAGGTCCGGCAATACGTAAGAGACACTTCTGGAGTTGCAAGCTTTCATGGGCTACCGTAGCCGCTTACCATCAGACGGGTCGTTTATTTGTTTGCCACTTGCATAGTCGGAACAAAAAAGCTGCGGGATGAAAATGAAGAGTGACCAGGTCTTACCGCCACTAATATCCTTACTGCCTCCGGTAACCACCTTGGAAGAGAACGGGCTGTATTTACGGTTATTTTTAAACCCAGCCTTATTGTGACGGGGGCTGCTGGCGGGAGTCGCGGGGCGAATTCTTAAAGAAGTCCAGTCTTGAGTTGATTTGAATGCCTTAAGGCTGAGCCTTATTATGCCCTGAACTCTTGAAGTCCAACGTGCAATAAGGATCTTACCGCCACTATAGCGACTCCGGTAACCATCTTAGAAGTGAACGGGCTGTACTTAAGGCTAGTAATCTTAAAGCCGAGCCTTATTGTGACGGGGGATGCGGGTGGGAGGTGCGGTGCGCGGTCTTGAAGAAGTGCAGCCTTGAGTTTGTCTGCGTTTGACATTAGGGGGTCCACGGCTTCTGAATTTGTTGTGGAACCTAGGGGATTGTAAAATTAATGCTGAGGCTCAAGATTATGGACAGGTTATAAGTAAAAAAATACATATTTAACATACATTGAATACCCTTACTAAGTCATCATCAAAATTAAGTACCTATGTAGTATTAGAATTTTCATCAATCATAGGTACTAACACTAATAATTTTACGAGAGAGTTTCATAATTAGGCTCATTGAAAGATTTATAAGACACCTACCGCTCAGCTACTGAACATATAACTCTTTTACGCCAGTCATCACAGCTAAGTCATCCTAGGATGACTCACGCTGAATAGAACGGTCCGGGTCCGCGCTGAAGCGTCCAACACTTCGTTTTCTATGACGTATCACGTGATGCTATCTATAAAAAACGAAATGTCAGTCGCCTCGGCCCGATTCCCAACCGTTATAGTTGGTTATAGCGAGAGTCATCCATAAAGGTCATGCCAGAAGGTGGTCCTGGTCTCTAATCATGCCAGATGCGTGTGGCGACCGGTCTGGCCTTGTGGATATCGACCCTGCCTGTGAAGCCGATGGTCCTGGGTTCGAATCCCAGTAGGGGCATTTATTTGTGTGATGAGCATGAGCACAGATATTAATGTTCCTGAGTTTTGGGTCATCATCATCATCTCAGCTATAAGACGTCCACTGCTGAACATAGGCCTCCCCCTTGGACCTCCATACGTGCCGGTTGGAAGCGACCCACATCCAGCGTCTTCCGGAGACCTTAACAAGGTCGTCTGTCCATCTTGTCGGTGGACGTCCTACGCTGCGCTTGTTAGTCCGTGGTCTCCACTCGAGCAATTTTCGAGCTTTGGGTATTTGCTATGTATTTAAGTACCTACCTATTTATATAAGTGGTTGTCTAAGTACCCATAACACAAGCCTCCTTAGGTACCGTGGTCAATCTGTGATGATGAGTTTTGTAGTACGCCACCACAGATACACTTACTATTAGTTCCTTTAGGTGGACAATCGTAGCAGAATTTAGCTTCAACTCCGTTCCAAGCAGCGAAGCTGAAGTACCGAATGGCAAGAGGGTTATTGTCACGATAATCCAAGAGGGGCTCCTCCCCTTCTTTGCCAAATTGTACAGCGCCATCTGAAATACACGTCTTTGTTGAAAGTGGTACTTAAAAAAAAAACAACGGGTTGCACTCCGGGAGTGCCGACAGAAGTGAAAACTCAATGACTAGTCCAAAATGTCTGCAGCACTATGTATAATTGATCCATCCACCTTTCTATTGAAAAACTTTAGTTCCGAAATTGCTGGTCAGTGAACTTGTTTAAAATTCGAAATTCAAATTTGTAGCGTTAATTGTTTAAAATTCGAATAGAAATTGTAAAGTTACCTTGCAAACTTCGCATCTAAATATATTTGGTCATGATATTTTGAGTTTTATTCACCAGTACTAGAGTTCACTTTTATTAGCGATTTCATCAAGATGTAGCTTTATTGAATTATATTTGAGTGATATAAAGTTAGAATGTAACTGTGAGATCCTCGTATTTCAACCCGTACAAGATTAGAACCTTTTTCATGTAATGTCATTGAGTTTTTCTTTATTGATGTAAATGCCATCTAAATGAATGGCCAACTAAACCTTACGGTTACGTGATCGCCTTACGCTGTCTCGAGTTTATCATTTTTTCCCCACCTCAAAAAGTGCCCAGCGCCGCTAAGGAAGTTTTCACTTCAAAAATAGAAGTTACCTGTAGTAATTCTGATGAAGAATGGCCTGAATTCTATAGCAGAGAGTATACCGACGGTCGGCTTCGAGATCTTTCCGTTGCGCCTCAAGTTCCTTCGCAGCTCTGTGAACTTATTGCCTCCTCCTCCAACAACTGTAAATTCATAAAATGTATGACCATCATCTAACTACCTGATTTTTATAGGGATTAATGTGCTACAGAGAATTTTCAAAACTATTTTAAAAAGCAAAGTTCCCATGAAATGTACAGGGTGTCTCTGACCATGGGGCTTTAAATCCAGGGCTCGATTCTACACGCTAAACTGAGCTACTTTTATTATGGCACCAACCCCGAAATACCGAAATTTTTTTTTACTTTTTCATACATTCTGGCTGATTTTCTATGGAAAAGCCAAAAATTTTTCCCCAATTTTAGGGTTGGTCTCATAGTAAAAGTAGCTCAGTTTAGCGAGTAAAATCAAGCCCTGCATTTAAAGCCCCATGGTCAGACACACCATGTATATTGCCAAACGTCCTTACAGTTAGGTTCGATTTCTATGACACTTGTGATGGCAAGTGAGCGGAAGTCGGAGGATCTTGAAGGTTGGAATCAAAACAACGTGTGCTTCGTATCGCGTATATTGGGAAAGTAAGACAAGTACATCTAAATTCACTATCCTAAATCTATGGCTTTGCTAAACCTATTAATTGCAGCTCAGCGCCACCTATGGACTGTATAGGGAACTATGTATATCAGTTATCGATAAGCCATCTAGCCTAGATGATCTAGGGTTCGATAAAGTGTAGGATCAGATAGATGGCGATGTTAAATGCACAGTTTAACAACTTGAAATAAATGCCATTGAGTGACGTAACAGTTAAATGAAACAGTCGCCAAGGTAGAACATTGAATCGATCCCTAATCTGAACGGGAACTTTCTAAGTGAAAACTTGCATAAGAACTTTCTCATGATAGTTTCCAGAAATTTAGGCTTTTATTAACAATGATTTGCAACTTGCATTTTGGTAATAGGGATATGTTATTTGCAATAGTACAATTAAAGATTGTTCATCCTTTCCATTTCATTACTTAAAGTTCATGAGTTCTAAATATTTAATTTCCTACTTATAATATTTACTTGATATCTGTTATGAACTGTGTATGGTACAAATGTAATAATAGCTGCATGTAGAGTACGTCGTGCTTTTTAAAAAGCCGTAGCCAAATTTAACAGTCTGTTGTTTATTAGAAACTCATAATAATACCGGGTGTGGCCTGTAACACGAGCAAATAATTAAAACATAGATTGTACTTCTCAAACGGTGACACTTTTGTTCTACAACTTTTAAAAATTATGAAGTATTTTGACTCTCTATTTTTCATACCAAATAAATATTATCTTCATTGGACGCCATCGCCACGCCATATCATTGTGATTGACGTTGCTTGTCACGCCTTAAACATAACAAAATTCGCAATACACTGCGTCTTAGAATAAACTTTAGAGTGTATTAAAAATCAAACCACAAGTTATTTTTAAAAGTCGCTGAACAAATATTGGTCAGTATGAGGAGTACAGCCTACAGTTTAATTTTTTGCTCATATTACAGGCCACACCCGGTATACTTACTCATATTATACGAATACACCTATTCAATACCTAGTTTGTTTTATCAATTTATCATCCACCATCTGAAACCGAAATCTAAACAACAATCACGCGAATTAGTCCGGTGTCCCGTTGGAGCTATCGCAGCCTAATTCGATAACTCGCCAACTCCGGTAATAGCTGTTAGGCAGTTTGCACACAAGTGGCCAGTTGTTAGTTTGTTTAACTAAGCGGAATAAATAACTGATATGTATGCAACCAGAGAGTAAAGTTTGATATCTATCGAGTGTATATTTTTAAATCACGAGCTACGAACTAGAACAACTATATAAAAATCTGACCTCACCGCAACACCACTTGCCGACTGAGGTCATTATGCTATCTGCTTTACCCTTGTTTAGACTAAGCAAGAGTGAAAGAGATGGCATTATGACCTTAGTCGCCAGTTGTTATTGCGGCATAGAGCTCAATAAATTTGTGTTTGAAGAATTTCTGTTTTGTCCTATGGTTGACTGGTAGAGAATGCCTTAAGGCATTAAGTCCGCCATTTGTACTTATTTTGATTGTGCTATAAAGTTAAAATAAATAATTACAGAAGTCTGACTAGAGCTCAATAATAACCCGACGTGTAATTATGCAATCTAATTTGATATCTCGTGAAAGTCGTGAACTCCAGAAATAGCTAGGTTAGGTTAGTTAGGCAGTTTGTACACAAGTGGCCAGTTGTTAGTTCCAACTAACATTACACTTGTAGAAAGGTTTACTTCTTTTACAATAAATAACAAGTATGATAGACATTATAAACTGAAATAAATGTCATATACTAAGAGAAAGTGACCAAGGCCTCCAGTAAAAAAAAAATATATTTAAAATATTTTTCTGAAAAATAATTTAATTTGTTCAAATACTTCTAATAGTATGATAGACATTAACAGCACAGCAAACTAAGACTTTATTTTGAATCTCCAGACCTATCGCACCTATCTTTTGCCTATACCGAAACATCTTTAAAACTACATTATAGGTGTAACTAGTGCAATTACGTTTTTATCGCGGGATTTAAGAAAACTTTAAATTTAGGAAATACTTTTTAATTAGGACCCGGGTATGTCCTTAAACTACGTCCAAGACCACCGGTGGACGGGCAGCAGCGTCCCTCAAATTCGGTGTACTCGACTGCGATCGCCAACCCGCCTGCCAAGCGGGGCGATTATGGCATTCACCCCCCAAAAGGGGAGGCCTATGTTCAGCAGTGGACGTCTTATGGCTGAGATGATGATGATGATGACATTTTAAATTGGAGGGTTTTTATGGTGACTCACCTATTTCATATACCGGATCCGTCACAGTAGGATTAGCTTTAGTAGAAAGTAGAATATGTCCGTTATTAGCCGCCAGGATGGCTATGTGCATCTCCAGCGCTACGCTGGCGTCAGATATCACGTGTTCGCGGTCCTCGGCGTCGATTTTATAGAACGTCTCGTACTTGTAGCCGTGTTTGCATATGTGCTCTTTGCATTTTGCCACCACTGAAAAAAATAATAATGTGGGCATGGCTTGAACGGCGGCAGGCTAAAGTTGGACAGTCAGCAGTAAAAGTTGCTAAGCGGGCGAGGTGTTCAGAATTACCTTGCACGCTCTTATTCTCTTAACAATAAAGTCGCGTCAAGATCATTTTGAACACCTGGCCCGCTTAGCAACTTCTGCTGCTGACTGGACTAATAGGCAGTCAGAATGCGCCCGGGACGCTCGGTAAAACTAGCTACAGGCTGGGTCCCACGTGATGGATATCAGAGCATAGGGAAACCAAAACGGAGAAGGCGGGACGACCTAGATACATTTTGTGGAGAGTGGCAGGAGTGTGAATTAGATAGAGTCAAAAGGCGGGAAAGAGGAGAGGTCTTTCCCAGCAGTGGGACACTTTTATAGGCCGGTAAAAATAATTGGGGACAATCTTACCCAGCATAGGCGACGATATACATACTTATATAGATAAATACATACATACCTACTTAGATTCATATTTCATAGGTAACATTCATAACGTAGGAAGAAATATTTGTACCTTTACCAAAACCTGCTACGAGTACCTACAAACTTTATTAGCTAAATATGTAAGTACATTTTCTATTTTAGGAAAAAGCTAACAACAATATACTATGCTTGTTTTAATATTGTTCAATTTTAACTACCTAATCGTAACTAACTGAAAATTTTATTGGTCTCTTCTTTTGTTTCCAATTTCCTAATAGAGCCGTTACCTAAAAATTTCCTAAACCGTTAAAATTGTAAATTCACTAAGTACCTAATTTATTAATTACTAGTTAAACACCAAAATTATCCTTGAAGTTATTAAAATTGAAGCGAGCAACGAAATCGGAACTTTAAATCATTAAACTTGTATTTTAAACTTTGGCTAGTAATAATTCCTATGAAGTTCCGTGGAAAGACTGGGGCCGGTTTCACAAAAATGCAGATTTGAAAAGTTATCAGGCCCGCTTTTTATTTGTCAGATTTTGATGAAATATTTGAAGAGCTCCTCGTTCTGGGCTGAATAAGGTTTAAAAAAAACCATTCACTTTTTTTCGAAAATTTTACGATTTTTGGTTATTTCTACTCAGAATCACAAATACTATTTGATTAAAAACAAGAAAAAATGCTTTTGTATGAAAAACTGGGGTTTTATACAAATTTTGTGTCAGTCCATTCAAAATGTATGTGAAACGGTATTTTTTGGGACACTTTTTTTTAAATCGATAGTCTTCGTGATTCTCTGTAAAAACAATAGCAATGGTGTCTTCTCCACTCCGCTGGATTACCGCCAATGCTATTGGCTGATACACGGTCGTTTCCTCTCATCTATTCTCCTATCAATCAGAGGAAAGTTGGAAACTCGGCCGCAAAGGAAAATAAACTCAGTGGCAAGGTCGCCATATACAAGAGCGGTATGGCAGATAAACTAATTTAGACTTTCGAAGTTCACGGTAGGCCCTCTGAAATGTATGTCCCAAATCAATATTAATCACCGGTCGTGGGTGATCAAGTTAGTTTAAGCCCGAAATTTAATTTTAACATTTAAAAGCGCTCAAGTTTGTGAAACCGTTCCTAGTTTAAATATTTAACGGCCAAATGGTCCTTCGAGCCGGATCTATTTAATTATTCAGCGTAACGGCTGACAAGTTCTGGAATCTTTTGAGGTCGATTCAGTTCAAATAATTTGATATGGTTCCTGATTTATTTATCGTATGGCTTCGTTACATGCCACTGAATAAAAGACTTTAGAGAAAATGTTATACTACTAAATTAAAATTAAAGTTTCGCCCTATTCAGGCAGGATATTTAAGTCATTAATATGGCCCATATATTTTGTAAGGGCACATTCCAGCACTATGTTTTCGATAGCCTGGTCTGGGTGTCCACACTCGGCCTCCTAGCCTATTCAATTATAGTTGATTGTGACCCTGCCTACCAGCGTTTTCAGCCTTCGCGGCTAACTCCCTGGGTTTTTTGTACGGCCATCTACCCGGGTAGCCTAGAGGACTGGCACGGTAAGCTGAAGACGGACTGCCGTATTCGAACTTCAAGATATCCACAAGAGACGACACGTACTAGATCCATTCTAGATACGTTATAGTTTAGATATCAACTAGTTAGTTCTCTTTTGCAGCGCAATTCGGTCAACCAATGTCACTTTTACGTTAGATATCTATTAGATGTGATATCTAAGTCATATCCTGTGGAAATCGTTCAAGAGTATCTCCAGAATGGCGCAAATGTCAAATTTGACAGGTTAGATCTTAAATATATCGTTATCGTATCTTGGTGATGTCTAATAGATGTCTATTTCATAATCCGACTCGGGCCCGGAAGCCCTCCAGAAGTGGAATTCGGCCTCTGTCACTAGAGGGTTTGCCCCCGTTTTTCCTTTTTGTTTTTGTCATCTCTTTCAGTTTATAATTTTTATAGTATAGATGGTCAAGCAAATCTTGTCAGTAGAAAAAGGCGCGAAATTTAAATTTTCTATGAGACGCTATCCCTTCGCGCCTACATTTTTCAAATTTGCCGCCTTTTTCTACTGACAAGATCTGCTTGACCAAGTATAGTATATTAGTGCGACTACTTAAAACACAAATCAAATATATAATTATATTTACACATGTAAATATCTAAAATGATTAGATTTTTTCCTAGTTGCGTATCAAAATGTGATATCAGAATCGGCTCGAAGTTCAGAAATCTTTCCGTAACTGGAATGAATCAATTTGCTCTAGTTATAGGCTCTAGTTAATGGACATTGGTTGAACTTGAGTTTAAGCAGCTCATTTATTATTGTTATTAGATTTAAAGGGAACGTTTTAAGCTTAATAGACTTTGATGGACATTTTATACAGGGTGAAATTATTATCTCTGACCATACTGAGGGGCAGTGGCGTAGATAGCATGAGTGGCACCCGGTGCGGAAATTGTCGGTGTCACCCCAAAATTCAATCAAAATTGTAAAATTAATTTAAAAAGAGTAATTGTAATTTATGTTAAATAGCTCAGGATTTACTCCATCGCTTTCATTTTACATGATTTTCCGAATTTTTATAGGTCGCACTACTGATGTTCACGGTCGGGTGTCACCCTTAAATGGGTGACACCCGGGGCGGACCGCCCCCGCCGCCCCCCCCCCCCTAGCTACGCCGCTGCTGAGGGGTAGATATGTTGGTCATACTCGTACTGACTAATTACTGAGTGATTAAACAACTATTACTATAGGCCAACCACGAAATCGCGTAAAAAATCAGCTGTTCTAGAATAGAAAATATCATGGCCGTCATTCACCGAAATGTATGAGGAAGCAGATTTTTTTCGCGATTTCGGGATTTGTTCCATAGTAAAAGTTGCTAAGTATCATCTACATAATTATGTCTACACTATCAGCAGTAATGCAGTGCGACATTACTGCAGCAAATGTCGAAAATTCGTGCAGAAACATAGATATTGACATTTGCGGCAGCAATGCAGTCGGCAGTATTGCCGCGCTGCAATACTTGCAAGCTTCAAGTAAAGAACGATCGAGTCTTAAGGTGACAGTCCATTTCCAACGACAGCTGCATTACTGTTCATTTTACTATGGAAATTGACAATGACAGCGACGCGTTCAGTACTGGTAGTGCAGCTGCGGTTAGAAATTACCACCATTTCCAAAAACCATTACCACCACCACCATTATTTCTAAAAACCGATCTCATCCAGACACATTTAGGTAGCAGGAATACGTTAAAATTTGTTCACACGCCCCCATTATAGCCCTTAACTTGTTCCACGTGTCAAACAGAAAGCTACTTAAACATAAGAAAGAAACTCACTTTCGTAAGTAAAAGTACTTCTAGTTTCATTGCCGACACACAATTGCACTAAAACTGCACAAAACAGCAAACGTAACCGATCCATAGTTAAAACGGCACTAAAAATAAAGTTAGTGATAATAATAAACAGTTACGGCGCGATTCGGGAAATGAATTAGAGATTAACTAGATACGATATAGTAAAGATATGTGACGTCCCACGGGATGGCTTATGGCGGTTGGCGCTTACGCTATTATTAACGCCGCTCCAATATAATTGCGGCGCTATGCGACGTAAGCGCCAGCGCCGCCATAAGGTACCTTTTGCCGTGGAACGTCACATATCTTTACTATTTTATATCTAGTAAATCTCTAATTAATTTCCCGAATCGCGGCGCTGCCGCCATAAGGTACCTTTTGCCGTGGAACGTCACATATCTTAACTATTCCATATCTAGTGAATCTCTAATTCATTTCCCGAATCGAGCCGTTAGTGATAATAGTGATAATAAAGGAAGTGGGAGTCAACAGTGGGCACACTTCTCGCATAAACTTTGCGTGTGCGTTAAGCTAGCAGTAATAGTATAAGAGAACGAGTCAAATTTACTTTTTTTTGTTTTTTTTCGTTAGATTTGAATACTCATACTCATACTCACTTATTCATAAAGCCAATTTACATGTCAAATAAAATTAGAATTATACAGTTAAAATTGAGATCAAAAATTAAAATTATACATACAAATTGTAATGGAAAATTAAAACAAAACTTATTCACATGTCGAATTAAAATCTCGGCTAGTTTGTGGCCATGAGCAAGCCCATTTAAAAAAAATGAAAATAGTTTAAAATTAAAATTGATATCAAGAATAAAGATTAAAAATTTTAAATTAAGATCAATATTACAGTTAATATTAGAAACAAAGTCTAAATAATATTGAGATCAAAATTTAAAACAATACAATTCTCTCAGCTCTTTTATTATAGAAGGAAGTGATAATTCTAAATTAAAATATGCAATTTTTCGTTGAGTTACGAAAATACTATACATTTTTGTTCCTTAGAAGAAGCTATTAGGACATACGGTAAAAATGGGCTTTTATTGTACCTACAGAATTAGGAACTCTGTTTATCCACCAAATTTTACCGTAATCTGAGGACAAAAAATCAACAAGAAAACAATGGGCCTTGTGTCACGACACGTCCGATATCTGATGTCGGAGACTGTGAAAACGATCGCAGGTTTAATATTTCAATACAAGCATACAATATTTTATACTTGAATTAGTTATGATGGTCTCGCTGCTCTGACAGTCAAAGAGGAAATGGCGCACTATCGCGCCGGACGCCGATAACCGTCTGCTGGTCGCCGCTTATAAAATGCTCATCGGGAGGGTTAACTTTCGCTCATTGATATTAAATTTATTTACGTATTATTTATTTTATCCACACACATAATACAATGCGTTAAAAATCGCAAATTACGGCCATCATATGTAAGTTCTGTACACAATTAGGCATTAAAACACTTGAGCGATGTTTTTATGAAACTCGCTTTCAGCTCGTTTCATAAACTCACGATCGTATTTTAATGCCTTCATTACACAGCCACATATACTATAATTACTTATTAATTATAT
This sequence comes from Cydia fagiglandana, assembly GCF_963556715.1. Lineage (NCBI taxonomy): Eukaryota > Metazoa > Arthropoda > Insecta > Lepidoptera > Tortricidae > Cydia > Cydia fagiglandana. Next base: position 25,731,452 of record NC_085933.1, on the reverse strand, counting down.
ACTATAATTTACAGCTGGCTTAATTAAAAAGCAAGGTATACATATTAGACATGTCTTATAACAGTTATAACTATACATATTTATTTTATGATAACCTTAAAATTATTTTATTAATACATGTCAAACATGTCATGTTTTATGATACGCTAGCTTCTGCCCACGGCTTCGCGTTTTCTGAACCGAATTATGTTAGTAAGTAGAACAAAAACAGCTTAGCTGAGTACTAAAATGCCCATTTAAGCATGCAAAGCGCATTATACTAAAACAAGCTTTTAGCATTTGAATAATATATCAAAGTACGTACCAATGTGATTATGTACTCAGTTTAGAATATAATTGTATCGCTCGAACAGAGCGTATTCTGAAGATTTAAATATAATACTGATTTGATTCGATCATTGCGTTACGCTCGCACAATTATTATTGTGCTTTAGAGTGAGTGACCATACCGAACATTGGTTGAATTGAAGTTTTGGTTCGCTTGAGAATGATTCGCGAGCACTGTGAGTGTTTAAGCGCACTTACACATTATCTACCGTTTTGCGGAAGTACAATTAGTACAATAATAAATTAATAATTAATTAATTATGCAGTCTTTGATAACGAGCACAAACTCAAACTGTACGATCTTAGATCAAGGTAACTCAGTTCCGTAACATAAAGGTTAGCCTGGAAGAGATTCCTTAGAGGGGTAGGTTCACCGTTGTACCTACATTTATTACCTATATTCTCTGTGTGTTACCTATGTGGAATAGAATATATTTAAGTATTATTTGTATATCGCCATAGCACAGTCAGCAAAGCTATTAGCCCGGCACCCCTGCATCACACATTTGTAGGCAGGGGTGCTAAGCTCATAGTTTTTCTGACTGTACATTTATGTTTTGTGCAATAGTGTATACTACTACTAGTACGTATACTACTATTATTTTAGTCCTGCATTTTTTAGGGTTCCGTACCCAAAGGGTAAAACGGGACCCTATTACTAAGACTTCGCTGTCCGTCCGTCCGTCCGTCCGTCCGTCCGTCCGTCTGTCACCAGGCTGTATCTCACGAACCGTGATAGCTAGACAGTTGAAATTTTCACAGATGATGTATTTCTGTTGCCGCTATAACAACAAATACTAAAAACAGAATAAAATAAAGATTTAAATGGGGCTCCCATACAACAAACGTGATTTTTGAGTTAAGCAACGTCGGGAGGGGTCAGTACTTGGATGGGTGACCGTTTTTTTTTTGCTTTTTTTTGTTTTTGTTTTTTTTTTGCATTATGGTACGGAACCCTTCGTGCGCGAGTCCGACTCGCACTTGCCCGGTTTTTTTTATGATATATAAGGCAAACGAGAAGACGATTCATCTGATGGTAAGTAATTATCATCGCCCATGGACACCTCTAACACCAGAGGGGTTGCATGTGCATTGCCGGCCTTTAATATGGGAGTACGCTCTTGAAGGTTTAAACATCGTATATCTTTTTAACCGACTTTGAAAGGACTAGTTTTACCACAGAATAAATAATAGTACTATAAATTATAGGTACAGAAGGTTCACTCTCTAGCAAAACGCTTCTATTACGACACATATGACCGCTAGGTGGCGCAAGCGCGAGCAGGCGTCTGTTCCGTAGCGGTGCGTGGCAACTTCTATGGCTAGACACCAAAATTGGTGTGGGCCGCATGTACTTGTAGCGACGCGACGAAATTGCGGAGTGAGCCACGCCTTGGTTTTAGTAACATTATAAACTATTAATTTACCATCAAACATTTCCTCTAGTTAATTTACGCTGTAAAAGGCTGGTATTATCCATTACTTCCATTAGCAAGAAAGTTTAAATGAGCAGAACTTTCACAGCAGTTCACGACAGGTTTATATTGAATATTGACTTCCAAAACAGAGGGCTTACCGCGAAATACGTGCGACGTGTTGCCTCTCTGTCGCACTTGTAAATTCATACGTAAATGTGACAGGGAGGCAACACGTCGAACGTGGTTCGCAGTAGGCCCTCAGGTGCTAGTTACGCTAGTGTTTGTTGACATGTTGCATGTTATAATCAATGTTATTATAATATAAGGTAAACTGGGGAAAGTTGGTTCCTATCAGAAAATGTAAGCTTTAATTTCAGACATAATTTTATTTATCGTATGGCAAATTCATTACACTGTACATTCGTTAGTTATTTTATTATTAAATAATAACGAGTGTAGATTTAAATTTTAAATCTACATTTTTCCAAGTAAGTAATAGCTAACACTCGTTATGGTTTTAAAATCTTCAACTGGGCCATCGTACTTTGTCAGTGGGCACCCCAAGACCACAGATACAGACATTTACGCGCACCCAAGCTGCATACATCGCGGTCATCGCATTGTTACCTATAGTAGCTCGGTACACGTCAAAGGCCGTAGGACCACTGTTACTTTTTGAAGTGCGTGACGTCATGTGTAACGGACAATGTCATTGTTTTTTGATTTAAATGCCATCTGACGACCGGTCTGGCCTAGTGGGTAGTGACCCTGCCTGCGAAGCCGATGGTCCTGGGTTCGAATCCCAGTAAGGGCATTTATTTGTATGATGATACAGATATTTGTTCCTGAGTCATGGATGTTTTCTATGTATTTAAGTATTTGTATATTATATACATATATCGTTGTCTGAGTACCCACAACACAAGCCTTCTTGAGCTTACTGTGGGACTTAGTCAATCTGTGTAAGAATGTCCTATAATATTTATTTATTTATTTATTTATTTATTTATCTAGTGAGTTTCCCTCAAACTGGTATTAATATAACTGTAGTAAGTCAAGTCAAGTAAGTCATACATAGTGCTGCAGATATTTTGCACTAGATGGCGCTGTTATTAATAGTTTGAGTTACAATGTCGTTGAGTTTTCACTTCTGCTCCGAGTGCACCCCGTTGTTTTTTACACTATGCCAAGGCTTCAAGATTTCATGAATGCGACAGAGGCAGAATACAAATAAAAAACGTGACGGTTTTTGTACTACGTAGTGGCCGCTAGCGACCGGCTGGAATGTACAAAATGTATGGTTAGCCAACTAGAGAATACGAAACCTTGTATTTAGGAGATACAGTGGGCGATTATATTTGACAGGCAATCTTGTTACAGTAAACTGCAGATATAACTAAACCCCTCCTGCATGGAAACTTGTTTGCAAGGGGGGTCAGTTATCTCCGCAGCTAGTACATTGTAGATTGTCCATATCACACCTCAGATTAACACATTGATTTAATACAGCTATCAATAACAATCGCCCGATCGCTTCCATCATCTCTTCACAATCCATCAAGATTAATAGCTGCCATATTGATTTCTAATCACTATACAACTGTATTAATTCAGTATATTAACTTACGCAAACTCTTAACTCACTTTACTAAACCATAGCACAATCAACCTTAAAATCATTGGCATTGCGTATTAAATCCCTTGGAAAGATGAAATTTAGTTACGTGTGAAATAAACAAAACGCTACCGACAATCGAATTCCGTTTGATTATTTTCGCAATAGCGTATCACACGCGATTGTGTTTTGAAAAATGCAACCTTATAATTAACGTTATTAAGTTGAAATTGCAGTACCGTGTTAAAGAAAAATTAGGGTTATAGAAATTAAATGCTCATATGTGCCTGGGGGGCATGTAAAATGGAAATGACCCGTATCGCGCCACAAACATGGTTCTAGTATTACCGGGAAATATGATTGGCCGAATCAGGGCTAAAATCCAAATGGTTATTGAATAATTCAGTTCTGCTGCAGGCGGTTTTGACTGGTTTGAATTGGACATGTTGATAATTTCCTGCCGAAAGCGAGCGAATCCAACAAACAGGTTAACACGGGCCCGATTCATTACAAACTAATGAAGTGATGACAATTTGAGCTCATTTTGACAAATGATCACATCCAGGAGTACACCACTCCAGCATTACTGCTGCAGTAAAGGACTCACGTTAGACCGGGCCGTGTCCGGGCCGGAGCTTCCGGCGCATCGTTTTCTATGGAAAGCATCACGTGATCGCCTGTCATGTCATAGAAAAGTAACCCACCAAAGCACCGCCTGAAATCTCGGAACCCACCATACGAAACAGCAAAAATTCTGCGGGAATGTGGGTTCAATATAAGTGAGGAATGGAGAAAGGACTGGATGTCAGATCCGCCTATTCTATTCCCAGAAAGGAATGGTGCCAGATCAACCGACTTGGAACTGAACATGGACGCTGTGCCGATTATATGTCAAGTGCGGGTGGCGAGACTCGCCAGAGTGTGACTGCGGAGCTCCAAAGCAGACTATCCAGCACATAATAGTCGACTGCCCTAAGAGAAAGTTTATTGGCAACCATGAAGACTTGCTCGCTCCTAGTGAAGACGCAGCCCTATGGGCCAAGACATTGGATATAATTCTTTAATTCTTTATTACTTCCTAATACTTTAAGCGACTCGAATCTTGCCATACGATTAAATAAATAAATAGAAAAGTAAGCGCCGGAAGCTCCGACCCGGCCCCGGCCCGGTCTAGCGTGAGTCATCCTTAACGCTGGTGTAGTCTGAATCCGCACGGTTCATATATTTTACAATTAAATATTAATATAATTTTATAATGTATTTCTATTCTATTCTAATTGTTCGTTAATATCGATCAACATAAGAACGGATCCTTGTCATTAATTGGTACAGTCACCTGCAAAATATGTTACACAACGAAGGCCGCAAAAATATTTGACACTAAATTGGCTAGTAGAGCTATAGAGCTATAAGAGCGTGGCATATATTTTTGCGGCATTCGAAGTGTAACATATTATTGCAGGTGACTGTATAAATAATTTACAATTTTGACATGCACTACGATATAATTGTTTGTTTATATCGATCAACACAACAGCAAGTGCACTTGTCATTATTGAAATGAAATGAAACTTATTTGTCAGAATAAGGTACATTGATGTGATTGATGTGATCTTAATTAGAATGAATGCAAGTTCCATCACCGTGAAGTCGGTGTACCTACAAATATTTTTACTTATACCTATTTCTTGCATCTATATCTTTGGTTTACACATTATATTAAAATATAACTAGGTACAATCAAACAGCTAAACTATTAAGCTAATCAGTTTGATTCAGAAACTCTTTTACACTATATAAACAGAATTGGTGCAACATTCAATAAATCCGTTGTAAATATTCAGACGTCCACCTATTGTCTGTGTGTGCAATCAATGGCTGTACAATTAGTATGTGTTTGTGTTGCGGGAAATTGGTCTGTTCGGACTGTGATGATGTTAACATGGATCTATTTCTTACTGAACAGTATGGAAAAAAAAATAGTTGTTTATGTGACTGCTACATCATGAAAAGCATTAAAATACGATTGTTTCCTAAGGGTCATTTGCACCATTCACTAACCCGGGGTTAACCGGTTAAACCAGAAAGTAACCATGGTTACCAGTACAATTTGACCCTGGGTTAACGGTTTACCCGCTTAACCCCGGGTTAGTGGGATGGTGCAAGTGGCACTAAAAATATCACAATGCCTAATTATGTACCTGTACATACACTACTGTATTTACACACATATTATGCTATATATTATATGATGTGTCCGGGAACCGCATGTTACGACCGCCATGGCGGCTATTGATCAAACACCATCTCGATTGATACTATAGTTAGTTTTTTTAGCATTAGAAAGAACTTGAAAGAAGGTAAGCGATCTTGACGTGTCTTTTAATTGAAAAACGCTTTTTAATAATCAGTAACTATTACTTATGAAAGCAGAAGAATATAAATGATCGTATTAGATTCATAATTGTCACATATTTGCCGTAACTTATTTTAAAAATGTGTTTTTCAATTAAAAGACACATCAAGATTGTTTACCTTATTTCTAATGCTAAAAAAAACGCACTAGTTATATTGTCATTATTAATCGATATCGACGATTATGAAAAAAAACATTTCACAGATAAGAAATTGGTTCTAATAAAGCAGTTTAAGCTTATGCTGGCCTTAATTTGCGGTTTCTGAACGCACCATAGGTTATAATGTGTGTAGTATAGGTTATAGTATGTATATATTTGTGCAGATAAAATACCTATATAATATTATGTTTATTTTAAGTAATTTCTACCAAAGCGATACCTGTTAACCTATTATAACAATATTGTAGCAATAACAACCCACACAAGGGTTCGCATAATGTGACAGCATAAATAGGGCCCCGTTTTATAAAACGTCAGCTTTTGTCCCCAGATTTATAGCCACCATTATTGTAATATTACGACACGTGTCATTTTAACTGTCAAATATTTTTATGCTGCGTAAAAATGTGGGGATATTAGATCCTTTGTTTATGGAAGTTTTTACGGATAAACAACGCGTATCTTGTAAATTTACCGTTCGGATTCAGAGGGCCTACCGCCTCGCTGTCACACTTACGTACGAATTTACAAGTGCGACAGAGAGGCAACGTCGAACGTGGTTCGCGGTAGACCCTCAGACTACACCAGTATTGCAGCTCGACATTACTGCCGGCTGCAATGTTGCCGCAATTTTAAAATCCGGGCAGCCACATCTAATTAGGCATTTGCGGTAGCAATGTAGTTATTGCAACCTAACCTTAAAATTGGTACCTACATGTTTTACAAGGTGGCAAAGTTGTTGTTTAACCGCTCGTGCTAATATCGATAACCGAGCAAGCGAAAGATTCCAAAATTGAACCACGAGCGTAGCGAGAGCAGAATCTTGAGCGTTGCGAGGGTTTCAAAGCACGAGGGTTAAACAGAATTTGCCCCCGAGCACAGATTATATAATATGTAGTTCTAATCTACATATTTATATATTATATATATCGTTGTCTGAGTACCCACAACACAAGCCTTCTTGAGCTTACTGTGGGACTTAGTCAATCTGTGTAAGAACGTCTTATATTTATTTATTATTTATTATTATTTATTAAACACAAAATTTTTCACCACACCAACCCGAAGCAAATATTAAATGTAAAATATCAAACAAAATCAAACTAAATGAAATCCAAATAAATGTTATTAAATATTTATCATCCAAAATCATCCTTTAAAAGCCAATTTTACCAGCAAACATAAGAAAACAACGCAAAATTTGCATTTGATTACTTTGCCTCACATGTGAATAAAATGCAACTTTGCTATCAGTTTTTGAAGTGCAAAGTAAGGCTTTCCGAGCTGGTGTGGTGAAAATGATTTTACCAAAGCGACGGCTACTTTTATTATTATTTATTTATTAACATAAAAGTATACAGCTTATACCGATATAATGTCCCACAAAACAGTTTACACGGTTTGACTGTGGGATAAACCTTACCGACCCATTTAGGATTTATAATATTATATTTTTAATATTATATTAGCCTAACTTAGGGTCGATACAGACGGACTGCCGCCCGAGTCGCCGGACTGCAACTTGTATGGGAATTGCACGTCTGCGTTGCAGTTAGTGTCTCACTGCTGGGCAAAGGACTCGTGTCCTCCACTCGATTACGTCGCTTGTATTTTCCCACCAGTCTGGATAGAATGCTTCCAAGTCATCCCACCATGTCCTTCCAGTCTGCCTGTACCCCCGGCCTGCACCGTCTAGACTCTAGAGTGTTACGTGGGTCCCTCGGTAAACATTTTGGCCCACCTTTCCGGACCGGCTAGCAAGACGCGCTAAATTTATGGAGTCGCGCGCAAGTCTGAAATTTATCAATCATCGAGACACAAGGTACGTGGAGTAGGGAGGCTCGAGGGCTCCTCAAGACGTAAACGCCTAAGGGAGGCCACAGGTGACCCTCACGCAGACAGCGTTCTCGCGCAAGGATTGGCCATAGCAATCCAGCACGGGAACGCTGCCTGCGTGTTGGGCATCCTACCAAGGGCGCAAAATTTTTGATAGATATTTTTAATATTTTAGCTTTAGTTATCTTAATTTTAGTTTTATATTCATTTTATAACACTTATTATATAATAAATGAGTTACGATCATGCCCTATACAATAGAAAATACCTATCTAAAATAATGCCTAAATCTTCCACAGAATATCCTCCCAATTCCTACCCCGTCTCGGCCCATTACACACAGTGGTGTAATCCGTGGGCGACACCTAATGCATTGTAACGTCGCATTATTCTTGGGTAGTGTGCGCCCCCTAAGGGACCGTTGGTCTTGTCACAATACGATTAACTTCCTGACTATATGTAAGTCTTATTGTTATTATATTAAGGTCTGTTAAGAGTTAAGCGTTTCTCGCATGAACTAACAATTTGACTAAGTGACCAATCTTAAGCTCTGCTACTTATGAGATAAAAGTCAGTTTAGTTGATGTTAACTTCAGTTGTTAACTGGGCTATTATTTATTGATGTGGTTTCGTAGAGTATCGGAGAATTTTGTGTTACTTAATTAAAATATTTGCTATACACTGGGAAGGAAATGAGGCATATGCTGCAATTTGGAAAAAAACCTAGGTATGTGATACAGAAATAAATACTTGCACAGGTATATTTTCAGGGGAAGGCCTATGTACAGCAGTGGACCTCTTTAGGCTGATATGATGATGATGATTTCTGAAGCGATGTTTCTCGAAAGTGAAAACGCAAAAATTACACTTTTGACTGGTTGACAATACTTTTTGGCAAATATTAAGTTCGTAATTTTTAGTGTTCCGTACAAAACTTTGTTACTAATGTACCGTGCTAATATGTTTTAATAAATACTAAAATACATTAAAAAGCGTTTTTCTTGCGGTTTATTGCTGTTTGTACCTATTGGTAAAATGGTATAGATAGAGTTAGACCAAGACAAGTCTGCATCGATTTTGATAGCACACGCATTGCAAGTGTTATTTTAAACGTCATACTTCTGTGAAATTATGACGTATAAATAACAATTGGACTGCGCATGTTATCAAAATCGTTGCAGACTTTTCTTGGTCTTGACTACTTTAAAATGACATTGGTATAAAACAGAAAAATCTATTCTACAGAAACACCGCCTTACTGCCGTATTCGAACTTCAAGATATTCACAAGACACGACACGTACTAGATCCATTCTAGATACGTTATAGTTTAGATTTCAACTAGTTCTCTTTACTCATACTCATACTCATATATTTTATTGCATTTCATGTGTACAGAGGATCTTAGGGCTAAGTACAGTTTCAACATGAACCCTGCGAGGGTATAGCAACATATTTAAAACTAATTAAAATTAAACTAAAACATTTAGTTCTCACTTAAAAACTCTTCGATACAGTAATATGCTTTGCTAATTAAATGTCGCTTTAGTTGCACTTTAAATCTATTTACGTTTGTTTCTACCTGTATGGACTTTGGAATTTTATTATAAATATTGACTGACATGGCAAATGGACCAGAGTGGATCATTTTCATGTTGGAGTTAGGGCGGGCTAATCTAGTGTTGGGTCGTAAGTTTGATGGACGAGTGTACTGTGGGAAAAGGGAAATGTTGCTTTTTACGAAAGTGCTTACTTCTAAAATGTACAACGACGGCATAGTTAAGATGTTATGTTGAATGAAGTACTCCTTGCAACTTGTCATAATATCTATGTTTGCTATGATTCGAAGGCACCGTTTTTGAAGTAAAAATAATTTTATTGCATCAGAACTATTGCCCCATAGGACTATGCCATACTGTAGCCATGCGTGTGCATATGCGTAGTAGGCACACAGGGCTGTCTTTTCGTCGGTGCATTTTTTTTAACTCGTATAAGGCATAAGTAAATCGGCTCAACTTTATAGATATTGTATTTATGTGCTCCTTCCAATTTATTGTAGAATCAATGTGTATGCCTAGCAGTGGGAAAGTTTGGACGCATTCTAATGTAGTGTTATGAAATGAGAAGTCTATATCTATGCTACGTTTCTGATACGGTCTAAATTGCATGAGTTTTGTTTTATTAAAGTTAAGTTTTAAGTTATGATCATTTAACCAGGTGACAATATTTACAAGGGTTGAATCTAATGTTGTATTTAAATGTAATTCATTACGGCAAGGTATTATCAACGATATATCGTCAGCAAAAAGGGTGCAAAATTTATCTATAGCTTTGGGCAGGTCATTTATATATATTAAAAATAAAATACAGCCGAGAACGCTGCCTTGAGGTATAGATCGACTAATATTTGTTTTTTCAGATTTAAGTGTTTGTATGGTACCCGTTATATAGTTATGGTATTCTATTTCTACACATTGTGTACGACCTGTAAGATATGAAATGAACCAATTGTGAGCTGAACCTCTAATACCTATTCCAAATAACTTTTCTAATAAAATGTCATGCAAAACACAGTCATAAGCTTTGCTCATGTCTAGCAGCATACCAATAGCATATTTTTTATCATTTATAATGTTTAACACCTCATTTATATATTTAGAAACCGCTGAGGTTGTTGATCGGCCTTTCCGAAAACCATTCTGTGAATCGTTAAATATTTTAAACTTCTCACAAAAAGAATATAAACGGTTTGACATTGCAGTTTCAAAAATTTTTGAAAACGTAGGTAGAAGGGCTATGGGGCGGTAATTGCTACAATCATTTTGGTTGCCTTTTTTGTAAATTGGTTTAGTAACGGATATCTTAAGTAGATCTGGGAATGTGCCTTCGGTAAATGACTGATTAATAAGCAGTGTTAATGGAAGTGTTAGCTCCTCGGCACATTTTCTTATTAAATATGGCGGTAACTCGTCCTGGCCATAGCTTCTTTTATTTTTTAAACCTATAATTAATTTAAAAACTTCTTGTGGGGTGACGGGGCTAAGATACATAGAGTTTTGTGACGGTGCGATAACAGGTCGCCCGCGCGGAGGCTCAGAATTTGAGCTCGTTGCGCCTACAGAAGTAAAGAAATTATTAAATGAGTTTGCAACTGCTATGGGATTTTCCGTTAGATTTCCGTCAATATTTAATTTTATTTTATTTCTATTCTTTTTTGAGAGTTTATTTGTTTGTTCTTTAACTATATGCCACATTGTTTTTACTACATTATCAGTTTTTTTAATACGTTTAATATTTTGAAGCTTTTTTGACACTATAACTGTTTTTTTTAATAATTTCTCGTACTGCTTGTAATTTTCATTTAGTATGTGGTTATCAACTTGGGACGCTAGTGCTTTTAGAAGTCGTTTATGTCTACAGGATATTTTTATGCCTGTTGTTAACCATGTCTTTTTGGTAGTTGTTTTTATTTTTACATTAGATTTTGGTATACACAAGTTCAATATATTTGTTAATACTCTATCTAAAGCATTATAGTTTTCATTTATATTGTTATTACTGTTTACTATGCTACAAAGGTCTATTTTATTTAATTCTGATTTGAAACTTTGGATATTTTTGTCAGTGAATTTCCTCATTGACATAATCCAAGTATTACGTGTATTTATTTTTTTGGTTGGTATATTGATAAGAACTCCTCTGTGGTCCGAAAAACCATACTCATTTACTTTTACGGTTATGTTTTTACAGGGAAAGTTTGTAAAAATCAGATCTATACAGGTAGCGCTATTTTTGGTTATGCGAGTAGGAGTATCAACATATTGTTTATAGTTATAACTAGTCATTAAATTAAGTAATTTTCTAGTACAAATTGTTTTATCAAGTACGTTAACGTTGAAATCTCCTCCAATTATTACATCTCTCTTATTGTACTTTTTGTGAATGTGCTTCAAAAGTAGTTCCATTGACTCGAAAAAACTATCAGGCATTCTTTTTCTGTCTGGCCAATATACATTTACTATAATCTTATTTAGTTCAGGAGTTTCTATAGCACACACTTCAAATATCGACTCTATTGACATATCTACAATATCCTTACACTCTATATAATCTATATCATGTTTTAATAGCAAACAAACCCCCCCTCCTTCTTGATTTGGCCTGCAGTAAGCTGATGCTAGCTTGAACCCGTCGATGTGCAGGAGATCTAGTTTCGATGGCGTTATCCATGTTTCTACGAGGCAAAGCATGTGTTGTATTTTTGTCTTCATCTAATGTTGTTTCAATCAAATGTCGTTTATTTTTCATACTGCGTATATTTTGGTAAAGAATATTTAAATTGTTACTAAACTGATATTTTTTGGAATTATTATTCACGAAATGTATGGTTGCTATTGCTTGCTATTTCTGCATAGGTCTTTCTTGTAGACGTGTTGTGTTCTATTATTGTCGGTTCCTTAACATAAGACTTAATATTTGTCGCCTTAAAATAATTTGTTATTTTATTAATGGCTGGGCTGTCTTTTTTTTCTTTCACTGAGTCTATTTTGGGAGTCATCTGCATTGGTTTAGAATCTCTATTTTTTTGCTTGGTAATCAGCGCCAATGAACCTTAAGACAGATAGAGTTTCTCATAATCGTATGTGTCAATTTTCTTGTTAATTGAGTCAAGTCGATATTTTTCGATGTTTCGACGATCATGTCTGATATTATTATTTAACCCAATGTAGCTGCAATTAGGAAAAAGTTTAGCTAACGATGCAATCATTTCGTTTAATTTGCTTTCATTCAAATAGCGATTCTTTGTTACAGGTGTTATAATAACATTTGTTTTGCTTAATCTTTTTAGTAGAATCGACAATTCAGCAAAGAACTTTGTCGGATTGTTCTCATTAGAACCAACACACAATACAACCCAGCAGTGCCGGATTTACCACTAGGCTGAGTAGGCTGAAGCCTAGGGCGGCAGATTTTAGGGGGCGGCAAATGTGGGTCAAATAAAATATTTTATGTGCTGTTCAAATAGGGTAGACCAGAATTTATTTGTAAAATTTAAATAACAAGCATAATTTGTCTGTCATGTCAAGACCTTTTTGAAGTACGAAACCCTGAACATGTACCTACCATTTTCTCGAAAAAATTTCGCGCTCGCTACGCTCGCGTTTTCATTTAAGTACCTACATTATTTGTGACCCATCTGTCTACATTGTAAATTTGGGATGGTCGACGATTCTTGTATCTTCGTGGTATTATAGGTTCCGATTCTTTCCTTTTGAAGTACGGAACCCTAAAAATTTATCTACCTACTAATATATTCTCGAAAAAATTTCGCGCTCGCTACGACTCGGGTTTTCGTTTAGCTAACTACATTTTATTGTTACCCATCTGACCATATCATTGAATGATAGCACAGAGCCTAGTAGAACGCCAGCGGTAATGTCCACGCTATCGGAGCAGCTTCCGTATACTATACGCCTCATATGCGTCTACCGGATAAAAAGCTAGCGATCCATTTGTATAGCATAGTCTTTCGAGCAGACTCAATGCCAGACCCAACCGAACTCCTTAGCTATATCCAGCCTGACTGCCAATGTCTCACCTTGATTCTCAATGGCCAAAACCCAGCGGTACCCACCGGTCACCGATCAGATCAGGCAAATATAAAGAGGTTGTATCGTCATTGAGTGACAAAAACGGCCCATATAAATCTGTATCTAGAATGTGAAAGTGACGTCACCTTAATATGCATTTTAATATGGCTATGGTGTGTTGTACTATAAAATTAAACGCCTCTGATAGGAAAGTACTTTAAAAAACCTATAAGCGAGGCGGATAGGGGCGGCAAAGTCGGCACAGCCTACGGGCGGCAAATGTCTAAATCCGGCACTGCAACCCAGTCTTTTTCATTAAAGTCATCAGTGAATGGTAGTGTCTGTTCGGTTATGTAGTCACACGTTGCATAGGTGTAAGTATATCCGGTTATTGTATATTTCTTGGGAGTCTTGTATTTGTCTCTGTGAAGCAACAGCAATGTAGGTAGGCTTCTTGCGTCCTGGTCTCCTATGATAGTTATTCTATTGTGCTCTGGTTCGTTATTTTGATCTTTTGGTTTTTGCAGTTGATGTGAGTGCGAGTGTGACGGTCTTCTTCTTCTGTTTATTTCGGAGTCTTGGCTTGCTAACAATCGGTGAGGGTTGGCACTCAGGTTCGTTTCCAATTTTATTGGGTGACATAATCACTGACATGTTGCAATTTGGGCGAGCCGGGCTGACTCCAATAAGAGTTTTCTCTGCAGTAGCTTGAGGCGTGTTCTCTACTTTGTTTGGAATAGTATCAGCATTATATTGTTTACGTTGATCTTCTAATTCAGTTTTTAAAACTATAGATTCTAGGTTCAATCCATCTATTTCCGCGCGCGCACTGGATAGCTGTGTGGTTAAGCAAGCAATTTGATGTCGTAGATCAGCTACCATTACACTTTCCGCCATAGAAATATTTGGTAGGCTGCGGTAGGTATCGTCGCCTATGGTAGTACTAGGGGTCTCTCGATCTGGCTCTGAGGTAGCAGATGTTTCTAACGAGGATGGTTGCTGCCTATTAGGTTCTCTTGTGATCATCGTTCTATTCGGGCCTGCTATGTTGTCAAGAGAGGACTTCAATTGTGATATTTGCGCGAGGTTATGGCAATAGGAACATTTCCAATTATGTTTATTTTCTTTAGTCATCAACAGAAATCTTTTAGTAGACACGTTAGTATTCAATATATCATATACCTTATTACATGATGCGCATGTTAAGTAATCATGTGATTTAATTTGCGGAGAATCCATTTTTTTAACGAATACCAATAATTCACAAAATAGTGTCGTTTGCGCAAAGTTCAACACAGTTCGTCAATTCGCGGAAACCGCCTAAATTTTCTAGGAATTTGCTTTGGCGTACATCAAGTCCAAAAGGGCGGAAGCGCTGCAGGATTTCATATATCATTCGCGTTTTGTTGAGACGGTCGCTAGATTTGGGCGCACTTTTGTTTTGAATTTTGTTTTTGTTATTTGTACTTCAATCCGTAATCTGTTTGCACTTTCTTTAATAAAATCATGTTCACTGTTCTTTGCGGATTAATTTGATATAAATATCAAGGCAAACACTTCACTTTAGACCACTTTAAAGTATTTTTGAATAGGAGCGATTTAAAAACGCTGCTTACGCGCGCGCGTACTCTATGTCCAGCAGTCTTTTGCAGCTCAATTCGGACAACCAGTGTTACTTTTACGTCAGATAGTGTTAGATATCTATTAGATGTGAATTGGATCTCTAAGTCATATCTTGTGGAAATCGTTCAAGAGTATCTCCAGAATTGCATAAATGTCAAATTTGACAGGTTAGATCTTAAACATATCGTTATCGTATCTTGGTGACGTCTAAAAGATATCTAGGAGATGTCTATTTCAAAATTCGAATCGGGCCCTTAGCTTTGCAAGGAAAAGTCTCGGCCAAGTTAAATCAATGTAGCCGATGTAGCAATAATTAGCCTTTATAGCCAGTGGAAAAATGCCGAACGCAATTCCGGTCATTTGTCAATGTGACTTTCATTCGCTTTGTTGAAGGTTTGCTATAAATTCTCGGTCTTGTGAACGACCGAATGAATGGATACTGTTTGTTACGGGTACAAGCAACTGAATGGTTGTATGTAGAGCAATAATGGTGAAATTGACAGTCTAACAATAGGTATAATAACATTTTTGTATTGGAGGTAAAGCCTGAAAATGTTTTTGGCCTTGAGACAGTTCTGCTACAAGCTGCTGTGACTTTATTTATTAGGAAAACATTTAAAAATATACTACATAATCTAATCATAAAACTAATTAAAAACTAAACTATAAATAAGCAAAATAATAAAGACAAAAAAAAACTAATTAACTAAAACTACCTAAAAAGTAAAAACCCTACGAATAATAAATTGGCCCCAGGTCCGTGCCCTCCGGTAGGGTGCCCAGAAGGCTGCTGTCACCGCGCTGTACGGCAACGCCAATGCGTTGGGCGAGGTAAGCTCCAGCCTTCCGGTCACCCTATGTGTCTATTGTAGCACATATATGGCAATGTGTGTACGTCATATAATCAAATAAAATTCTATACTACCAGTCATGTTACCGGCTAAAGAGTACGCAGCTGGCTCGGCCGTATTTCCTTTACAAACGGAGCTTTGTTCTCATTTTAAAACTACATGTTAGATTGTAATGAAATTTTGCACATATCTATACAATGAAATAGGTTATATCTGTAATTATTTGTATTGGTCCAACTTACAAACAAAATAACAACAAACGAAATAGAGCAAAAACAAGTTTTGTGTGAAAAACTTAAATTCGCCGTATTTTTATTTTAATTATAGTATCTGAAGCAACATAAACTAATTACAGGCATAGATATACCTTATCTTTTGTATTTGTATGGAGAGCCGAGCTTGCTGTGGGCTCTTAATCCAGCCTGTACCTATTATAATTATGTATTTAGTCTGTGATTTATTGAATAATTTTTATCTCAGGGTCAATAATATTAGTACATTTGTTTACCAATTCCATAATTAATTCAAGATTGCTACTCCAATCCAATTTTCGCATCTTTCTTAACGTCCCAAGGTACGAAACGTATACAAGAGCACCTAGGTGACCTAGAGTAAACAGGTCACTCGGAAGCTGCCTTTTGCAAAACATTTTGTCTCAATTGTTACATTTTTCCAATATTACTAGACCTGTGAAGTCATATAAACTTAACGTAAGTAGAGGTCAGAGCTAATTGGTTCTTTTCGTTTTGGTTGTCGTGATCTTGGAACTGGAGACATCCCCAGTCACTTCAGTTAATGTATTGCTTGTTCTTTTGCGCCTTTGGGCCTTACTTACGTTTTGTTGAAAATGAGTTTCACTTTTACAAGTCTTTATTTAAGTTACAATGTTTGTTAGTTTGTTTTGGAGAGGTATTTTGATTTTAAATTGTCAACTTGATTTATTTATGGTATTGTAAGGGATAGCTTGAGAGCTGTTATGAGCGTCACCTTTTTCTGGTAGTATTTCGTTTCTTTAACGGTCTGGCGCCCCCTACGCAGAGTTTCGCGTAATATTCCCTATTGATAACCTTAGTCCTTCTCAGATTTGAAAGTCAGTTAGGTAATAAAAGCTTGTAAAATAGTTTCTGGTTGGGCCAGTAATTGACTGGTAAAGAATAACTTAAAACATTAGGTCCACCTTTTGTACCTTTAACTTGTTTTGTGCAAAAAGTATGAAATAATGAAATAAATAAATATTTAAAGTACATCCTATTTTACTAGTAGAAATAATAAATAGGACCAAACAATGGAACTGTTACAATTATAGAGTAGGTAACTACTTTATGCAATCTGTTTAATTACGGAGGCAAACATAAGAAAAACATCAAAATCAAATTTCATGTAACTAATAAAATAACTAAAAAAGTTTCATAATTTCAATTATAGAGGACCTTTGGTTCCAAAGGACCAGAACCAGAGCTTTGGTTGCAACTATTGAGGTTTTCCATTTATCCAAGTAACCAATTAACCAGGTTTCACTGTAGTAGTAAAATATAGGTTTACATTTTTTGCCTTATTACAAAGGAATAAGGTCCAAAAAATGTAAACATTATCTTTGACGTCGACAGTCCATTTTGAGGAAAAAATTAAACTAGTTGAAAAACACGAAACTGAAGGCTCTCGACTGACAACAGATGACGGCCAACAGGCCACCGGCCGGCTATCTGATAATGTGTGTGTAAATTGGCCTGCAGGCCACGGACTGTCCGGCAGATATCTGTCGACGCTGACCGGAATCGACGAGCCGTAGTCCGAATAGCCGTCAGTCCAAAATCTGAAATAGAACTGTTAATGTGTGGCCTGCTGCGGTTAACTGACAGGCTAACATCGTCCGGCGAACTGTCAATTTGTAGGGATCTGTCAAAATTATATCAGACTATTGCCGGCAGGCGGCCGTACGGTGGGAAAATGACGACTCGTCTGTAGTCGCAGAGGTGGCAGCAGACCATTGCCGGCCGGCAATAATCGCTTATGTTTGTGGACGTTATTGGTCTAGGACGGCAGGTCGCCCGATAAGGCCAGAGACTGCAGGCGGACTGGTAATCAGTGGGCCCCTTAAAAGGGCTCACACGAGACGACGTCCAGGATCGCGCAAAGTGGAGGAAAGCAAGTAGGAAAGCGGACCCTGGCAAAGGCCAGGATAACGCTAAGTGGAAGAACATATATTAATATAACGAAAAATAATGTAAATAAATACATTATTGCTATATTTTGCTCAGAATGAGGAGCTTTTCAAACCAGCCAAATTTTATCCAAATCAGACGAGAATCGTAAATAAAATGAAAATCGGTCCTATACATACTTATCGCCCACACTACAAAACTGTACATCAGTGGACCTTATAATAAGATCCACCAATGTACAGTTCTGTTACGAGTATTGCTATTTGTACCTGAGATGTAATAAAACAGTAGCCAGTAACCTTACACCAATATCATAATATCCTGAATTATTGTGCCTTTCACCAATTATATCTGGAGAATTACTTATGTTTCTATTTTCGTCCACATCCTTCCTCTCTGGTTACATTCGTTGAAATGAACAAGATGCTAATAAAATAATCTAATATAGAACCCTAATGAATATAATTACAGGATGGAAGAAATTAAGGAAGCCTTGTAGGAAATCGTTGAGATAACCCATTAATTTTTGTCTGTGTCATGGTAGAATCCTGACCGAATTTTGAGTCATCTTTTTGCATACCTATTTTTTATTCAACACTGAGATTTGATCCGCTTTTGAAATAAAAATTAATACAATCTGCTTCTATTCAAGTGTAGGTGCTGTACGCCCCTCGTCACCCACTTTCTCAGATTTCTTTTCACATTTTAAAAGCAAACATTTCAATAAGGCCCAAGCAGCCAATAAACTATTTTGACCCACTTATCAAACAATACGCACGTCGCTATTCAAGCGGGGACGGAAAGGCCCGCGGGGACGATATACTACTCAATAGCCTTAGGATATTCCAATTGCCTAAACATCGGCGAGTCAGATTACCCGAGAAAAAACACACTCCGTGCGATTATGCCCCGTTCACATCTATTCCAGTCCAGTTTCACACCACAGTCCAGTCCAGCCAACCCACACTAGCGTCTTCCGAGCGTCGGCATCAACTCTATGGACGCAAGTTGGCGCATTTTCCATAGCGCTGACTATTAACTAACTGACTATTATCAAAGAGAATTGATAGTATAGAGGCCTATTGCCATAGTAAATTTTGTAGCCACGGTACATTTACTGTCATCTATCGACACACGATTAAAACTTAAAATAAAATTGTATAGATTAATCAAAATATGTATACGGATAAATAATTTTTAATTATAATTTTTAATTTTTATTGTTCCATACTGACCCATGTTCTTTCACTGATACGTATGTGTTAAAATTGTTAAATAACAAACGATGTCGTCAACGCCATCTAGCCGAGAATAGGCCAAAGGTAATGGCGCCATCTATTCGAGAATGACTTTTTCTTGATTTCCGGGGCACGTTTTTTTCTTAGACTTTATTCATCTTATACGAAGTTATATATATCTTTGTTATTGGGGGCCGCAGGATATATATACAGGGTGATTCATGAGACGTGAGCAGGACTAATCCTGCACACTCAGTAACTGATAATTGATCGATCACCATCGTGTTTATGTGAAACAACCACACTTTTTCCTATTTTTTAACTTTTTGGTGAGAGCAAATTTAATTCTGTACAATCATGGTCACCCTACTAGACCTAATTAATAAACATAAAACCTCATTAACCATAATGACAACATTTTGTTACGAAAAAAATAAACTGTCAAACTTGAGTGAGATACGAGTTTTCAAAAGTAACCAGTCCGTGATGACAGTGATGACATTCAATTTGACACAGAATATCGGTAGTTTAGTATTCTAATGTTAGGGTGACCACGCATGTCGTAAATAAATTAATAACTTTTTTTTCAACATGACTAGAAAATTAACGTTAACCTCACTAATACTGATACGAGACAGTTGCTTATAATTTACGAAATACGCAGTGTTAGTCCTGCTCACGTCTCCTGAATCACCCTGTATATATTGTCAACAAGGTTATTTGAAATAAATATTATTCTTATTCTTATTATAGACGCCGACGCTCAAAAGACTGACCCTCAAGTTCACGATTCACAGGTTGGTTATGAACTCGCCTCGCCTTTGCTCAGCAAGGTCAATACTGGGCCTGGGGATAATAGAGATAGCTCAAAAGGATCCCTTTTGCTACAATACGGATTTTAGTTTTGAATTTTTGTTACTAATTTTTGACGTTATCGTGAAAAAAACTTTTCAACAAAACTAAAACACGATGTAGCCCAAACGTCCCCATTATCAATAATCTTCAAAATTTGTAACAAACTTTCTTCAACTTTTTCATTCAAAATAATTGCCGGGACGTCTTTGTACGGTAAGAATTCTACCCATAACATAACAGCCACAACAACCATTGGTTAATCAGTTTGAATTTAGATTCTATTGCGTGAGAATACGGTCGTTAATCAAATGAATATCCCAATGGCTGTTAAAGCTATTATTTATATAACAGAATTGCTGACAGTTTCTTTATTGTTAGAAGTGTTTGAAACAACGTGACTCAAATTTGTACTCATTATATTGAGTCATTCGTTCATTCCCTGTTCAGAATTTAAGTTTAATTCGACTTAAATTGTTTCTCTGTTCTTTCGAAGTGAAATATAATTGTTTTTGGAAATTCTGTAAAATGTAATGTTTGTTAAGGTATTTGAGAAGCTTCATTATAGCATACCTACCTATACGATAACGATAATATTGTAATAAAATATATATGTAGCTATTAAAGTCAGACTACAGCTTAAAAAATACCGTGTATTGTGCCGCAAGCGACTCAAGTGTACTAACAGATGTCGTGCATAATTGTTTTCCATCGTATTTTCTCGGAAACGTTCGTATTTGTCATGCTACTTCAGTCAACCTCACTACTTTTTGTCCCGAAACTGACTGAAATAACAAGACACGTTCATACGTTTCCTTGAAAATACGATGGAAAAAATTATGCACTTGTACGCCCGCGCTACAAAAAAAAAACTACTAACAAATAACTAACACTCTGCCGTATACGAACTTCAAGATATTCACAAGAGACGACACGTACTAGATCCATTCTAATAGATACGTTATAGTTTAGATATGAACTAGTTCTCTTTTGCAGCGCAATTCGGGCAACCAATGTCACTTTTACGTTAGATAGCGTAAGATAT
The DNA here is from genome assembly GCF_963556715.1 of Cydia fagiglandana. Classification (NCBI taxonomy): domain Eukaryota; kingdom Metazoa; phylum Arthropoda; class Insecta; order Lepidoptera; family Tortricidae; genus Cydia; species Cydia fagiglandana. The sequence goes on along the minus strand of NC_085933.1, from coordinate 25,710,319 downwards.
CTATTAGATGTGAATTGGATATCTAAGTCATACCCTGAGGAAATCGCTCAAGAGTATCTCCAGAATCGCGCAAATATCAAATTTGACAGGTTAGATCTTAAACATATCGTTATCGTATCTTGGTGATGTCTAAAAGATATCTAATAGATGTCTATTTCATAATCCGAATCAGGCCTTATATCTCCCGAAAACTCCCTCTCACCATCGTAACTTTATAGGAGCTTCCTTCTTCCATAAATAATTGATAAATGTACACTTTCAATCACACAATTCATTCGATATAGTTCCGTGGACGTTTCAATTTCTGCCTATTTCCCGAATGTATTTTGCTATTCAATTTCTGGGAGCGAATAATAAGTTTTACTTACCTATGGTACCTATTCACATTTTTGAGAAGTATGCGCACTACACCGTTTTAAATGATTGATAACAAAATGTACCTAGACTGAATAATATAAAATATGTTTTTTGTAAAATATAAGGCAGTATTAACTTGTACATCACGGCAAAATTTACCAAAATCCAAAAATTTGTCTGTGGCCATGAGTAAGCCCATTCATAATAAAAAAAAAATAACCACGTATTATTTGAAAATGTTATCGAGAACGTTGACCAAGTTATGTTTTTGATTTGTAAAAAACCTTTAAATTCTTTTGAGAAGTGCCTGAATATAATATTACCGAGGAGAATATTGAAAAATCTTTTCCATCTGGCCGGTCGATTTGATTTTCTGGCTTCATATCTGGTTACCACTATAAATGTAATTCAACTTTGAGTGTAGATTACTCCTAAACTCTTTTATGAAGGGGAATTAAGTGAAGTTTGCTTTCTTGTTTATGATTAATTTGCAGTAAAAATTCGGAGGTAAAAGTTAGTAAGAAATAAGTACTTAATATATTTTTTTGTGACGTCCTTCCCAAGTAACATTTTAGTCCTATAATTTTAGTTTTTATCGCTAAAAGCTTGTATAGACGTCGTATTAAGGTTCCAGAGGTGACCACCTGTTGTATAAAAGCGTTTGGCAACACCTTTTTGCTCTATAGGCTTATACAGCTAATATATTCTATAAACAATTGATGTAAAGGTTTACATCATCATTTTATAGAGCCGTTATAGGCGTGTACTATGACAGGTTCAAATATAACCACTATAGAGCAATATTACTGTATAATAGTCTTTGGAATCACTTTTATGCAACAAATTTGAGCTATTAAGGGTCCTCTGCAAGCCACTATAGTTTTGTGTTTTAACAGTGACAAAAACCCAACTATACAACGACTTTAGGATATAGTGGCTTTAGAGATCACTGCTATAGTACATAGTACTTTAGTAGTTTGCTCTATTAAAGTTCCCTGCAAGCCGCTATAGTTCTGTGTTTTAACAGTGACAAAAATCCAACTATACTACGATTTTAGGATATAGTGGCTTTAGAGATCACTGCTATAGTACATAATACTTTGTAGTTTGCGCTATTAAGGTTCCCTGCAAGCCGCTATAGTTTTGTGTTTTAACAGTGACAAAAACCCAACTATACAACGATTTTAGGATATACATAGTAGCTTTAAAGATCACTGCTATAGTACATAATACTTTAGTAGTTTGCGCTATTAAGGTTCCCTGGAAGCCGCTATAGTTTTGTGTTTTAACAGTGACGAAAATCCAACTGTACAACAATTTTAGGATATAGTGACTTTAGAGATCACTGCTATAGTACATAATACTTTAGTAGTTTGCGCTATTAAGGTTCCCTGCAAGCCGCTATAGTTTTGTGTTTTAACAGCGACAAAAACCCAACTATACAACGATTTTAGGATATAGTGACTTTAGAGATCACTGCTATAGTACATGATACTTTAGTAGTTTGCGCTATTAAGGTTCCCTGCAAGCCGCTATAGTTTTGTGTTTTAACAGCGACAAAAACCCAACTATACAACGATTTTAGGATATAGTGGCTTTAGAGATCACTGCTATAGTACATAATACTTTAGTAGTTTGCGCTATTAAGATTCCCTGCTAGCCGCTATAGTTCTGTGTTTTAACAGTGACAAAAATCCAACTATACTACGATTTTAGGATATAGTGGCTTTAGAGATCACTGCTATAGTACATAATACTTTAGTAGTTTGCGCTATTAAGATTCCCTGCTAGCCGCTATAGTTTTGTGTTTTAACAGTGACAAAAACCCATCTATACAACGATTTCAGTATATAGTGGCTTTAGAGATCACTGCTATAGTACATAATACTTTAGTAGTCATATGAACACTATTATACAACTGTTTTGCTCTGTAGTAGCGTTTTTGGGACATATTTTTATAGCATTAAAAAGCGCTTTCGTAGTTTTTAAATCCCTATTATATCTCATCGCTGTAAACGTCACAATGACTCTTTTATATCACAAAACTGTTGTATAGTGGTTTTTCTTTTTTATTTTAAAAGACAACAGCGTTATAGCTGAGTTTTTATGTCTTTTATTATACTACAGTGCTTCGTTCTCGATATATAATTTACCATGTAGTATCTTTATGTTACTAGGCAACGAAACGCATTTTTAGAGCTAGATTTTAAAGCTGAAACAATAAAAAAGTTATTCCTTGTCTATGCATATTCTAGCTCCACAGATAATCTCACTTTTATGTCATTCTTTACGTTTGCGCGGCGACGAACGCTGTCATTGGAAATTTTGTGAAAAATACCAGTGAAAAATACATAACAAGACTTAAAAGATGCCAAAAAGGAAGAGAGAGGATGACAAAATTAACAAGTATTTGAGAAAAATACAACGTTTAAAAGAAAGAAAACACCGGCGGGGACGTCGTTCAAGATCGCCTTCATATATTGACGACTTATACGATTCGGATGCGAATTATCGTTCAGGTATGCCTTGCTAATTGATATTTCTTACAGAAAATGGATGAAAAATGAGTGGAGAGTGTTTACTTTGTCAAAACAGTACTTAACCTAAAAATGGCGGTTACCAAGCAAAACTTGTTTACACGGGTGGTACGCGAGACGTATTGACGTGTTTTAGTAAATACGGGTGGTGTACGTGATACACTGACGTGTTTTTATTTCATCCTGGGGTGTATACGAGATATACACACATGATGGTTAACCAAGAGATGACATAATACCGTATCGATACGTCTTTCAGATGCCGATACGACTCCTAGCAAAAGTGGGGAGCAACAACCAGATATGAACTCTAATCTTGGCGATGGTTTACAAGAACAAGAACCTGGTGTTGATATACCAACAGAAATTGACCTATCAGAAGTCACACTGGACAATGCAACGTTACAAGCATTGGGAAAACCCCTAAAAGAAAAACTTAAGTATGGACCGAATATAAATGGGGACTTAGCAAAACTATGGTCACCCATTTTAAAAAATGGCTTAGGGGATTATAAGGAAAGACAGCAATTGCTGGAAAAATATATGGTACCAAACAACTGTCAGCTTCTACAAGCACCTAAATTAAATCCTGAAATTATAGCCACAATTTCAGAAAAACAGAAAAACCGAGATAAAAAGATAGGAGAAGAGCAACAGCAATTGGGGCATGGCATAACAGCCTTGAACAGGGCACTATCGCTTCTAGCTACCAATACAGGAGAGCGAGCCACCATCATAAATATGCTCAGCGAGGCTTCTCAAATCCTCAGCGATCTACATCATAACCAGACACAATCAAGGAAGAAGTTAATCACGCCAATATTAGATAAAAAATTCTTAGATTTAATAAAAGAGGCTGAACGTGACGATTATCTATATGGAAGTGACTTGTCAGAAAAAATTAAGGCTTTAAAGTATGCCCAAAAAAGTTCCCATTCTATCAAGAAAACCTATAAGAAACCTGCATATAATCAGGAAAACTACAGGGGCCCGCCTCGTTACCAATATCAAAGCCAGAAGCCATACAACCGGAGCGGGCAAAAACGCCAGTCATACAGGAGCTCCCACTACAAGAACCACTCATACAATCAGACGAAGAAAGCCAAACCGGAAGGGAAGCCACCTGCACGGAAGTAACGGTAGGTATGTCATGGTGGTAGATTAACACATTTTTCAAAATGTTGAAATCTCATTACTAATGATAAGTCTATACTATCACATGTTAAAAATGGCTATCATATACCTTTTGAATGCTTACCATTTCAAACTTGCCTTCCAAAAGCATATCAACCTAGTTCAGAGCTTGAGAGTCAAGATATGGAATCCGCAATTGATAAACTTCTGGACTTAGGAGCCATATCAGTTTGTGAACCAGTGCAGGATCAGTTTCTATCCTCAATTTTCCTCATCCCAAAACCTAATGGCAGTAAAAGGTTCATATTGAATTTAAAGAATTTAAATAAGTTTGTGTCAATAGCCCATTTTAAAATGGAAGACCATAGGACAGCTGCGGCAATGATAAATAAGAATAATTACTTGGCTAAAATAGACCTTAAGGAATCTTATTTACTTGTGCCTATTAACAAAAATGATAGAAAATACTTACGTTTCTTATACAATAGCCAATTGTATGAATTTGTAGCATTGCCATATGGGCTTTCTGTAGCCCCTTAAATTTTTAAAAAAATATGAGAGTTGTTGTAGCACACTTACGAGAGAAAGGTTATAAAAATGTAATTTATCTAGATGATATACTGTGCATAGGCTCAAATTATAAAGAATGTTTAGACAATGTCAAACAAACTGTATCACTTCTACAATGTTTGGGGTTTGTAATAAATTTTGATAAAAGCAATTTAGAACCCTCAAAAACATGTAGTTTTTTAGGATTTGTGTACAATACAGGCAGTATGAGAATGGAATTACCTATGGAAAAAAGGAACCATATTAGTAAACAAATTAAAAGATTTCTTAACTTAAACAGATGTGTGATAAGGGATTTGGCTCAGCTGTTAGGATTGCTTGTGTCGGCTTGTCCAGCTACTCAGTATGGATGGATACACACTAAATATTTAGAAAGACAAAAATACTTAGCTTTGTTGCAACAAAATAATAATTATGACAATAGTACAACCTTACATCCAGATACAAAGTTAGATCTTAAATGGTGGGCAGAAAATATTTTTAAAACATCTAGATCTTTTCAGTCCCATATGTATGACCTAGAAATTTATACAGACGCCTCCCGGACGGGCTGGGGAGCGGTGACAAATAATATCAGAGTGAATGGAGCATGGAAGCAAGAAGAACTAAACTTCCATATTAACTACTTGGAGTTATTAGCCATTTTTTTTAGCTTTGAAAGCTTTTGTAAAAAATGGACACCATTTACATATTTTACTAAGAGTGGACAATAAAACTGCTATTTCTAACATTAATCGTATGGGCGGAGTTCAGTTCCCACATTTAAATAAGCTTTCTAGAAATATCTGGGAATGGTGTGAAGAGCGGAATCTATGGTTATTTGCTTCTTACATAAAATCCTCAGAAAATGTAGAGGCTGATATAGAGTCTAGAAAAACCAATACTGATACTGAGTGGGAATTAAATAATAATGTCTTTGAAACTATCAAAGAGCAACTAGGAGTTCCGGATATTGACCTTTTCGCATGCCGGGCCAATGCTAAGTGCCCTATATATATAGCATGGAAACCAGACCCAGATGCAACAAATATAGATGCATTCACAATAAAATGGTCTAACCATTTTTTTTTATGCTTTTCCACCGTTCAGTTTGATATTAAAAAGCTTACAAAAAATTAATCATGAAAAAGCCACTGGCATCATGGTCATGCCATACTGGCCATCTCAACCATGGTTCCCAATAATGCAACAAATGCTCATATCGGAGTTGTTGTTTTTCGGACCAGATAAATATCTTCTATTCTCCCCTTTCAGGAGCTGTCACCCCTTGCATCAACAGCTTATCCTGGTGGCAGGAATCTTATCAGGCAAGCCATGACGAGACAAGCGGTTCCCACAGTCTCTTTAGATACTATGCTAGCATCATTATCAAAAAACACTTTGAAGCAATATGAGGTCACTTTCAAAATTTGGTGGAATTATTGTCAGAAAAACCAAATGGATCCATTGTGCGCATCAGTTCCAAAAATAATGCAATTTCTGTCAATTCAGTTCAATAAAGGCGCATCTTACGGAACGCTCAATTCACACAAATCTGCTCTCTCGTTAATCATTGGTGCTCGTATTGGTAAAGATGAACGGATAAAAAGACTTCTTAAAGGGTTTTACAAGACAAACCCACCATCGGCTAGATATAAAATCACTTGGAATCCATGTATTGTTTTAAATACTTTAAAGACTTGGCACCCATGCTCCTCGTTAAATTTAGAAACTTTGACCAAAAAAGTCGTTACTTTAATTGCACTATGTACAGCCCAAAGAGTTCAAACGCTTTCATTAATAAAACTAAGTAATATTACTTGCCTTGAATCCGGAATACACATAAACATTACAGATATAATAAAAACATCTGCTCCAGATCGCCCTCAGCCTATATTAGCTTTACCTTTTTATAGTGAAACTGAAATTTGCCCAGCTCTTACGTTACAGTATTACATCAATTATACTAAAAGTATTAGGAACACTATTGATAATCTGTTTATAACAACAAAAAGACCTTATAAAGCAGCCACCCCATCAACATTAAGTCGCTGGATTAAAACCACGCTAGCAAACTCAGGAATAGATACTAATATTTTTAAAGGTCACTCTGTTCGGCATGCTTCTACATCTTCAGCCAGCATTAAAGGCGTATCTATAGATATTATTAGAAGTACAGCGGGCTGGACAGGGTCATCACAGACATTTGCAAAATTTTACAATAGACCCATTGTTAGTGACCCAAACAATTTTGCAAATACTATCTTATCGTTGTAGCAATTATATTAATTGTATAAGGTATTTAATAGGCAGGCATCTACCTACCTAGCAACAGCTATATATTAAGGTTTTTAGAAAATAACTATCTTTGTTCATAATTTATACTTAACTGCAAGAGAGCAGTATATTTTGTTACCTATTGTTAAACATTATAAATACTTGTCTGAGGTACAAGTACCTAGAATTAATATTGGTTAATTTTAAGTTTAGCTGCATGAGAGCAGTATATTTTATTTTGTTACTAATTGTTAAACATTGAGATGTTTAAATATACCTACATCAGTAAGTGAAGAAAATAAAAAGGCTGATTTGTTCTAATAATATGTTTAATTATAGTAAGAATAATTAATACATTAATATTACAGGAATAGTAACAAATCACAACTCCCATTTGCTTTAAACATCTACATGGTAAATTATATATCGAGAACGAAGCACTGTAGTATAATAAGTGATCAAACGAACTTACCTTAAGTGATGTTCGATCATTATTATATGAAGTGCTTCGTTCGAAGATATATACCCACCCAACCCAGACCAATTAAGGCTAGGGCCTTTACTGGTTACCCTTGGGAGTTGTGATGCTTTATCTCTGAAAGAATGACATAAAAGTGAGATTGTCTGTGGAGCTAGAATATGCATAGACAAGGAATAACTTTTTTATTGTTTCAGCTTTAAAATCTAGCTCTAAAAATGCGTTTCGTTGCCTAGTAACATAAAGATACTACATGGTAAATTATATATCTTCGAACGAAGCACTTCATATAATAATGATCGAACATCACTTAAGGTAAGTTCGTTTGATCACTTATAAACCGAGTTAGATACATAAAGGTAGAAACCGACTACTTGTTAATGATAAATTTGATCTGTAATGGCTACTTATATCTTGCTTATATAAGTTCAGGCCTAAGCCACATAATGTGGTTCCGTACGAAATATTTTTATATTAATGAATTGATAAAAAAAGACCCCAGTGATATTAGTGATTGTAGTTCAGATTTATCATCAATGATTTAATACAAGCATAATAAGCATATAATCGTGACGGTTTTGATATTTATCGCCATCCATTATTAGCACATTTTTTTTACCAATAACACTGGAAAAGAAAACAACAGTAATAACTACATCTTAATTTAAAAAAAATCCTACGTCTTTCTAAAGAGTTTGTTGGTGTAACTGGGTCACAGCAAAATTCTTTTGGAACCCTAATTTTAATCATGATGGCGGTGAATATTTCGTCGTAAGTTCTATAGTTAGCCTATAAAAGCGTCGGATTTACTTCTTGGCTGTATAGTAGTAACTATGGTGAATATCATAATATTTTATTAAATTATTTTATTAAAATCATGAATAAATCGAGGGGGCATTTAAAATTCCTCATTAACCTAATACTATTCTAACGGTAAAACTTCCGTCCCATATACTTTTTGCGCTAAGGACCGAATTATTCGACATCTAAATGACGCATATTAATATAAAGTCTTTACTTGTCACCATTTTACTTAGTACTTACCGTTTTTGTGAAGTAAACACACAACAAAACCACTCACAACAGTTGATGGAAAACTTGATAGCAAATTGCGTAGTAAAGGAACTATAAAATTCTACAATAGTATAAAAAAGCACTATAATAGAATTTCAAATACTACTATAGTATAAAACAAGCACTATAATGGAATCTCAAATGCTACTATAGTATAAATTAACACTATAATGGCGTTTCTGACAACAAATTAGAACAAGAGTCATGCATTATATCACTTTTATAGACCTAAAACGTCACGACTGACACTGCTACAGGTCTACTATATCATGAATGGCACATAAGATGCGCCATTTTGGCTTTATACAACCTTCATAGGTCTTTTATAGGACCTTAAGTGGTATTTAGGAAACGTTCTATCGACTGCTATAGTACCACAAATTGTTACTTGGGTTCCAACTCGCCGAAAAATAGTCCAGTCCCGGGTTTACCTTACATTATAGTACCTATTATAAAAATTATATTGGTACCTGCGTGTTGCTAGAGTCGGACCAAAAAAAGTCTGCAGCGGATTTGATGGCCCACGCAGTGCAAGTGTCATTTATACGTCATAATTTCATAGAAGTTTGACGTTTAAAATAACACTTTCACTGCGTGGGCTATCAAATCCGCTGCAGACTACTCCTGGTCTGACTCTATCACGTTTCACTTCACTTAACAATGTTCGAGTTAAAACTTAAATCACTTTTTTCATAAAAAAGAAACAAAGTTTCCCTGATAGAGGGCTAAATTTAAATAATTCACACAGTCTTGACTGAGCTATAGGCGTCGGGGCAAAATGATGCCCCGCTCCGCAATTATTCATGTAAATGTAGAAAGTTTAAGACGAATTCACAAAACGAAAACTCAAAGTTACTAAGTCTGTGCTTAATATAGGGGTATGAAAAATAAGTTGAAAGTCACCTGAACACTGAAGTTAAAGCGGTGAGTTTGAAGTCTCTGAGGAGTTACTTTGACATGAGTGCTGTTTTAACTGTTTAAATTATATGGAAGTTACAATGTGGTGTTCTGGAACTCCATTAAATTATGTAGAGCGTGCTCAACATAGGTATCGTCTTGGGTCGTCCCATTCGTTTTTCGTCAAGTTCTTAAATTAGCCCTATTCTGCTTTCGTCACTCACTCTACATTCGTTACAATCGTCGGTGGCTTTCAATGTAGAATGAGTGACGAAAGAAGAATAGGGCTAACTAATTTAAGAACTTGACGAAAAACGAATGGGACGACCCAAGGCGATACCTCAACATGGTACAGTCACCTGCAATAATATGTTACTATTCGAAGGCCGCAAAAGTATGTGACACACTCTTAGAATCAGAATCAGAATCAGAATCAGAATCAGAATTTTATTGGTAAAAGTCACAGAATTTTACATGTCAGGCATAAAAATATATATTAGGGCTCTACAAATAAGATTGTGTCAGATATTTTTGCGGCCTTCGTTGTGTAACATATTATTGCAGGTGACTGTACGTCATTGGTGCGCTCGCCGAAAAGCCATTGCGCGTCGTCGCGAGAGGCGCGCGTGTTTTGTTAAAAAAAGGTGTGTGTAAATCTTTCTCTGTCAAATTGCTACGAACTCAAGTGCTGGTATGTTAGTTGAATTTGTTAATTGTTATAGACTATTTCTAATGTGATACCTATAGATGTCGACTACGAAATAACGCGCGTTATGGTAAGAAAACTGATGTATGGAGTTACCACTCATTCTTTACTTATATTACTCTATGGAATTGCGACGAAAGTTACATCTTAACCTTTCCAAAAATATTTAAGTATATTAATAGGCCTATTCGGATTTCGAGATAATCACAAGATCTAGAGACGATTTAGAGATCAACTAGATCTGATGATGATGATGTCCTCCCAGACGTATCCGTCGACGGCGACACCCGGACAAATCAGTATCAGGTATTCAGTAAAGCCTGACGTGCATGGGCTCGAACGTGACTTGCGAAACCGAGTTTTGTCTTAAACTTCCGGCCGCAAGACATGCAGTAAAGCTCGCCATTAGAGTCGTAAGTGTATGTGTAGGTGGGCTTGGGCTTGGTGGTGGTGGTGGGTGGTGGTGGTGGGGTTGGCTGGTGGTGGTGGTGGCTGGCTGGTGGTGGTTGGTGGTGGCTGGGTGGTGGCTGGCTGGGTGGTGGTGGTGGTGGTGGTGGTGGCTGGTGGTGGTGGCGTTGGCGAAGTTAGCTTCGCCAACTAGATCTACAGTAGACATCGACTAGATGTGACTTGGATATCTAAGTCATTACTTGTCGAAATCGTTCAACAGACCCCCAGAATCGCGGAAACGTCAAATTTGACATATCTATCTTACAAATATCTTTAAATTATCCATATCGTAACATGTTGAAGTCTAGTAGAAATCTAATTCATTTTCCGAATCGAGCCGTGAGGCTCTTGTTGTTTCTCGTTCCATAATTATTTTACAAACCAACAAAATGTAAGATTGAACAATTTATCACAATAGTTAATAGCTATAAGCTTGTAAAAGACATAAATCAGTAGTTCTCGTAATATTTCAGAGTTAGAACATTGCAGCGGGCTAAGTATGCCATAAATTAATACTCATTTAGCATAATAGAGTGAAATATACTGCCGTCTGTGTTCTTTTGAACTTAATGTTATACTGTTTTAAGTATGTTTGTTATTTAGTTAGAATAAGTATTTGGTTACCTCTACGTCTGTCTGGTTACATCGAAACAAATAACAAATTGTTCTTTTTAACCTTCAAAGTTTGATACCTATTTATACCTAACATGTGAACCCAATATAGATGTCGGCGGCAGACCGTATAATCGGGCATATCGAGATATTCCTAGGCATACGATCTGCCGCCGACATTGACACTGACTTTTAAAATGTATAACTATAAGTAGAAAAATATTTTCACTTTTCATGCTCGTATCCACAAAACTAGGTTCGCCATTTATTTGGTAAATAGACTTACCTAACAGTCTGGGGTGTTTTAAAAAATGCAGCGTTGTAACTCCAACACTATCTAGTGAGAGTCCAACACTATCTAGTGGACGTGTGACTATAATCCTGTATAGTCACGCGTCCATAGTCTACGGTAACCACATCCCATCAGGCAAACCGTATTGATTGTTACCTGCCTCGTAACAACAAAAAAACTTAAAAAATAGACAGCTGCCAAGTTTGATATCTGATAACTCCTAGCATGCCTAATAACTAATAGCTGGTTTTAATAAAGTACTAACCTGGCAACATTACTAATCCATTCCTATCTAATCTACTAGAAGTTTCAGTTCAACGTACTGTTTTTTTTTTTTAATTGAGAAAACCAAACAGTCATATAAACATATCAAAAATACAATACAAGATGTACTGCAACAAAAGATACAATAAAAAAGACCTGGAGGTTCATAAATTTTAAATTATGTTAACTGTGTAAGTACAAATATAACTACTGCATATTAATACCAGATAGAAAAAACTGCTATCAGTACTTAGGTACTAAAACAACTTACGTTTAACTATGGTTTTTAGACTAGATATCGAATTTTGAAAGCAATCTATTTCGGAGAGATGTTTATTATAGTAACTAGGAACTCGTCTGAAAAAGGTATGCCTGGAATAGTTCTTGATAGAAAAACTAATATGAAACAGCGATCGAGGGCGTAACGGGTGATGCGGACAACTGAAAGTAACTAATCTTAGGAGATTAGGACAATTAATAATATTTTTAAGAATTCTAAACAAAAACATAACGTCCAAGTGTACTGTTCCCATCTTCATAGACTACAAACGTATAAAACCATAAATACTTGCAGCGATTACTCTCAAGCCAGTTCAAATACCATCTATAAAATCTATCGAGTCGTGAACATGAGTATTGAAATTTAATAGTCGAGAGGACCCGGGGGCGGGGCTAAGTCATCATAAATTCAAACCCAGGAGAACTTACTCTGAACGCTATGGAGTCTAGCCGAGGTTTTGCCTCAAACTCACCTAAACCAGGCGTGGCTCACTCCGCGATTTCGTCGCGTCGCTACAAGTACACGCGGCCCACACCAATTTCGGTGTCTAGCCATAGTAGTTGCCGCGCACCGCTACGGAACCGACGCCTGCTTGCGCTTGTGCCACCTAGCGGTCATGTCTGTCGAAATAGACGCGTTTTGTTAGAGTGAATGTTCTGTACCTAGTACTATTATTTTTTCTGTGCCAAAACTACCACTAATGTTTTTCTTCGGATAATGGCATGGCTGACTGATACAATATTTGTTTAGTTACGTAGTTACGCTTGCTAGGTGACGCTGTTTTTCTTATACTAAAGACACAGAATAAATAATGATACTAGGCACAGAAGGTCCACTCTCTAAGAAAACGCGTCTATTATGACAGATATGACCGCAAGGTGGCGCAAGCGCGAGCATTCCGTAGCGGTGCGCGGCAATTACTTCTGTGCTATTCCCGTTGCCAGAGAGATTTTGGGAGTATATTAAGCAACTTTTACTATGGGATCAACCCCGAAATTGCGAAAAAAAATTACCCTCCCATAGAAAATGGACCAGCCAAAATGTATGAAGCATCAAATTTTTTTTCGCGATTTCTAGGTTGGTCCCATTGTAATAGTTGCTCAGTATAATCCCAAATGGGTAATGGGAATACAGTTATTTTTAGCCGCCATGTGGCAAGCGTTGAGAACAACGGCGCATAAGATTATTATGAAAATTGATGATTTCAGGTCGTTCCAATAAGTCAATAGAAGGATGAAGTAGATTCCAGTAATTTGTTATGGCATTTAGAGCTTTATCGCCCTGATGGTTTTCAACTAAATTTTAATGGGGACTTGAGGCGTTGAACTAGTAGTTTTAACACATTTAGGCCCACTTGCACCATCGCACTAACCCGGGGTTAAGCGGTTTAACCGTCAACCCAGTGTCAAATTGTACTGGTAACCATGGTAACTCCAGGTTTAACCGATTAACCCCGGGTTAGTAGAATGGTGCAAGTGGTCCTTAGAGCCAAGAACCTGAATGCCGGGCACACTGTTCGTAGCGACTACGCGCTCCATACGGCTAAGACGTGGCTAGCGCGTAGCCCGTAACCAGGCGGCTTAGCACGGTGGCGTTTTTATCCCTTGTCACCATACCTGTCACGTTCTAACAAGTATGTAAGTGCGAAAGGGACGCGCATAGTGATAGTCGATAAAAATGGAACCGTGCTACGCCCGCAGTAGCACTTAGTGGCAATGAATGTGTTAATGACGCTATTCCAGGGATTCCCAATCTTTTTCAATCCGCGGCGCACTTGCAAGTTTCGGCGGAGGCGCCCGGCCCTAACCTAGCTAGGGTATTCGAAATAGATAGGTACCTACTGGTTACCAGGGACCGAACATGGTGAGGTGGATTGCCTCACGGCGCCCTTCCCTACTGTCTACGGTGCGGTCATTGGCGTCCGAAATGTTAACACGCATGCATAGGGCGTTTTTAGGGTTCCATACCCAAAGGGTAAAAATGGGACCCTATTACTAAGACTTCGCTGTCCATCTGTCTGTCACCAGGCTGTATCTCATGAACCCTGATAGCTAGGCAGGTGAAATTTTCACAGATGATGTAGGTATTTCTGTTGCCGCTATAACATCAAACTAAAAATATAATAAAATATATTTAATGGGGCTTCGTGCGCGAGTCCGACTCGCACTAGGCCGGTTTTTTATGATTTTTGATGACCGTTTGTACCCTTTGGTTACGGAACCCTAAAAATCTACTTCATACGGTGATTGACGTTCATCTCAAGTCGGTGTAAGCTACCTACAGTAACACTTGGATAATCGAGTGCGTATCTTGACAGATCCCTTAATAGGATCCGAGGGGCACCACTCAATTATCCGGAGTGTCCTCGCCAATATTCCTCTATTGGGGGCTAGGGTGACCAGGCGTCGGATTTAGAAGAGGGATAAGTCTCACTTTAACCGGGTAAAACCTGCTAATTTATGAACTGAAAATTGCCATTCGGTAAACGATACAATGTAGTGCTTAAGTAACACTTGTACCGAGTGCGTACGCGCAATCATGTGTTTATAACTTGTTAGATAAGGCTGTTAAAAAGAACACAATTTAAAGTTATATGTTCGAACTTAGTTCATTAGGCATGCTAAGCCATGGCTGGCACGGACGACGGACGACTGAGTGAAGAGTACCTATAGCATTTTAATAGTATTTAATATGTTTTTTGTACAATGAAGTAGCGGACATAAGCTTTTACTATATTTCCAATTCCACCAGTTTGTACCTATAATAGTCTCACGAACCCACAGGCAAAAGCAAAGCAAGCAAAAAGCCGCTCCAATACAATCGTATTGACGCTCTTATAAGAAAAGAGAACGAGTAAACGTTTTGGACATAAAACTTCTATGTACCATGATCTTTAGCACCAAAAACGAATACCAGTCAGACATAGATATAGGTTATGTTATTTGAATGTACATACCAAGTTTCATGTCATTTCAGCAAGTCGTTTTAAAATTAGAGCGTATATTTGATTTCATGGCGGCGGCAAGGTTTGTGTGACTCTCAAGCATATAAAAGTAGGAATCCCTTCCTTAATTCTAGTATAGGGTTGCCATAAGTGTGGGGGCTCAGACCGGGACATTTAAAGAAAACCGGCCAAGTGCGAGTCGGACTCGCCTTCCAAGGGTTCCGTACATTACACAATTTTCAACAATGTATATTAGCAATGTGAATGTTAGCTGTTAGCTGTTGGATCTCCTTATGTAAATAAATAAATAAATAAATAAACTGTCTCATTTACCCCCCAATAAGTGCCCCCTATGTTTAAAATTCATTTTATTTACGTTACATGTCCGTCTTCGGGTTATAGATTGACATAATATATGTGTACCAAATTTCAACTTAACTGTCACAAATAATGTAGGTACCTAAATGAAAACGCGAGCGAAGCGAGCGCGAAATTTTTTCGAGATAATAGTAGGTAGATTTTTAGGATTTCGTACTTCAAAAGGAAAAAAACGGAGCCCATATAGGATCACTTTGTTGCCCGTCCGGCCGTCTGTCTGTCTGTCTCAATGCCCCCTACTAAATAACTATGATTTATAAACCGGGACAATTTGCTTATGGGCCGGGACACCGGGACATCATGCTTCAAACCAGGACATGTCACGGCGTACCGGGACGTATGGCAACCCTATTCTAGTAGCATGGTTACCCTAGCTTTATGCCAAGATCGGTTACCTCAAGTCAGTTTAGCGTAATGTGTTCCTTCGCTATTGAGCTTTGGTTACAATAACGGATAGTTACTAGGTAGGTAGTATGTACAGTCGCCATCAGATATATCGGAGCAGCCAAGGCGTTCACAAATATCTGAACACGCCTCTATTGTCAAGGCATTAGAGTGCTCGTTCA
Organism: Cydia fagiglandana; assembly: GCF_963556715.1. Taxonomy (NCBI): domain Eukaryota; kingdom Metazoa; phylum Arthropoda; class Insecta; order Lepidoptera; family Tortricidae; genus Cydia; species Cydia fagiglandana. Next base: position 25,694,524 of record NC_085933.1, on the reverse strand, counting down.
GGTATTGTGAACACCTTGGCCGCTTCGATATATCGATTTCGACTGTACTACCTGCGTAGTAGGTTATAGGTAAGTAGGTACGTGATAGCCAGAGTTACACGTGAGAGCATTAATTTTGCACCTCTTAGTTAGATACGTGTATAGTCCTACATAGTATATTAAGGACGGAAAAAAATATGTACGAACGAGTGTGAAACGCTAGTAGCAAATTTACTCACAATAAATACTAATCAATGTCAGGCGTGGCTCACTCCGAGATTTCGCGTCGGTACAGTCGCCATCAGATATATCGGAGCGGCCAAGGTGTTCACAATATCTGAACGCGCACTCTAACGCCCTGACAATAGAGGCATGTTCAGATATTTGTGAACACCTTGGCTGCTCCGATATATCTGATGGCGACTGTACCATCACGCTCCGCGATTGTTGCGCCATTTAGGGTCCTAGGTAAATTGGTTGTTCAATACTTACGCTATAGAAACCTAAATGGCATAGCAATCCCGTGTGGTGACTGTACATGCGGCCCACACCAAATTTGGCGTCTAGCAGTTGCGGCGCACCGCTACGGAAGTTACGGAACAGACGCCTGTACGTCTACCGTAAGTTTTTACATTGACATATACGCTCACTTCTACGTAACTTGCTTTCTATGCATCTCGCTCGTACTCGCATATTAGTGCAAGAGAGATGTACAGAAAGTAAATTACGTAGACGTGAGCGTTATGTCAATGTCAAAACTGATGGTAGAGGCTCTGCTCGCGCTTGCGCCACCTTGCGGTCATATCTGTCGTAATAGACGCGTTTTGTTAGAGAGTGAAGCTTCTGTGCCTATCTAGTACTACATATTAGGTATTTATTTTGTGTCAATGTGTGTGTAAGCAGGCCCCAATGTAAAGGTCAGTCACACTTAACCTATACACAAATCAGAAGTCATGATTATGCACAATTTAAATTAGAGAATTTTTAATGTTTAATGAATTTCTTTTCGGTTATTGGATAGACCTATGTAGGTCACGTAAATGTATTTATAATGTGAATAAATGAATTGAATTTAATAAGAATTCCATTCGCACGGGTTCCCGAATTCAACACGAACAAACTTGAAATACAAACAGAGCTTACATATCGAATTTGAACAGAGATTCGTTCACTATTCATAACAGTTCGACATTGTAAGAGATTACCAATATTGGCTTTAGATACATTAACTTTAGCTAGCTCTTATCTTTTTTTATGTATCAAAGCAATTTGAGTCCTATTTCATTTGATAGATAATTGAATTTTGAAGGTGTAGGTATATATGTAGTTCGAGTTTTGGTTTATTAATAGATATTCCTGAGCTGTATTCATTAACTAGTGCTTCTAAGCGTGGCCTAGACTGTGTCTAAGTCTTCCATTTTACATGGCGTTTATCTTTAATGTTAATATCATGAGTTGGGAAAGTTTTAGATAGACATTTGATTAAGGTCGTCTATTTAAATCCTGGTTCGTACAGTCACCTGCAATAATATGTTACCCTTCGAAGGCAAAATATGTGACACGCTCTTATGGCTCTACAAAATAATATCGTGTCAGATATTTTTGCGGCGTTCGTTGTGTTACATATTATTGCAGGTGAATTTATATTAAATATATATAAGTACATAGCACATATCGTAGAGAATATTACGAAAACTCTACGTAAGGGGCGCCACTAGCATAATACACACCGCCCTGATATACAAATTTATTCGCAATAAATAATCTGTGCAAACTTGTCAAAAAACTGTTTATGGCATAATATGTATAAGTTACTCTATGGTTTACGGTTTGTGCTAGTGCTGCACTCTAGCGGCAGGACAATGCAATGAAGGAAAACATTGTGATTCAACTACACCAAAGTAGGTATTCGTTTTTGGGAACATACAAAATTATTTTCATACTTACTTATATGTATAATTATTCATTGGAACAAAAACGTCCTGTGTCCGCCCATCTTATAAGAGGGCTTACCGAGGACCACGTTTGACGTGTTGCCTCTCTGTCACACTTACGTACGAATTTACAAGTGCGACAGAGAGGCAACAAGTCGAACATGGTTCGCGGTAGGCTCTCTGTATTAGCATTCTCAGCACATACCGAGGACAATAAAAGCGGCGTCAAAACATTTTATTCCCTTGTAAATAGTCTTAATATGCGGCTCGTAGGACGTGCGTGTAGCGCATACAGGGTGGAAGAATGTAATGGGCTCTGGGTGCGTAGCCAACGGGCAAATCGTTAGCGTAGCGTAGTCACTCTCTCACTCTTCCATATTAATGCAACGGAGAGTTGCGTTTCGTTCGCGGAGCGTAAGCGGTTGGCACATTGGCTACGCACCCTGTACTGCATCAAACCTTGAACCCAAATTGAAGAGATATACAAAAATACATATCTTTAATTGGAAAAGTATTCGAGAACGGCGGATAGTTTTGGAACGTTATTTCATCTGCCATTTTGATGCTGACTGTACCCTGGCCGTGGAGAAAAACATAATTGTTTGTGAGTTCAGCTAGACCATAATAAGAGTAAGAAGGTAATTTATATTTTAAAAGTTTCTGCTGTTTTAGATCTCTCTTACAGTACACATATGCTTATTATGATGCTTTTTTATTTTATCGCCTATCGACGTCATGTCATGCGTTATCTCGCACTTATTAACAAGTGACGACCACGATAACACACGGAAGGTCCCGCAGGACCCATTAAATTCTTTCACCCTGTATAGCATGTATGAGGAATGCAAGAGGAAGTTAATTAACTCACGAAATGCGACATACTGTCATCGAATATTGACATCCAGCGAATATTTTGTCGATATTTTATTCTTTATTAAGGACTCAAGGACTCAGGAGGATACAGAAGGAAGTTTGCGATGATATACCTACATATATTTTGATAACTTAGTTTGCTCTACTCTAATATTATGCTGACCGGCACAGCAGACATAGGTATGTAGAGACGTGTCAAAACCTGTCTGAAGGACGTATCTGGTGGGATTAGGTGCAAATATGCTTGCTGAATCTGTGAGATCTGAGGACCTACCGCGAACCACGTTCGACGTGTTGCCTCTCTGTCGCCCTTGTAAATACGTACGCAAGTATGACAGGAAGGCAACACGTCGAACGTGGTTCGCGGTAGGCCCTCTGTCCACAAACACAGCTGTGGCATACATCAACAGATTTGTCTTCTAGACGTGGTCTGATCCGCCAGACAGATCTGACTGACACATTCGTAATACGTAATCCCTAGCTTAAGGTCATGTTATGCACGTTTTTAAGGGTTCGCTTTACATATTGGACTCTAATCAAATTAAAAGATATCACGACGTACCTATAATACGATATATTTTTACAATCTTTTGGATTTTTATTATTTATTCTCGTATTCGTTAGTCTGTTATGTCCGTCTGTCACAGCCTTTTTGCACCAAAACTACACTACGATAAATTTGAATTGCCCCCCTCCCCCCTCCCATTATCCAATTGGGCCTAAAATTTTGGAAAAAGAAAATAAACGGAGCCCTAGTTCGACTCGCTCTTGGCCGGTTTTTTATATCACCAGTAATCAAAAAATGTCACCAGTAGTGAATAAATCTGCTCAAAGGCAAAATTTTTAGTTATTGCACTCCAATAGCTATCCTATTATCTCTTACATTGCTTACCACCTTGTTCAGTATCTAGGTACAATATGAGAAGTGGCAACCAGAAGTATGAAGGCCTTAACGACATTAGGTACCTACCCTATCGGTTTTACCCGGGATGCATTCATTTCCAATTCAAACTAGCGCATCATACGGAACCCACTCCCCTTTACACTGAAATTCGAGTTATTCTCGATTGTGTACGAGGCATATGGAAATGATATTGAAAACGAATTGGTTGCTTGTGGTCGCTTGCTCACACGTCTTTAATTTTCTGTAGACAACTTAAAATAACTAGGTACCTAACTATTTTGGCTCAGCGATCCAAAGAGAATCTTGGCCTCTGAAACGGAGCGTGCCACCTGTCCCATCCTGCGCAACTTCCTGCCAGTTACTGACCCGTAACTGAAGCAGATCCGCTGTCACACTGTCTTCCCAGCGATATCAGGGCCGACTCGGCGACAGGACTGGGACGAACCACCGGACGGCTACCAGGCGGTAGTCCCAAGAACGCCCTCTTAACAGTCCGATCCAATCTCATTCTGAGTAGGTGACCGAACCAGCGAAGTCTGTGGACTTAAATAACCGTTTATTTATTTTATTTAATAATTTATGATGAAGTATAATAAAGGTCTTAGTGGAATGTACAAATTGAACAGACGACAGTTTTTTCGAATGTTTTTAACCCAATCACGAATACTAATATTTATTCATGATATGTTTTTCAATTAGGTAAGTTTTTATCTATGTATCTACATGTTGAATGACCACTTGAATGAAGGATGTAAAGAATCAATTCGAAAATAATTATCAGTATTATATTTACACTGCATTATCACTGCATTTTCGTTTCCGAATACAGCCATAGCCTTTTTCATGGACACAGTCCGTTCCCATTTTTTTGCGGCGGATCAAACAAATTAAAAGCTGAAAGCCTTTTCCGTTTTATTTATGGGCGCTTATTTGGGCGCCGCTGACGAGCCGATTTTATTGCACGCCAGTGTACATGTCGATTGGTGTTTAGATTGATATCCACTAACCCAGAATATAACTTTGGTCTCGCCATTTAAAAAGGGAGTGTGTACCCAATAATGTATTATGTATTTAAATTATGTAATTAAAACTTCTCGTTCTATTTTCTTTGTATGATTTTTTTTTGCAACGAAAACTAGACAGGACATAAATATATTTTATGCAAAGAGAATTTACAATAGAGGCGTATTATTGAAGTATTTTTTTAGTCAATTTACTGCTGTCTTTCATATTTGTTAAATATCAAAAGCTGTCGCCATCTACACGAGTATAGGCCAAAGGTATGGCGCCATCTTTTCGCGCGATGGCGCCAACACAAAACAATTATGACTAACGAAAATTCGGACAAACAATACATTTTGACTTAAAACTATTTATTTGGGAAACAATAGAGATCCGCTTAAAATACGTGTAACATGGCATGAACATATACATAAGACAAAAAGAATTTAGTATAGAGGCGTATTGTCAAAGTAAATTTTGTAGTCACGGTAAATTTACTGCCATCTTTCGACACAGGATTAAAACTTTTAGAACGCTATTTGACTTTGATCCTGGTTCTTTCACTGATATATATGTGATAAATTTATTAAATATCAAAAGCTGTCGCCATCTACACGAGTATAGGCCAAAGGTATGGCGCCATTTTTTCGCGCGATGGCGCAGGATTGCCATAAAACAAACCTAACCTAACCTATCTACAGAAAAACCTTACGGAAATCCTGAAAAGTTAACGGTTACAGTTTTATGACTAACGATAATATGACTTAAAACTTAATGGGAAACAAAGGGACCCCATTTTAAGCATGTTATAAATAAAAGCGCAACTACGATGTATGGGAGTGGCTTTTAGGCGGCTGGTTTAAAAGATTCTTTACAAATAATTTGTGGAACAAAAAGTCTATAAATACCTACAGGATAAGTAAAATTGCTATTACACTCGGTCTTCTCTTACAAAGGCTACAATAATACCCCAAGGGAACCAATCAGGGCGTTACGCAATGAGTAATCGATCATGCTCGCTTGTGAAGATTAAAAATAACGCGGATTTACCATTTTTAAAATCATACATATATTGCACTCTGAGAAATTGACAAATTTTATTTATAGTAGTTATGACTTTATTCAAGAGAAATACAAAAAACTGATTTACAAAGATAGCATTAACATTATGTGTAACTACTTCTATAGTTTAAGATCTGTTTAATGACCATTCCCTGGCATCTGCAGTTATCGCGTGCAGTTCTTTCATGCCACTTTGTTATACAAAGAAAATACATCACATACCTATTATTATTGTGGTCAAAGAATTACTAGGCAACATTAATCGTTCACTAAGGCCTCATACTAACGAGCGCTTTTTCAACGCGCGTTAAAAACGCGCTTGAATCCGTCCGCACACTATATTCGATTGTATCAAGTGTTGTCGAAATCCAACAACACTTGATAAAGAGCGCTACCGCCATCGTGTGAATAAATACACATATATCCATTTGTGTCATTCAAACGCTTTTTTATCGCGCGTTGTAAAAGCCCTCGTGCGAATGAGGCGTACCTAAGTCACACTAAGTTGACAAACTTCATGATAAATTACGTGCTTTAACGTTTAATTACATTTTGATAACGTTAACGGTAACGAAGCGAACATTAATAACGGTATGAATAGTTCTGTAACGTTTTAACGAACGTCAATTCATCAGCGGGCGTCGTTAACATCCATCATTCACTTTAAATTGTTCCCGGAATCACACTGGGTTAAATTATTGTTTAAGTTTATTTCATAAAGTGAAAATGATAAAATGTCAGTGTAAATTTCATACGAAAGTGTGACGTGACGTACGCGTAACCAAAGTTTTTGCCGAAACCGAAGGTATATTTTAGCTCTAGTTTCGGCCAAAACCGAACCATCGACCGAAACATGATTTTTATACCGGATCCTGCCGAAATCGAAGCTTCGATCGGGCACTACCGAAAAACAGTTTGATTTCGGTCAAAAAACTGCCAAACTTTTCGCAACCTTGATTTTTATATCGAAAATTCAAGGACTGAAAAACTGCAAAAGACCGGTAACCTAAAATAAAGGTATCAATTGAGTAGGTATCCAACAGTAATGGTACCCGAATAAAACGGCAAAATACTAGGACCTAAAATAAAGGTATCAATTGAATAGGTATCCAACAGAAACGGTACCCGAATCAAACGGCAAAATAGCAGTACCTAAAAAAAAGGTATCAATAGAATAGGTATCCAACAGTAAGGGTACCCAAATAAAACGGCAAAATACCAGTATCTAATATAAAGGTATCAATTGAAAAGGTATCAAATAGTAACGGTACCCGAATAAATAAAATTCAAACGGTACCTTTAAGGCTAACGGTCTTCAGTAGGTAAAGGACCTTATGCCTTTTGTAATACGGTCTTTGTTGTTTTATAGCTTTTCAGGACTGCGGACTTAGAAAATGATAACTGTTTTGGAATCCAACATGTCTGCCGTGCACTTTGACATAAAAGTCGACATAGGAGTGCCGAGTCATCATTTTTGAATTCTGCACGCCCTAAAACCTATAAAACGACACACATGATGACTTTTATGTCAAAGTGCACGTCAGACATCTTGGATTCCAAAATTGTCATAATTTTTGAATTCTGCACTCCCTGAAACCTATAAAACGACACCCATGATGACTTTTATGTCAAAGTGCACGTCAGACATCTTGGATTCCAAAATTGTCATCATTTTTGAATTCTGCACTCCCTGAAACCTATAAAACGACACCCATGATGACTTTTATGTCAATGATGATGATGATGATGATGATGATGATGACAATATAATTCACAAACAATCACATTGGGATCCGTGTACCTAGTGAAAAGTGAGAGGGAGACACGCGTTACCTCCCGCTCTCGCGAGTGACCGCTTTGAATTGAGGTATCAGATCAAACGCTATAAGGTTTTTTTATTTAGTACGTTTGGGCTAAAGCTTATTTGGATACCTAAAGTATTGATATCAATATGGAATGCTAATTTAACGGTCGGGTACCTATAAAAAAACACCTAAAGGTACTTTTATTTAACGGTACCGTTTGAACGGAAGCTTGTTTGGATACGGGTACCGATTGATATTGATACCGAAATGCTACTTTTAACGCTCGGGTACCTTTAAAAAGACCGGTCAAAACCGTTTTTAACGGTACCTTTTCAGTCCCTGATCGAAATTGCCGAAATCGAAACCTTTTAAACGCTACCTACCTGTCATCCCGTAAAATACTGTCCTAATAAAATAAATAATAAATAAATAAATATTATAGGACATTCTTACACAGATTGACTAAGTCCCACAGTAAGCTCAAGAAGGCTTGTGTTGTGGGTACTCAGACAACGATATATATAATATACAAATACTTAAATACATAGAAAACACCCATGACTCAGGAACAAATATCTGTATCATCATACAAATAAATGCCCTTACTGGGATTCGAACCCAGGACCATCGGCTTCGCAGGCAGGGTCACTACCCACTAGGCCAGACCGGTCGTCCTAATTTCATCTCTAATTGAAAAAGTTTTTACATAGTGAATAGATTCAGGCGTTACTTTGCGGAAATCCATATTAATTAAAACCAAAATATTACTTTTCTAATCCGCGAAAACTTGCTTTGCTTTTCGCGGATCAACAAAGTATTTTTTGGTTTTAATTAAAGTTTTTACAGGTAGCTACTTTTTAGGGTTCCTCCAAAGCGTAAAACGGGACCCTATTACTAAGACTTCGCTGTCCGTTTGTTCGTCCGTCCGTCCGTCTGTCTGTCTGTCCATCTGTCTGTCACCAGGCTGTATCTCATGAACCGTGATAGCTAGGCAGTTGAAATTTTCACAGATGATGTATTTCTGTTGCCGCTATAAGAACAAATACTAAAAACAGAATAAAATAAATATTTAAGTGGGGCTCCCATACAACAAACGTGATTTTTTTGCTGTTGTTTGCGTAATGGTACGGAACTCTTAGTGCGCGGGTCCGACTCCCACTTGGCCGGTTTTACCACGTTGTTTCATCCGCTATTGAAGCCGACTGTACTGTAAGACCGCTAACAACACCCTCCTTGAGCCACGCACGTCGTTTCATAACAAACGAATGATGAATGTGGCCAAATTGGTATTTAATTGGCGGTAAACAGGCGCCGCTGACGGCGTTTAATGACTTAATTTATGACACACGTTCTGAGGGGCGGTGTAGCAAGACTACTTTAATACGAGCGCTTGCATTGATATAGATATCTAGGGACTGGCCTTACGGGCTATAATAATGAGGCATGACAGGGGCCAGTACAGCGGTGTGACACCGCTACAACGCGATTGGTTGATGAGTTCGCATCACGCGCGCGATTGGTTGACGAGTTCGCATTACGCGCGCTATTGGTCGCAACTAGTTGCGTTAGACTGCACGATTGGCTCGAATTGGAGAGTCACACCGCTGAACTAGTACCATTTTTAGTGCCCTTAAGACCAGTCCATAGATATATATACGTCAATGAGCGCTTGTGTTTTAATCGTTGCTCTAAGGCTGACTTCACTAAGGCAAAAAGAGGAGACGTGTCAACCAATAGCACCTCTTCTTTGCTCAGCTGTATTACAACCAATGCTTGATTGAACCTGCCTCAACTCAACTCTGACTCAATGGAAAGGTAGGTAGCTTAACCAGTTTTAACAAGTGTCGTTAATTGGTTTGTTCAGGATATTTCGCAAATTATTTCCCAAAGGTGAAAAAGTGAAAAATTTATAGTGAAAAACTTAAGTACCTAATCGAATTTAAAATATCGTGAGAACAACATAAAATTGTATCGTCACAAGTGTCAGATTATTCAAAACCGAAACAACTTTTGCTGCTGACAAATCAAATTCATAACATTTCCAGGACAACGAATTAAAAAATCAGAATAGAACTCCAGTTAACTCATCGCGTGCTTGACGTGCTGCGCGGCGGGCAACGCGATCATTGCTCAGCACACTGTTAGCACTGTGCCTGAAAAGGGAGACCTACGGCTCGATTCGGAAAATGAATTAGATCTCTACTAGACCTCAACAAGTTACGATATGGATAATTTAAAGATATTTGTAAGATAGATATGTCAAATTTGACGTTTCCGCGATTCTGGAGGTCCTCTTGAACGATTTCGACAAGTTATGACTTAGATATCCAAGTCACATCTAGTCGATATCTAATGTAAATCTAGTTGATCTCTATATCGTCTCTAGATCTTGTGATTATCTCGTTTCCTGAATACGCGTGCTATTTTCTCCGAAACACGAGTGACTAAAAGCACGTAAGTCAAAGCGTAGAAATAATTTAAAAACCTTTTAATGTCATAAAATGGACTGGGAACTTTTCTTACAAACTTTTCATTTATAATCTGAGACGTTCAGCGCTCATTCTAAATTGGTCCGACTATACATAGTTTACGAGTGCCTTAAGTCGGTTCAGTTTTATGATTGACGCTAATTGCCGCACTCACTCCGCGGGGATCTCGGCGCCTTAATGATACTAGCGTCTGACGTCACTATTATTCACTAGTATTTGCCTGTGTCTTCGTCTGCGTAAAAATCGAACTTCCGCTTCCCTTGAGTTTTTTCAAATTAGTAATTTCGTACATAAGTTTCGAAAAACTCATTGGTACGAGCCGGGGTATGAACCCCGACCATAAATGTAATATTATGCGACAGTACCTAACTTTCCGCTTAAATACATCAGCATTAATTTATTTCATAAATCCATTCGGAAACGTTTATTAAGAGCTTAGACAAACCGCAATCCGCAAAACTCGTATAATTTGGATGCGAAATGAGATTTTTTCAAACAAAAGGACTTCAAAGAAGTCTCCAAACCTCAAAGGGAAGTCCGATCATAACAAGGGAATAATAGGGGGGGGGACATTAATAAAAAACACATAAATTTGCACAGTTTTTACCTGAGCTGATTGAATACCAAATTGCAGTCTGGAGTCCTCTTTATAGGAGACGTCGAGTTCATATTTTAATATTCGGGTCAAAACATTTTAGCGGATAATGTAATAAAAGCGGCAAAAGGTACCTTATGGCGGCTGGCGCCGCGATTCGGCAAATGAATTAGAGATTCACTACATATGAAATAGTAAAGATAATTGTGACGTTCCACGTGGGACGGCACATATCTTTACTATATCGTATCTAGTTAATCTCTAATTCACTTTCCGAATCGCGCCAACACTTTGGAAACGCACTTGCAACCTTTCTAATCTTGCAGGTGTCTATTGACGGCAATTGCTTACCATCGGGTGATTCGTCTGCTCGTTTGCGTCCTATCCCTTTCCGACCGGTTCGATATAATCCTGCAAACTACTTTTAAAAAATCCTGTCCTCAAGCAAATCGTCTTTTCGAGCTCAAACCTATTCCAATCTAAACTGCACATATTAGAGACACGTTTGAGTACTAAATACCGTAGGTCAATGGCATCAGTCGGTCGCAAGACAGTGGTGAAGATGGTGGCGTATTTTGGTGTGAGTAGTGACACACGTAAGTTCATAATTTCGTATAATTTTGGTATCGAAGTTGCTATTTAATACTTAATTATTACAGTAAAGGAGTTAAATGAGTTTATTAAGCACAAATTAAAGCAAAAATATGTTATTTAGGGAAAACTACATGCTCGTAAAAAATAAGTGCACGAATTTGTGGGTTCGGCCGTAGCTCGTGAATCAATTGTCATAACTATTTGCAAGTTTGTGAGTATTTTTTTTTTTTTTTATTATGCATGGGTTTACTCATGGCCACAGACTAGCCGAGGCGTAGACGTGGCCTACGATGGAGCGAGCTCGCCCAGAAGGTGCCTTTTCACTCTTGATTTGAAGGTTGCCGGGTTATAAGAGCACGGAAATATAGACGCCGGCAAGGAATTCCACTCCTTGGCAGTGCGCATAAGGAAAGTAGAAGCAAAGCGCTTCGTGCGAATTGGCGGAATATCTACCAAGTAAGGATGGAAACCGGCCGTGCGTCTAAAAGTCCGATGGTAAAATGGGGACGGTGGAATGAGCTCGTGTAGCTCTTGGGCACACTCCCCGAAGTGCAACCTGTAGAATACCGACAGGCTGGCGACTTTCCGCCGATGGGCCAAAGTCTGAAGCTTAGCCGTTAGCTTCTTGTCGCCAATCATCCTCCTGGCTCTGCGCTCCACTGAGTCCAAAGCGGCGAGTTGGTATTTAGCTGAGCCATCCCACAGGTGGCTGCAATACTCCATACACGACCGGACTTGAGCTTTGTAAAGTGTTAGAGGCTGTCCAGGTGTGAAGTATCGCTTCACCTTATTTAGGACGCCCAGCTTTCTGGCCGCAGTTTGTGCTTTAGACTCAATGAAGCTGCCGAAGCCGAGGACTGAACTCAGCTCCATGCCGAGGAGTTCCAGGCTGTCGGTAATAGGTACAGATGCACCCCGGAAAGAAGGAGTCAGGTCGAATGGACTCCGTTTTGCGGAAAATAGACACGCCTGCGTTTTGGAGGCATTGAACGTGACCAGATTGTCATCACCCCACTGGGAAACGAGACTAAGGGTCAAGTTCATTCGCTCAACCATGGCCTCTCTCTGTGAACGTATATCCTCCCTGCTGTCCCCTGCACTAGCCAAATATCTCTCAACAACCGTACTGTCATCTGCATAACCTACAATGCTGGGTTGCAGCATGTCGTTAATGTGGAGCAGGAAAAGGGTTGCGGAGAGAACAGACCCCTGAGGAACACCGGCGTCAATGGCCATGAGGTCCGAAGAGCAGCCATCAATAACTACTCTGATCGACCGTTCACTCAAGAAATCAGATAGCCAGCTACAAAAATCAGCAGGGATGCCGTAAGCAGGAAGCTTGCTAAGGAGACTTGCGTGCCAAACCCTGTCAAAGGCCTTCGAGATGTCCAGTGAAACAGCAAGCGCTTCACCGTTCCGAGTATCCGGCTTTTGCGCAAAAACTTAAATCACAATAGATAGCATATGTTTGATCCTTTTATAATATATTCCGTTTCTTAGGTTTGTATTTTTTAAGACGTCCATTAGGAGCCAGACAAATTCTTTGAATTTTGTGTTATGGTGATATAGGTATCAAGAGATGAGAGAAAAAGATTCGCTCAAATCGTTGATGTAACAGCTCCAGAATTAGTTATAAACTTTATTAAACACATGTAAATACTTTCTTTTTACTTGTGAATGAATCAATATTCATTTCATGAAAACTTTTTCAAGGATTACCATATGATGTAGGTAGTTGAATTGAGATTACTTTATAATTGTTGATTATTGTTTTTAATCATTCTATAATCGTTTCGGTGTTGATTCTTAAAGAGAACTATGATGATTATGTAAAGTTAGAGACTTATTGTTATACTAGTGTATTGTTGTGTAAAATGTTGCGTTTTTTTCATATCATTTTACAAATCCAAATGAATTTGCACGTTCGTGCATTTACAGATAAATCCTGAACGTCAGTTTCGTGCATGCGATTTTTTTAATGATGAAGGGTCGTTGGATTTTTTTTATCATTTTTTACGTGTATTTTATAACAAATGAAAACGGTTCACATGCATTTTTCCATCCCTCTAAGATCCGAATCGGATCGAAATCCCGTCTGGATTGTTTCAGTTCTTATCGTTTTCAATTGACGCTTATTCAAGCGGATTGTGATGTTTAAAGTCCGTTTATTTAAGCACGCAATTTACATAAACGTAAAGAAGCATCGTAATAGTAATCGTATTGTTCAGTAACCATCGACATTGAAGAGATAACTCACGTCAGACCGGGCCGTGTCCGGGCTATAACCGCGAAAATCGAAGTTCGCAAATTGCGAGCATTTTTCTCTGTCAGTCTTATTACGCCTTCATTGGAGTAAAAGAGAAAGATCCCCGCAATTTGCGGATTTCGGTTTTCGCGGCAGCCCCTCCGGGCCGGAGCTTCCGGGGTCTACTTTTCTATGACATGACAGACGAACACGTGATGCTTTCCATAGAAAACGATGCGCCCGAAGCTCCGGCCCGGACATGGCTCGGTCTACCGTGAGTCATCCTTAATTCTACATTCGTACAATCAGCAATTAGGGGATGACGTTTTTACAAGTTTTACAAGTACAGGTATATATGTGTATTATATCTCTAGAGTACGACGTTCAAAATTTTTTATTATAATACCTGCCTACTCTAATTGTTTTATGTGTATATGCATTATAAAACCGTGCCGTGCGTGCAAAGAGTAAGCAACGATACCCTGCCAGTACTAGATTAGTGGTAACTAAGCCTTCGAAGTCCGTTTGTCTGACAGCGGACTGTTTCTCAGCAATAATAAAGCAGACCACTGACTAACAGGCCGCCGGACGGTATCGGCCTGTCAGTTAGAATAAAAATTTGACAGCTCCGAACAACTGACCGGCCAATATCGTTCGGCGGACTGTTAGTCAGTGGTCAGCTTTAGAATTAGAAGAAAGTTTTCACAGATTATTTAGGCAGGTATTGGCTTCGAGTTTTCAATGTTTTTGAATTGTATTTTATATAGTCTAATCCCTGCACTTCTTCTATTAGCTTGATCTGTTCTTCAAGCGTAACTGCTATTTGATGGAACCATCAGCTTTCAACACGTTTTATTTTTTGTATTTTAAGCTGTTCGTGGTCATTACATGCAAAACTTTTCGAGTCAATTTATTATGTTTTGTTCTGCGACCACTGCTCCTTCGGTACTTAATGTCACAACGCTGCAATATTCACGCAGTTACCATTAAGACTTCAACAAAAATTCATTGTAACTCACATCTCCCGCAACCGCAGCTATCATAAGTTGACATGCGACCTTTCCTTTGCCGTGATTTCGGTAGCAATAATTCCCGATGTTCACCCTTATGACTTAGGTCGCAGAGTCCAAAGAAAAATATCAAGCAAGCCTAGAAAACTTTGGACGTTTGAGTTAATTAGATGATTTGGAAACATGAGTTCATATTACGTGCGTATCTGGGGAGCCAAGTCATATTGTTGCGAACTTTGGATCTGTTGCTAAACACTGGGGGCCGACTTGGTTGTTTCTTTACGTTTGGTCACATATTAAATAGTAAGATTGTATGTACAGTAAGTTCTCTGTGAATGACGCTGGCATTGCAGTAAAAACTATAACAAATTGTTGAATATAAAGTAAATCGACGTGCTACAGACGCACGTAGTGCAAAAATTGTTGTCCTCTTTTTCTCTTACTCTTCTTCTTCTAAGTCGGTCCCTCACTGCTGGGGATCGTGACTCCGCGTACTAAATTGTCCTATGGCAGCTCTCCACTTTTCTCTTCCTCACTTTCTCTCATAAATATAAATAAATAAATATTATAGGACATTCTTACACAGATTGACTAAGTCCCACAGGAAGCTCAAGAAGGCTTGTGTTGTGGGTACTCAGACAACGATATATATAATATACAAATACTTAAATACATAGAAAACACCCATGACTCATATATACTCGTATTTTTTTCCTCATATATTATTTTTTTATCTTTACCCGTTTCTGAATTGAAATATTTTAAGGCGTTAATCCCTAAACACTCTACAAACTCAATTAGTTATTAATCAATTGTCTTGTTTTGTCATTTTGAGGTTTGTATTTAATTAGGTTGTTAGTGATTACCGATTTTTCAGATATTAACGTATATCAATACTTGTGACCAATAATAACATCACTCACGCAAATTTAATGACCTCAGAAAAACAGTATACCGGGTGTGGCCTGTAACACGAGCAAATAATTAAACTGTAGGCTGTACTCAGCGGTCACGAGGTCGGTCACCTACGCGCTGGACAGACCTGATAAAATCTGCGACACAAACCACCATAGTCCAATGTTCCCGTAACGCCGAAGACCGTGGCAAATGGAGGCACATTGCGAGGGCTGCGTTATCCACAATAGATACGTCTCATCATACAACCACGACCACTCTGTCAAGAGTGAACGACTGAGGAGGAGGAGGCTGTACTCCTCATATTGACCAAAATTTCACTGATTTAAACTTTCACAATTATTAAACATTATTAAATTGCACAACGGGACTTGACCAACATTTGTTCAGCGACTTTTAAAAATAACTTGTGGTTTTATTTTTAATACACTTTAAAGTTTATTCTAAGACGCAATGTATTGCGAATTTTGTTATGTTTAAGGCGTGACAAGCAACGTCAATCACAATGATATGGCGTGGCGATGGCGTCCATTGAAGATAATATTTATTTTGTATGGAAAATAGGGAGTCTAAATACTTCATAATTTTTAGAAGTTGTTGAACAAATGTGTCACCATTTGAGGAGTATAATCTATGTTTTAATTATTTGCTCATGTTACAGGCCACACCCGGTATAAACATATTTACTACCAAACCAAAGCCATTATTACTTCGCACATCACGAGCTTACCAAATTACGCACTAACTAATGCTACCTATTACCGAATACCGGCTTTATTATACATTGTGTATGTATAATCTGTCATCTTATTACAAATACACGACATAGTTATTAAGAGCAATGTATTCATTCAACCTTAAGGGGTGTAAGTCACAAAAGAGTAGCTACCGATATTGAGCATAGTCCGATTCATATTATTTTAATTGGTGCTTAAGAAGCCACTTCATCATCATCATTATTCTGAAGAGCCTGGCTCTTGTCGGTGGAGTAATCGCCATTCCGTTCTTCTCTCTGCCACTGTTCCGAGTTCCTGATACGTCACTGCGTTGATTTTTTCTTTGGCCTGGTCCAAATACGCACGTCTCGGACTTCCTCTGCCTCTCTGTTTTTCTATTCTTCCTTCAATTATTAAATGTGGTAGGTGAGAAGAGATCTCTGCTGAGAACCATTGAAAACAGAAGAGGAAACATGTTGGGGCGCCTGAAGCTGGAAACAAATTATCGGAGGCGGCTGACGGACGTGGCTGACGGGTGCGACATAAAAGTGTGCACAGTGTTCGGGACGTGGCTTGCGGACGCGCAACAACGCTTAGTCCACAAAGAACTGTAGTAGACGAAGAAACATGCATTTTTGTAATCCTTTAATTTGAGATTATACAGTAATTCCTTTTTGCGAACACACTCGATAATTCTTTCCTCCATTTTTACCGTACGCATGTCCAAGCTCTCGCGTAGTCCGCGTCCTTCTGGCGCAGTGATGCGTCCCGCACCCCGTGTATACTACTGCATACCGTCCGCGGACGATTTCGGCTGACAGGGACATCCAGCGCGCCAGATTTCTGTCGGATGTCCGAAGGCTCAAGGTCAGCACAAGGTTACCTCCACGGCTTACCTCCGATAGTTTGCACAGTTCAGTGTATATTCATTATCTAGATACCTATAAGTCGCGGCTGTGAGCCGCGTCCGTCAGCCGCGTCCGATAATTTGTTTCCGGCTTGATACGTCATGATAGGTACTTACATAAAATCTATAATTCAAGGAAGAAAAAGCCACATGAGATTATATTATCTACGCACTTAGATCCTTTTTTTTAATTGTTTCCTTTGTTCGGTAGGCAAGGGGGTCTGACTTGCGATTTATATAGTCGCAGTCTTTGCTCCGGATTATAGTATCGCCTCGCTTTATTGAGCACACCGAGTTTTTTTAGATGCCAGCGCTCTCTTCTCTTCCAGGTGGCCTTTTAAGTACCTTGCATTAAGTAAGGCCTGATGATAGTGATGATATAATGAGTAAAACAGACTTCAACTTCAGTTTGCTTGTATCTGATACTTTGCACCACCCTCCTTAGCAAGGATAATTGCATTATTGGCGATAGTGTTGTCGCGATACTCGCGATACATATTAATTTGCTTTCGTCGTTAATTACATACATCCCGGGCAAGGCGTGACGCGAGCGAAGCGTGGAGTCGATGATGGCGTCACGTCTTCTCTGTTTTGGTTGCTGTGAACAAAGTAGTACATACTAGTAGTAGGTATGATGAATGATATTGACTGCTTATCATGCTTATGTTTCGTTGGCTTTAAGGTATGGCGTTATATTTTGGGGAAACTCAACTAATTAACTAAATGTTTATAAAGAGCTATACTGCGAACAAAGTAGTACATACTAGTAGTATAATGAATGATATTGACTGCTTATTATGCTTATGTTTCGTTGGCTTTAAAGTATGGCGATATATTTTGGGGAAACTCAACCAATTAACTAAATGTTTATAAAGAGCTATACTGCGAAGAAAGTAGTACATACTAGTAGTATAATGAATGATATTGACTGCTTATTATGCTTATGTTTCGTTGGCTTTAAAGTATGGTGATATATTTTGGGGAAACTCAACCAATTAACTAAATGTTTATAAAGAGCTATACTGCGAAGAAAGTAGTACATACTAGTAGTATAATGAATGGTATTGATTGCTTATCATGCTTATGTTTTATCGACTTTAAGATATGGCGTTATTTTTTGGGGCAACTCAACTCAAACAATAAGAAAAAATGATTATTAAGAACTTTATATTTGCAATCTACATACTCGTAACCTGAAATGTTTACAAGGAACATAGTTTAGAGATCTTACGAATGCGAACAATACAATGATAATAATCGCTAAGGATGATATTTAGATCTTAGATTTAAGTATGTATATCGTCGCCTAGCAGCCATAGTACAAGCTTTGCTTAGTTTGGGGCTAGGTTGATCTGTGTAAGATGTCCCCAAAAAAAAGAAAAGAAAAGAAAGAATTATAGAGGCTATGTTGGCAAAAAGCGCATATTGGAGCCATTAAGATGCTACCGGGAAAGCCTTAAGGTTTATAATGAATAATAATATATCTTATCATAAGTGCAAAATAAGTCAAGGCTGTTTTGAATCTGAAAAGTACGTAACAAATTGTCTGTAATGCATTAAACCGAATAAATCCAAGTCCAAGGCTAACAGAGAGTCGATAGAGAAGATAAAGTGTTTCTCGATGACCAATGGATGCTTTTAAAGTAAAAAGGCTGAACCTCATAGAACCATCATTTCAGTTGAGACCTTTCAATATAAGTAAGAAGAAAACACATTAAGAAACGAATATTTAGCATCAATGTAAAGTTTTATTCAATTTTAATAAGTTTATTCTGCACACATACACGTGTTTTTTCAATAGTTACTGAATTTATCTTAGTCATAGTAAATTAGTATATTTCCTATGGCTGTTTCATAAATTTTGGCTGATGAGATTTCCTTGCCAATTTTTTTTTTGCAATTTTGGGGTGGATGACATAATAAATAACTGTATACGGACAGAATAATCTTGTAAAATTTGGCTAAGGTTGAAAAATCTCACAAACTCAACTCAACATTTTTATTATCTTGATTTATATGCAAGCAAATACAGTTAAAATTCTAATTAATTATAACATTAATTACAAAATAAAAACATATGCAATTACAATACTTATAGAAACATTGACAATAGGTATAATTGAGCGAAGTGAAAGATTTTGATGTAATTTTGATACGCCAAAGTCCACGTTTAAGAATAAGGTCGGGGGATAGAACATACCGAAGGGTTTAAATCTTTATTTAACACTTCCTACCGCCTGTATATCATAGGATTTGTCGGTAATATACTCTTTCACTCGGTATCAGCCACAGCTTTATCATATAGTTCCAGACTAGCATATTTTATTGAATTTTCAGGAGTCTTTTATAGGGAAATCTGAGAGATTTTTAAGTCAGTAAATGTTTCATTCTGATTCAGACTACAGAAATATTACTGCTGCAGTATTGGAGCGCAACATTGCCGCAAATGTCAATAACCGAATGATACCCAATCGTCCTTTGTGATCACAATGTTTTTTCTAGTCAATTTCCAATTTGATAACACGTCGAACGAATTGCAGCTTTACATCTCTGATATGAAGTCCTCTCTGGGGTAAAAACGGAATAAATTATTACACCTTGTCGAGGACTAATTTGAGGTTTCATATGTTATTTATACTTTTTATACATTTTGTCTGTGTTTTTATGGTTTACGACGACCGGTCTGGCCTAGTGGGTAGTGACCCTGCCTGCGAAGCCGATGATCCTGGGTTCGAATCTCAGTAAGGGCATTTATTTGTATGATAATACAGATATTTGTTCCTGAGTCATGGGTGTTTTCTATGTATTTAAGTATTTGTGTATTATATATATCGTTGTCTGAGTACCCACAACACAAGCCTTCTTGAGCTTACTGTGGGACTTAGTCAATCTGTGTAAGAATGTCCTACAATATTTATTTATTATTATTATGGTATTTTGTTTTACCTTTTGTTTTTAGATCTAGTTGTCATTAAATGATATGGTGAAAGCCCAGCTTTTTCGTTTGCTCCCGAATTTTAGCTATCGAAGTGCAAAATTGATTGTCCTGGATTCCGGGACACACCTAAAGTCACATGCCGAGCTAGTGAAAGCATAAGGCCGATTCTGTATCACCAATTGGATAAGGCTTTGATCAGACACGACCTTGAGTGGTATTATCAGGCATCACACACCAATTAGTGCGAGCGAGATGCCTTATGAGACGAAATATATTTAGTATGGACCAATCAGCCAGCGTTAGCGGATCACGCTAATTGGTGCAGCGGCGCGTACCTATCTAAAATTTTGATACTTAAGTGCGGCGCTGAACAAAATGAAAACCATACTAAACAGTGGAATCGGCTACGGTATTTTTGGATTGACACTACATTCAATACTTTAATAAGGATAGAGCGTACTCCCATCTTAAAGGCCAACAACCCACTTGCAACCCCTCTGTCAGGTGTCAGTGGACAACTATATATGTAGGTAGTTGCTTACCATGCTTTCCATCGTCGACCCATTTGTCTCCTATATAAAAAATAACAGAATAGGCCTATATATACGTTTAAGAATTCTATTTCCGTTCTAGCATGGGTTGCTGAATTATTGTGTGGGTTGTAAGCGATTCTGTAAGAACTGGAGAATGTTTCTGAAAATTGCTGTAGGCTCTTTAGAAATTCATATGTGAAATAACTGAAAATGGGTACTGAAAACATTTAAAATGGGTATCCATTGTATGAAAAAAGGAACTTTAACACGGGAAGACGAATATTATAATGTAATAAATATTAAATAACATTATGTAAATAATTTAAAAAAACTGTATTGTCAAACGAAGTACTTATCCTGTCCCAACTGAAACAAAATGGTCCTCAATAACCGAATTTTAAAGTATTTTTAATTTATCTTCATGGAAATCTCCAAACCATACATTTATTCCGGAGCCCGTATAAACAATGTTGTTTACTACGTCGACAGACACACGACAAAAGGCAGTTAACTGCTATTCGCCAAAACCACTTGGCACGGTAATAAAATTACAAAAGTAACGACGAAATGCAAATATTATAGCATCACTATTTTGTGGTGCAAGTTATAAGCGAATTGAGGATTAATCTTTAATTTAAATGTGTGTGGTGGTAAAAAATCGTGGGTGAAAACCTCGGTTGTGCTTGCTGTAGGTAAATAGCTGAAAATAGCGTTCTCGAAAAAAATTATAAGGTCAGGATCATACAAAGCAGACAAGTGGTTACAAACAATAAAAACTCATCCTCCCCATAGATATGTAATTATAGTATAAATATAAAGGGTCTATAGTATATAGTATAAATGTCAAGAGTACTGAAAGGTACCCACCTTGACACAAACAAAAAAGGTATAAACAAACAGGCATGTGTGAATAAAACTGGAGTCAAACATACTTTATACCAGCTTTTATTTCAGGGGATTCAATTTCGTTATAGTATTATAATACTATTAAGAGCAAGTGCGATGTAAAAATATTATATGGAGATTGTATCATTATAGCTTGTACCCACCTCAATGGATAATTAATGCAATAAATGTCTTGGAGTGTAGGTACAACTTGCGTTATTTGGCAGCGGCACTAAACTGGAACAGTGTCTAGATTTGTGACCCTTGTTCTTATCACTCTAACCTTGTGAGTTGTAAGTACCTGACATCTTGCTTGTAGCGTTTGACATTTATACTTAACGCCAATAAATTGGGGACTTCTTTGCCCCTTCCAGTCCACGTACGTTTCCTGTAGATACGTATGTTTTTCAAAGATATGACTTCGGATTCGCTCAGAGCGTTTCTTTATATGACGCTAGTCGCTTCCGCTTACGACTTGCACTCCCCCCATCGGATAGTTAATGCAATAAATGACCTGGAGTGTGCATCTTGCGTTATTTGGCAGCGGCACTAAACTGGCACAGTGTCTGGATTTATGACCCGTTTGTTTTGCGACTATTACTTTAAGCTAATTTTGGAATTTGCGGGTGGATTTTGATTGAGTTAATAACGTTGTTAAAACTGTTTGCTTTTGAAGTTAGTTTGTGTTCGTTCGTTCGTTCGTTCTTATTCATGTTTAAGGCCAGGCCACACCGGCTTGCGTGTGCGTGACGTGCGCTTGTGCGTGCGCTAAAATGTTGGAGCCGCACACGCACACGTCCCGCAAGCGGTGTGTCGTCTCTCATAAAGATCTGTATACTACAACGCTGCACGCACACGCAGCCGGTGTGCACAGGCCTTTAATGTTCGAATTGATTTGTGTATTTTGACATTTTTAAGTAAATTTGTATAAATGAGGATCTTTTTGACCTCACATATAAGTATAATGTGTACAGGGTTGGTAATTTAATCTGTTTATAATTATAATTTTGCTTCTGTATGTGTTGCACGATACATGGATTGCTACTTAAAGAGCAACATCAATAATTACTGCTAATAACTGAAACAAGCTAAGAAATAAATAAATATATCACGGCAATAAGTGACGCATGAATTGCATGATTCCATATTATTTTTCAAATAAGTATATATTTTATTCAAAATTTGCCAAAAACAAAAACAAAATAAATATCGGCCCGTAAAAAAATTCGCTTGATAACTCACCTAGATTCGCGTCGCAATATCACTATGACGCAGGTGTGAACACTATAACTCACTCCACGTCCGAAGCGGTACTTCACGGTACGGATGCGACCCCGTGATTTACCGTCTTGGTACCTATTCCGGAGTGGAGGCCGGAATATCACGTCACACGTGTTAGAGTGGATTTGACGGTCAACAAAACCTTTTCTATACTAAAGTAAACACAGCCAAGGGATCGTTCCAGAAAAGTGTCGTGTATCAGACGTTATTTTTAGGGTTCCGTAGCCATAGGGTAAAAACGGGACCCTATTACTAAGACTCCACTGTCCGTCAGTCTGTCTGTCACCAGGCTGTATTTCATGAACCGTGATAGCAGTTGAAATTTTCACAGATGATGTATTTCTGTGACCGCTATAACAACAAATAGGTACTAAAAAGTACGGAACCCTCGGTGGGCGAGTCCGACTAGCATTTGTCCGTTTTTTTAATATTTCTGGTAAAGCAAAGAAACCTTTATTTGGTGATAACGTTAGATAGCTTTAAATTCAACGGTGTACAGTGTGCGTTTGTTAGCTCGTAACTTGAACTAACAAACGCGCGCTATTGCGACCTAGTTTCTAGTTAATAGATTCCAAAAAATCGACGATGTCACAACTCTCCTCTGTCGCAACTCACCTCGGTCTCCCCTAATATAGATTCCTGCAAGTTATTAAAGTAGCTGCCATACGCGTCACGTCCGCGATAAAGTAGACCTTGGAATGGAATACCACGTATCATATTACAAAATCTAGTCGATATAAAAAAAAGTAAATAAATATTGGGGACATCTTACACAGATCAACCTAGCCCCAAACTAAGCAAAGCTTGTACTATGGGTGCTAGGCGACGATATACATACCTACTTATAAAAATAGATACATACTTATTATACATAGAAAACACCCATGACTCAGGAACAAATATTAGTGTTCATCACATAAATAAATGCCCTTACGGGATTCGAACCCAGGACCAATCGGCTTCGCAGGCAGGGCTTTAAATTTTGAATCAGCTTCCATGCCTTGCTTTTACACTGGCAGCCTCAATAATGACATGCAATTTTGCGGGTATTGTTATTTTACTCATAATAGGATTTTCCGCATAGCAACCAGGCCTCATTAACTGAGGATTGAAATATGAAATGTCTTATAATTTGATGGCGAGTAATATAAATACAGGGTGAAAATATCGTGGGCAAAAATGCTATTTCAAAGCTTCTCAATTAACTAACAAGATCTCTCACAGGATGCTATCTGAATTGTGGTAGACGTTGAAGTGGTTGTCATTGTCAACCCGGTTCACTTGATCTACTGTCCCGTGAATTAAAAAAACATACATAAAAAAAATGTAAGACAGAAAATAAACTAACGTAACTGTATATATATAACCCAGGAGTAGCTTACTAAACTCTCTTCTTCTTCCTCGCGTTATCCCGGCATTTCGCCATGGCTCATGAGAGCCTGGGGTCCGCTTGACAACTAATCCCATGATTTGACGTAAGCACTAGTTTACTACTTACTAGTAGTAGTAATTACTAGTAGGAGTAGCTTACAAAATTGTTAAACAAAAAAAAAATATACATGATATATGTTGAGAAGACACATTAAACTTTTATTAACCGTGAGTACCCGCGCAGCAGATAAACAAAACTAGACCGCCATGTTATTGTGTTGACTTTATTGAACTGGTATTACCTAAGTTGTAAAAACATGTTGCCAAGAAGCATAATAATATATTTTATCAGAAATAACTTATCTCAGAATTTGGGATAATCACGGTGTACCACTGATCCACTGTCAACCAGCTTACAGTAAGTACGAATAAAATAATCACCCTGTATTATTTTTCAAGCTTAATGTTACTTGTTGATTCTGAAGTGATAATTAAGTTCATTGATCCGTTTTGATGAAATTTGAATGAATTAAATGAATTCGTTACATCCCTTGTTTTCAGCTTGGTACAGTGAACTGTAAAAATATGGATGTATCCAACTTATTCAAAAATATGTCCCATAGTTCTTAATTCGCTGACATAAGAGCTATGGAACATGTTTTTGAGAAGATTTGTGCACCCATATTTTTACAGTTGACTGTACTAGCATTGACAAAAGTATGTACAGTCGCCATCAGAATTGGAACGGCCAAGTAGTGCGATGTGGTATCGGTATCGTATTGATCGTGCGTTTGATTAAAGCCGAGACAAAAGCCGAGGGCCGCGGGCGCTCAAATACAACACATGTGAAACTATTTGTTGATACATACGGATGTTGAAGACAAACGCCGCGTTTCTCACACGTGACACCATTTCTGCCAGTTATCGTCAAACGCATCGCACCTTCGAACAACAGGGCTATAACCGCGAAAATCGAAGTTCGCAAATTGCGGGCATTTTTCTCTGTCACTCTAATTACGCCTTCATTGGAGTAAAAGAGAAAGATCCCCGCAATTTGCGAATTTTGGTTTTCGCGGTAACCCCTCAGGAAGGGAGTCGGCATTCGCACTATTTCCCCTCTGCCGAAGCACATGCCCAAATGGGCATGCACACAACTAGCGCGGTGCGTGTTGTGATTCATCCGTATACGAAAAGAGATCTAGGTGTTCAAGATTTGTCTTTGACGTGTGTCATTTTTTATGTATTTGTGTCATCATTATTACAAATTGGGTTTTGTATATAGTGAGTGAGAAGTGCGACTGCACGTTTCCCCCCGCAAAAGTTGGCAGAATGATTTGTACGGTAAGATATCCGTTCAATCGCGGACGGTCTAGAACGCAAAATGACTACTGTAAAGATATCGCTTGTGCTCCTCCCTTCCGACGTGTCGGAAGCTGGTGTTGCTCGAAGCATCGCATCGTATGTCGCCTAGCTTTACTCTTTGCCACTATCAACCCGTCACTCGTTTGATGTCAATCCGGTCAGGTTTTTTGAGGCTCGACAACGGGATCAAACAGAACTACACGTGTATAACTGACAGGATAAGCTTAGCACAAAATGTGTTATTTTCGGTCAACATAGACGCCCAAAATAAAACTTGTCTGAGCCCAAAAGTTAAGCTGGCGTGTTAAGTTTTTGCGATATTTTTTTGCATAACCTTTCATATGTGTTTGGTGGTATTTATATCTCGGTTTTGCTGTACAGAGAACAAAAGGCGTTCTCGAGACTAAAAGTTTGTTTAGGATCCTTATTATACACACATTTTAGATTTTCCTGTTTCTAAATAATAAACCGTTATCTAATCTAATCGGTTATTTCTGATGGAAGAGCAAATAAAGTTACCTTTCTAATGATTCTTGATTCTATACAAATTTTTAACACAAAAGCATGCATAAGCATGTTTGATAATTAGTTGTTACGGATCGTTTACATAAATTTATTTTTGTAGTTGGATTGATTAACAGTTTTTTATTCATTTTTAAATAAATTTAAGCAAACTTTTAGTAAAATATATTCTTTCTTTAGTTTCATCGACAACGATTATAAATAAGCTCGCAATTCGATTGTCGCAACACGAGATCTGCATATATATCTACCGAATAAAATAGTGTTCACCGCTAGCCAATAGCCGTTTGCCAGTTAGAACCGAATTGGGCCCATCTACATAGATAACCTATTGAGTTAAGCGGGAGCGACGGGCGCTATCTCTCACTGCTATCGAGGCTTGGTGGTTCTCAAATGAAAACGGTATTACATTGAAATTTAAGTCAAATGTAATCACACAATCTCTTAGGTGAAAATAAGAAATTAACAAAAGTTCAAAATTTATTGAAGGTAAAAATATTTCCTAGGTATTACATAATTAAGAGCCCTTCAACGTACACACTAGCGCCACAACTAAATAATCGTGATTATTTAAATTTAACGAATGATATTGAAAAGAGGGGGCCGCTACGTACTGTATTGTGTATTTAAGTACCTTTTAAATACATCAGACTAGTTTTTATGTTGCTGGATTCGTCAATCTATGCGTCCAAAGTTAAAACGGCCGTTTTTGTTTTGAGTTCCTAGATCGACGAAACCAGCAACACAAAAACTAGTTTGATGTATTCAAAAGGTACTTAAATACACAATACAGTACGTAGCGGCCCCCTTTTTTCAATATCTTTCGTTAAATTTAAATAATCACGATTATTTAGCTGTGGCGCTAGTGTGCACGTTGAAGGGCTCTTAATATAAATAAATAAATATTAATAAATATTATAGGACATTCTTACACAGATTGACATAGTCCCACAGTAAGCTCCAGAAGGCTTGTGTTGTGGGTACTCAGACAACGATATATATATATATATATATATATATATATATATATATAATATACAAATACTTAAATACATAGAAAGCACCCATGACTCAGGAACAAATATCTGTATCATCATACAAATAAATGCCCTTACTGGGATTCGAACCCAGGACCATCGGCTTCGCAGGCAGGGAATATAATAGGGGGAATTTGATTTATTCCTATTTTATTCTAATATTATATGACTACTTGAACAATAATATATCTTTATCTTTACCGTAACAGTTACGGTCCTATTCGAACTTTAAGGTAAGTCAATTAATAGTTCTCTAAACGATATGTCTGTGTCAAATATGACGTTTGTTCAAACAAAAATGTCACTTTTGACACTGACACATCTAATCCCTTAATTGACGTATCTTGAAGTTCGAATCGAGCAGTTACTTACAAGTATCTCGTAACTTGTGTTTTGTTTTACATATAGCGGGCTGAATTATTTTGTATGATTAATATTTACATTTTTAAGAAAAAAATATTTCAAATACTTTTTAGGTCCTATGGTAACTACCGTTTTAATTAGCCCGTATTGAATTTAAATACTGTATAACTATGTTGTGTGTGTGTATAACAAATGTGAATGAAACGCTGACTATAATAACTGCTTAAACTACTCAATAACCACTTAAATAGTGATCAATAGGCTTCCCAAACTGTCCGTCAAGCACTTTTAGGGTCTTTGGCAGAATTAACGGCCCCGAGTGTACGATTCGTCCGACCGCGCGTTGACGTACAACCCCGTTGGAGCTTCGAGTGTCCTACCTATGTCCGATGTCCATGTCCAATAAACTTTATTTCTGAAAACAACTAGAGTCGGACCAAAAAACGTCTGCAGCGGATTTGATAGCCCACGCAGTGCAAGTGTCATTTATACGACATAATTTCATAGAAGCTTGACGTTTAAAATAACACTTTCACTGGTCTATCAAATCCGCTGCAGACTATTCTTCGTCTCACTCTACAAAGACTATACAACATTTTATTGCATAGAACGGACCCTATTTACAAATAGCGGACTAAACACACTGGGGCCGTGGTGACCAAGCGCACATGTTCTTTTTAACCCGTGGAGCGCCCTACCAAGACACGTGTGATGCTAACTCAATTTGGGTTATAATGACTCAGTATCAGACGTGTGTTACTACAAATCAATATGGGTCAAATTGCTTTGCATCAGTTTGTTGTATGGTGGGCGTTCGACGGATTAAGAACTATGCAAAAAGCTCGTCGATATTACCGCTGATCATCTCTCTCAAGATGGACAGACGACCTTGTAACCCTTAATAGGGCACCGGTTATATATTTACCACTTCGTTCTGTCAGGCACAGATTAAACACAATTTGACTTATCTGGTGGTTTGATAGGTTTATGAACGCATACATAACCTGTCATTCATAAAAAAAATATATTGGCAACACTGTGAAGTGTCAAACGTAGGTTCTGTACCTGCTAAGCAGAAAATTTGAAAGTCAAACGATTTTTATGGTGTTTAGCGAATATTTGTTATCAAAGTGTTCTAACAAGATTCCGGTAGGTGGTTTTTGTTGTTTTTATGTAGTAATTTGTTATTTTATCTAGCTCATCACGTATTATCCACCCTAAAATACTTATTTCCACGGTTTGGGAAGATAGCTCCAAGTTGGTGGTAAATATTTTACCAGTGCCCGTTACGGTCACAAAAGTACGGATCCATTTTATTTTTTAAAATTGTTTTGAGTAAATATGTTTAGAAAAAAGAAGTTAAATGACAAAGATATTCAAGAAATAATTGATAATGATCTTTCCAGCCTTGACAGTAACTCAAATGATGACATGGGGTACATTTCTAATTTCGTTAATGAGTATAATTATGACAACTATGTTTTGCGAGGGCTGTCAAAATTTTTGAGTTCAAAGGCTGACGAAGAGCATTGTGTTCATGCTAGATATGATTATATAGAGGTAGACGATGTGACAATAAGCGAAAATACCTCACGAAATGCTTTAGATACTGGTGAACATGGGAAGAAACCATGTGATGGGGCCCTTTAATTGGTCTTCCAAAGATATTCTGGGATTAGTTTACTACGTAACCATGGAAATAGAGTACTCACAAGACCTGTTACTCCTTTAAATCATGTGCTGACCCCTATTGCTTCATATAACCCTATTGAGACAACTGATCCTCAACCCAGCAAAGAAATACCAGTAGGTATTGTTGTGCAAAATGAAATTAAAAATGTCGTAGTTTCCTTTCCATGTTCAAAGCAGATATTACCTCCGGTCATAAATCAAAGTATACCTCAAGATATGCACCTAACTAGGTTTTGTCGTCTATAACCAGCTCAAGAATGGTCTTCCGATTTCCCAGCACATCGCTTACCCAAGTTTGATAGACCAATAGCATTTACTCACAAAACACAACCTGTCAGTTTCTTTGACCATTTTTTCCTGACGCGGTCTGCGAACTTATTGTAGAACAAAGATACATTTACGCCATACAAAGGAAAGCTTTGCATGGGGTTTCAACAAATACAACAAAAATACGCGTGTTATTTGGTGTACTAGTTTTGATGGGACTCGATCCACCTGCCTATTGCAATATTGCAACTTGTTTTGGTCTTCAGATCTATTTTATATAAACCCAGACATTTCTGAAGCGTTTACAGGTAAAAGATTTAAGAAACTGATAGAAAACGTTAATTTAAAACACAAACAGTCAGTTTCACCTGTCAGGACAGTATTGTCTCATGCAGCAAGAACGGGCAACGGTAAAATACTTACCACTTCCTAAAAACCATTAAAAGGTAATGGTCATATAGTTACCACCCGGTTTTTCATGAAAACTCAGATCCTGAAAAAATTTTTTTTGGCATCATGTTGATTGTGGCCACAATAAGTATCTAAATCACTTACATAACTTATTTTATTTCGAAATTTATATCTCTGCCCTATTAAGGGTTAAGGCCGCCGGAAGACGCTGCATGCGGGTCGCTTCCAACCGGTACGAATGGAGGTCCAAGGGGGAGGCCTATGTTCAGCAGTGGACGTCTTATGGCTGAGATGATGATGATGATGATGATCTCTCTCAAAATCTCAATGTGAACAGAAAACCAAAAATAAATATATTGTTTGACCATATTTCTTCTTAGTAATTGCAATTGGTATGGATTTTTTTTATGGTATGTTGTGGTAATATAAATTAATAGCCGTCAGTTAGTTGTACCATCCCACTAACCTGGTTTACCGGTCAAACCTTTAACCCAGTGTCAAATTGTACTGGAAACCATGGTAACCAGAATCAGAAAATAGGGGACCCTAGTAAACAAGCTACTGTTATTTATCCCTATACTGTGCTATCGCGATTCTACATATACAAAGTAACTCGTTTCCATTGCCCTTGAGTGTAGTACCATTAAAACGTCACAATGCAATGTCACAACGTAAATCCCCAAGCGGCCCCGTATTTCAAACTCAATCTGCTAAGTTCCGCTTGCCACCTTCGAACACAGACCATAGATTAAACTAGACGCCGCAAGCATCTTAAAAAAACAGAGCATGATGAACTTACTTTGACGTCAAGGGAGTAATTTATGATTGGGATTTTTTATCTTTGGTTGAATTCGTACAACTAAGTATAACACAATGAAGCATTTTTTATTTTAGAAATCATCTGGGGCTTTTTTACAAACAGTCGCTTTCAGATAACAATTTGTCACCTGAAAGCGACTATTTGCTGTACACTGTTGGCTCACGAAGTAATTTTTATTAAACGTTATTATTATTATTATAAATCCTCTTGGCGCGTAGTCTGATCTGCTACCTTTGATTCTGACTGTACGAGCAATTATTGAGTCGTGTCAATGGCATATCACAAATATCGATTTTCCCAGGCAGTGAAAATTCTGTACTTTGTACTTAGCTTTTCGGTGGTCTAGTTCAATAAAGGTCTGTGTCCAAATCGCACCCAAAGGCCAATCCATTCTGACATAAGGGCCATTAATCAATCTGATTTAGGCGAAGACTTCCAAATACCAATGGTATTTATGACGGACCTCTGTGATAGGTTTTTGCGTTTGTCACCGTGAGGTCAAATGGGGGGTATGAGGGTGATGTATTATAAGTGTCACTCAGACAGATCGACTCAATGACAAGATGGACCATATAATTTACAGCCACCATACAAGAAGTTTTAGTGATTCGATCTGTTTCCTATATGATACAGATTTTTCAGTGTCAAAACTGACGTTTTTGGTTGAAGAATGACACTTTTGACACTGACAGTTCAGTAAAAAAAAAAAGAAAACTCATGACGTATTGTATAATAAGTGTTATAAAATGAATACAAAACTAAAAGTAACTACAATTAAAAACTAAAGCTAAAAATATTAAAAATACCTATCAAAATTTTGCGCCCTTGGTAAGGTGCCCGTCAAGCAGGCAGCGTTCCCGCGCTGGATTGCTATGGCCAATCTTTGCGCGGGAAAGCTGCCCGCGCGAGGGTCACCTGCGGCCTGTGGTCACCCTCAGTAAAATTTATTATTGGAAACAGATCGAATAATTAAAACTCGAATTGGCCTGATAGGTGCTCCTCATTAGTATGGGAGCGCGACCGCCTATTTTAGTTTCGGATACCGTTCGATTTCAGATTATATTAAATTTGCGTCAGTCAGTTTAATTTCTACTATTTTATGTCGCACTATACGAGTATATCATCTTACAAAAATCTATAGGTAAGCATTAGGTAGGTGCCTGAAACACAGGGAATCCTAGTTCAGGTATTTGTAAACCACTTGTCTCTGTATAAATTCTTAGTCTTTAAGAACTACCACTGTACTTTACTCAATAAATTATTTATATTTGTATTTGTTTGTATTTGTATTTCCTTTGTTCTATCTACTGTACCTCCATATTCACGTTTCTTTGTTTCATATAAAGGAAACCAAAGACACAACGGAGTGACGGTACATTAATTCCAAAACTAATCCAATATGCGCATCTCAAAGTAAAAGTATCCCTTTACAAAAAGCGGGCAATAAAAGTGGACATAAACAAAATTCTTTTTAACGCCACTCACTTAGGGGTAGGAGATATAGCTAAACGATTTTGTCCATTCAAAAATATTGTTTTTAAGACGAAACAGGAGCTGACTTTTAAATATTTTAGGTAAATATACCCGTCTCGCTAGCGGAAGCGGCTCCTAAAACTAGTGCCATAAGGACAAGGCGAAAAATCCTGCGTGAAAATCCCAAAAATCGAGGTTTTGTAGTCGACTGTTTCCTCCTCCAAAACTTAACCAACCGTAACCAAATTTGGGAATCTAAATGATTATGAAATTATCTGTTGCTTTTTTGGATAATTAATATCAGTTTTGAATACAACGCCTCTCATTGCGGCATAGTCAATGAGGCCATTTTGGCCATTTTTGAAGGGCTCTAGCGCCTTAAAAAACAAAAATATCAAAAAAAGCAAAACGGTCCGACACAGATATTGATAATATTAATCTGTGTTGAGAAAATAATTGCTCTAGCATCAAAACCCACGGAGGAAAGAGTCGAGTACGTTTGTATGGAGAAATTACCACTCCTGTTGGCTCTTAATAGGCGCGGTCGTAGTTGGGTCAAAATTATTTTAGTTGTCTTGTATCTATTGTCGCACCAATAAAAGTGTGCAGCGGATTTGATAGCCCACGCAGCGTAAGTGTTATTTATATGTCATAGTTTCATAGAAGTTTGACGTTTAAAATGACACTTGCCCTGCGTGGGCTATCAAAATCGCTGCAGACTTTACGTTCTGACTCTATCCACTCTGTTATGCTTCTACTTTTGTCTTTTATAATAAATAAAAAGTTGAGTGCTGTTGGATGCCTTTCTAGCTGTAGATTATAATTCTTTTGAGAATACTATATTTCACTCAATACAAAAAGCTCCACTCCGCTCCGTCACATTTTTGGGGACAAAAAACAAGACAACGAGAAGAATTTTGACCCAGTTACTATAGCCTATGAATGTTTTGTAGCTTCAGGGATGTCACATGTGACCGACCCTTTGGAAACTTTTATCTACACTACCTTTTGGAGCTCAATTACAGTTTGACTTCTGGTCCTTGTAGCGGTGTTCCTAACCCCCACAAGCCCCTTAACCTTTTGGACGCCCATGACCGATATAAATAAAATAAAATATAAAAAATAAAAATCGTTTATTTCAGATCATTGATCCATAGCGTTATTAGTAGGTATAAACTTAAAAACTATGTTAATTACTAAAAATAAAAGAACGAATGAAAACTATAATAATCCGCACGATATATCCGCACCGCAGGTTCAACGCCAAAGACGGATTAATCGGTCACAGACACATCACAGACCACAAAGCAGCATAGACCTACGTGCATATGCATAAAGTTCAATTTCAGTTTTGACACTTCGGTGACGTGGCGTCCGAGTGACAGCTTTTGTGTTGCGACACGGCGTCGAAGTGGTTATATTTCCCCTTGAAATTATCTTACATTGAATTTATATACATACTTTACTATACAAGGTCCCAACCCTTTCTCAATTTTTCGGAATGCTATCGGAACGGTACTTACCTGTCTTTTACCTGGCTCATTGCGGCAGATCACAGCGCCAATGTGTATATCGCCTTACCGAATGCGATCAAGGCTATAACCGCGAAAATCGAAGTTCGCAAATTGCGGGGATTTTTCTCTGTCACTCTAATTACGCCTTCATTGGAGTAAAAGAGAAAAATCCCCGCAATTTGCGAATTTCGGTATTCGCGGTAACCGCTCTGATTCAAACCGAATTCGATAATTTCAAATCGAATTATCTCCGCTCAATGCAAGCCAACAAAGCTTGAATTAAATTATTTCATTACATTAGTAGGTTAATCCTCTGCCGTTGACAGCCGTGTGTATAAAGGGTGCTCATAAAATCCGCGATCCAAATTCATCTCAGTAATCGCATAAAATGTATTATCAAGGATAAATCCCACCCTGACAATTTAACGATGTTAGTGAGTCTTTATGGACAATAAAGTTTCTTTTGAATATACTGGGTTTATTTCTTGGGTTAATTTTGTATGAGAGATTGAATGTCAAAAGTGTCATAAAATGGGGAGTAAAAAAAGAGATTTTTGAGTTTTTATGACCAAAATGATGGCTTTGAGGAGTACAGTCAAGGACAAAACGGGTTACTTTTCATGGAGCATGTGTGTAAAATTTCATAAAAAAATAATTCCACTATTCTACGCCATTCAACTAATCAATATTTAGTCATATTCAAAAATGTCGCACACGAACCCTTGCCCTTGATATCCGAAATAACGTCTACCGCGAAGAAATATGAAAGTTTTTGAAAAAATAAATGTCGTATCGCTTGCAGAACTTGATAAAAAAAAATTCAAACGTATCTATTCTGCTTGATACTCGTCTAGTTTACTCAGAATAAAATAGATAGTGACGATTTCTGTATGAATTGTAACAATGGTGTGTTACGATATATTTGGCTACTTTGACCATCATTAGCTAATTGACGCTGACTGTAACATAAGAGGGACACTTCCTAACAGTCAAGCCTGATGATCTGCTGGCGTATAAAGTGGATGGATATAGACTAGAATGCCTTGCAGGGTCCCTCCGGCGGCGAGGCGTGAATCCCTTTGTGATCGCCTCAATACGCGTACTGGCTCACAACCGCAGATTACATAATATCATGTAGATATCGCGCTTGGAAACAACTATTTTATTTTTCCAATTCGTTAACGGTTAACCTGTTGGGCACCAATGACGGATATATCCGCACCGTAGGTTCAACGCCGACGATGAATTAATCCGTCACTGACTCAAGAGCAACATAGACCTATGTACATGTGCATAAAGTTCAATTCACTTTTGACACTTCGGTGATTCGACGTCCGGGTGATGGCTTTTGCGTTTGACACGGTATCGAA
Organism: Cydia fagiglandana; assembly: GCF_963556715.1. Lineage (NCBI taxonomy): Eukaryota > Metazoa > Arthropoda > Insecta > Lepidoptera > Tortricidae > Cydia > Cydia fagiglandana. The sequence continues at coordinate 25,659,655 of NC_085933.1, read as the reverse complement.
AATGTTAAAAGCCGACGGTGACTTTCGGATGTCAACAGTAGCTGCATTACTATTGCGGCGCATAGACATTTGCTGTTTACTGATTCCACCGATCCAGCTGCCTTCATTCCTCTGTAAATATTACTGCAAAATCAGAAGATATGACTAATTTTATTTATTTTGCTCAAAAACGCAAATTACTGATGTTGGAGTTAAGACCTGACATCCTCTACCTTAAATGGGACTAGGACCTGGGAGGTTAATTCAAATTTACATTGTAATATTACAATCATAGGTAGGCATCTAAAGTGATGTCAGCTCTTGATGACATGTATCTGAAGTACTATGTAATCTTTAAGAAAGCTGTTGATTAAGTGAACATTTAATGCACTACTAGCATATATATATACCTATAGTGTGCAGAATATAAAGTCCGACGTTCAGAGGGCCTACCGCGAACCATGTTCGACGTGTTGCCTCCCTGTCACCTTTACGTACGAAATTTACAAGTGAAACAGAGAGGCAACACGTCGAACGTAAGTCGGTAAGCCCTCAGACTCTAAGGAAAACTCCTTGGTTGTTTGTAATGAGAAAAGTATCCAGAGAGGAAAACGGGAACTACGTTTGTATGGAAATGCGTTTTCTAGCGGTCGTCCACTTTCGTCTTAAGGTGACGTTCGGAACTTCGGATGTCAACTGCAGCTGTGTCACTGTGGCGTCGTTGCTGCCGTTGATCATCATCATCATGTTCCTCACGTTGTCCTGGCATTTTGCCACGTCTTGAGAGCCTGGGGTCCGCTTGGCAACTAATATCATAAATATATTATGATTTTATCATTTATTCAATATCATTTATCTATAAAGTTCTTGACATGTTTTCATTTGCTACATTAAAATTTCTAAGAACTTTTCTTATAGAAATTTGGCAACTTCGGAAACTTCTTGGTACAATGCTATTTGAAACAATCACTTTTAATTCCATTCCAGTAAACAAACAGGATATATTTTGTTCTAAGCAACTGTATTGACCTGCATCGACCAAACTTAGCCCATAAATCGTCCAGTGTCCAAGTTTCGTCCAATCCGAGCTCGCTGCTTTAAGTTGACTGCCCGAGCCAAGACTATCTGATTAATCCCTCCAGTGTTGTGTAACTGACTTCTATTTGTGAAGTTTTGTTGTTTAGACAAAGTGTCCGATCGATTTGGTACCGGTTTTTAGTCTTAAAGTTTGGATCCAAGACAGTGATATATGAACCAAATTTTTGAAAATTATTGTCAACATACAAGACAAAAAAAAAAGGCCAAAATAAGGTATAATTAACTAATTGTACATGTCTAATTTGGCCCCTGATGACAATAATTTTCAAAAACTTGGTCAGAATTTTCATCCACGTCAAATCAACAGTTAATTTTATTGCATGTTGATTCTATCAAGTGTTGATTCGATCTACTGTGTAGTATGTTCGAGATCCTGAGAATGGTGAAAAATAAAGATACTACTCCTAAAAATATGTGTGATACCTCATTAGATTCATCATGATGTCTAGAAAAATGTATTCGAAGCGTGTATTAGCACAAAAAAGTTAGTAGTAAGTAAATTAAAACAAAAAATATCAAATGTCATAAACAAAAAAGGGAGGAAAAAGTAGTTATTTTTTATTTCCCCAATATTCAAAAAGTATTAATACTTAAGAAACCAAAATAAATATTATAAAAGAGGAGGATATTTCCAATCAAACATTTCATACTTGCAGAACTGTATCTCCATTATTTATACTTTTTATCCAACGCTGAACACAGCCCTCCGCGCTTTATTTTCGAAAACCGCGCGCGGCGTGAAAAAATGTTTACGTAACATTAAATATAATTTTAAAGGTATTAAATATTAATTGAAAATTCAAAAAAAATATGGTGCATTTAAAACATGTCAACACATGTAATACTTGTAGAAATTTATCTTAAAGTTATTTTTTCAACAAGTTAGGCATTTAGGAGTACTATCTTTATTTTTTACCGTTTTCTGGATCTCAAACAGACTAGTGACTAGTATCATTTGGCATAACTAAAACTTAACTTTGAACTCGGGGTGGTTCGATTTGGTTGTCACCTTGTGGTTTGCTAATGTCAAATTTTGACATTGTACGTATTCGAGAACTTATGATTTTTCCCACATCAACGGAAGATCAACACGATACATCAAACGTCGCTTGTCGAATAGGGGTCCTGGTAGATTATAATTATTATTATCGTATATTATATTATGTGACAGTGACGGTAAAAACGTCATAATCACGGCAGTAATGCAGCGGCGAACGTCACACATTTTATCAAGGAGATTGACAGATACAGCGGCGGTAACAACGACGCAGCAACAGTAATGGAGCTGTAGTTGACAATCGGCCTGCTCCTAATTTTATTTACTTATTTTAATTTTAATAGATACTTACGTCAAAAGTTTGCTAAAGATACGATACGGATCGGATTTGCCAATATATTCAAATTACTTTTTTAAAGAACGATTATTAACATAAATAGGAGGAAATACGTTCCTTGCGCAACAATGTGGTCCTCCTTTAAAATTGTAACAATTAAAAATGAACACAAGTGTAATTTCCCGCATCCCCCTTGTAATTATAGTCTGGCAATAAACTAACAAAAGCAAGTGTCCGGGGACTAATACGCCGATACCATGAAGTATGTTGGAAGTTGAATGTATATTCTCCTTGCTTGCCGAGTCCGAAATCTCGTTCAGAAACCGATAACTAACGTTAAACCTAGTACATACTATTGAATAATTTAGCTTTATGCATTTTTGTCTTTTTGTTGCATCTACATCATACGATTCAATGAGCGAATTCTCTGTACCTGTAACTTATTCAATAATTTGTCCACTGTACATATTTTATTATGTATTTTTTTCACACTATTTTATTCCTTATATTCGTGTTGTAACCTGCTTGTTACCTGCCGTGACTCCTCTCACTTGACGGATTTATCGGAAGATAATAATGCAAGACATGAAAGATATTTCGATTAGTTTCAATTACCCCGCAGTCTAAATTGCCCCCCTGCACTTTATTTGGCCGGAGTTTTCTCATCTGCGCTGTAAGCGATTGTAATGCAATTCGTGAACGATTCCTTTTGTAGCCAACTTGTCCATTCCGCCCCGCTGCAGTGGGGTTGTGTTGCAAGACAAATTGTAAGTCCACTACGAACGTTCTTTTACGAATGCTTCCGGTAATGTTGGCGCGTTTGACCAGACCTGCTAGCAAAAGTTGCGTTCTCGCGCGCGACTCCATACATCAAGCGCGACTTCAAGTATGGACTTGCGCGCGAGAACGCAACTTATGCTAGACCGCCAGGAACGCTTTGGCTCAGCGACCCAACGGAGACAAAACTGAGACTTGACAAGACAGCGCCAATTTTCTAGGTCACCACAACAATGCTTAATAGACATTCGTGTACGCCACCTATCCCGATCCTGGTATCATCCAGAAGTGCCCCGTGATCTTCCGAATGCCGTCCACCCATGAGTTAACGGACGCCAGGTTGTTTCATCCAAAAGCGGTCGCCAATCTGTTAACGTTTTGGTCCACCTGGCATCACTCTACCTGGTAATATGTCCCGGCCAATTTTATGTAAGCTTGGTAATGATATCAATCATAGTACCGCGACATTTCTTACTCACGGCCCGATTCCAACATTAAGATACGTCAGTTAATAGATCTAGAAAAGATATGGATAAGATATGTCAGTGTCAAACAAGTGTCAAAATTGACGTTTCTTCAAACAAATACGTCACTTTTGACACTTGTTTGACACTGACATATCTAATCCATATCGTTTCAATATCTAGTATTTGACGTATCTCATTGTTCGAATACGGCTGTCAGTCTTGAAGTTTAGGCATACTAGATTTATTTAAAATTTGAATTTGAATTTTATGGGATTTCCAACTAATTTACAGAATCAAATACGAAATGTGTACCGAGAATGCAATCCGATCTAGGACGCAGTACAATTTATGTGAGACGTTTACTTGGACCCATACGATTCAATGAGCGCGCGAATACCCGCGAGTTTCTACACTTTTTACTTGTTCACATTTAATTTATTGAACAAAGTTAAGCAACAATGTATAAAGGATGACTCACGTTAGACCGGGCCGTGTCCAGGCCGGAGGCTTCCGGGCTTACTTTTCTATGACATGGCAGGTGACCACGTGATGCTTTCCATAGAAAACGATGCGCCGGAAGCTCCAGCCCGGGCACGGCCCGGTCTGGCGTGAGTCATAACGGGGAGTGTTCTGAGGGATTGTTATCGGATTCGCTGCCGCTTCTTACCGCCATCGCTCTACGCGATATTTCCATCTTCACCACGTAGATGGTTGGCAGTTCTGAACTATACACGCGCTCCGCGCACGCCTCGCAAATGTCCGGAACACCATTGTTCTGTGACGGGAAAGACAAACAAATAATAATTTAAGTAACAAAAATATTTTTTACGGGATTTAACATGCACATATAGCGATACGTACTCGCGTGAAGTGTAATATCATCCCATTTTTCGCATCGCGTTAACAGTATATTTTTTCATCAAATTATGTCCGTAAACATATTAAAACGCTTATACAGAAAGGACGCTAAATTAAATTTAAAAAGCTCCAAATCCGTATAAAAACTCAGGCACATGGATCTCCTTAAATTAAATTTTAAGAAAGATAAATCTGACAACATTAAAATATTCAAATCTTGTTCATAACGACTTGGAGGCATCTTAATGTGGATCATTTAGTCAGTTACAATGCCGTACTTTTGTAATCTAAATGATTGGGGTTGATTACGTCGAGAGTGGTTCATTTGAATAATTTGGAAGGGTTAAGAGCGAGCGGTGGGGTTGAGATGGTTTATACCCAGCTTCAGTGGTATAGGGTTACGTTTGTCTAGTATTATGTGTATATATGTACTTAGTGCATAGATTGTTTTCCATCGTATTTTTTGTAACCGTCCGTATTTGTCATGCTACTTCAATCAACCTTAGTACTTTATACCGAGACTGACTGAAATAGCAAGACACGTTCGTACGTTTCCGTGAAAATACGAAGGAAAATAATTATGCACTGCATCTGTACCTTTGATTGTTTAATATAATTGTATATGTATGTTTTAATATCGAATCCTTATAAAGAGTCATATTTTAAATCAAGCTTGTAACTTTATTTTGTAATTATTATTATTTTTTTGGCTTTATTTTTTATACTAACTAAGTAGTATACGTTATACCAAGATAGATTTCAAGGTTTTGACTTTATTTTAGTTAAAAATTAGTTTGGTTAACACATTAATTCAGATAAATCCTAATAGATTTTAATTGACGTAACCCATTCTTATTTGGTTGCTATTTCCAAAAACTCGTAACTAAATAGGTATTTAGGTATAGGCAGTAGGTATGTAACTGCAAATATTATGCATACTTTGTTTGTAATGACTACTTCTGGTATCTTTTATTGTCATGTCGCACATGTTTTTAACTGAAGCATTGATCTCGTGTGTAATGACACGTTTTATGTCCTTGTTGAGAAAAATGTACATTGCCAGTGCATGTCGCGCTTGTAATCTGAAATGTACTATCCATTTTGATAAAAAAAAAATCTACAGTACATATGGTCCTATTTTCCCGCACTAGTACGTAAAATAACACTTTTCGTGCGTATGTCAAAAGTTTAAAGGGCCATAATGTACTGTAAAACGTTGTACGATACACGTGCGAATAGGTCGCAACTCGTGTCGATTTAAAACACTCCCTTCGGTCGTGTTTTAATTTATCGCCACTTGTTTCGAATTTCCTCTTTTCCGCACTTGTATCGTAAATAACTATTTCTGTCAAATATTTATTGTAGGTAGGTCACAGATTTGGTGTAAATATTATTAAGAGTAAGGTAAACATTCCAATAGTTGGCGTCCTATGTATCCTCTGTTAGGTAAAGGTGGCTATGATTGGGGCACTGTTAACACATTAATTACCGCATTTAAAAAAAAACTGTTTTGATTATCATCTATAAAATGGAGGTAATCGAAATGGAACGTTTTCTTTTCACAAAACGTCTCGAAATAAGTGAAAATATCTTTGAAGTGTTAAATTACTTTAACGAAACTCTACTTAAATTAATAGGTCCTGAATATAATACAACTCTACAAACCTAGGTAGAAATGTACATTAATAAACATTTAATGAAATATGAATACCCGTCGGTACAGGCACACAAGTGTGATTTACCTTTATGAAACATAAAACAAACTAAAGTGACAGTAACTTGGCGTCGCGAAAACGTTAGAGGTGTTCCTATTGCTATCCAGTACAAGCGAGTTGCGGACTCAAGCAAACTAGTAAAGACAGAATCAATAATAGTACTAGGTATGGTGTGTCTGGACTTGGGGCTTTAAATCCAGGGCTTGATTTTACTCACTAGAGCTACTTTTACAATGGGACCAACCCTAAAATCGGGGAAAATTTTTTGGCGTTTCCATAGAAAACGTCGACATCTTATCAGCCAAAATGTATGAAAAAGAGTTACGAGAGATACAAGCACAAACGCGAGTAGGTGTCCGTTCCGTAGTAGTGCGCGGCATCTACTACTGCTATAAGACACCAAAACTGGTGTGGCCGCATGAACTTGTAGAAATGCGACGAAATCGCAGAGTGAGCCACGCCTGGGGCCCGTTCTGCCGTCCTAAGCTAAAAGGCAGTTTTTCGACAAAAGCTAGTTTCGAGATAATCGCAAAAAACCAACCCAAACATCTTTCTTGAATTTCTACGAAACGGTAAAACTTTTTCCATTTTTTCTTTTTGTATGTGGTAGGTATATATATGTACTTATTTTAGATATTTATAGTATGTTTCTAAACAGCTCAGTTTTTTTTTTATTTTGTAGAAAACACTTTAAATTAGTATTAAGCTTAAAAATGTGTAGGTTGTACTAGTCAAGAAGGCGGTAAACATGCGTTATACGGCGTTCTAACTTAGTTACAAAGCAGAAACTAGGTAAAAACGCCGTATATGTCACATGCTGCCTTTTTGCTTAGTAACAATGAATAATTCGCACTTGAAATCCTAAGTTAAAAGACCTTATAGCAGCTATTCGGCCTTTTTGGTTAGTATACTAGGACAAATTAAGATTTTGTCCAGATTTTCGACTAGCGTGCTAGTGTAAAAAACCGTATACCACCAAAAACACCGAATATACGGTTTTATAGATTAGTATTTATGGAAGAAATGGGAATAAAAAACAGTCACGTAGTTTAAATGTTTATTTATATACGAACTAAAAATGCCATACTACTAGGCTATTATTAAAAAAACAAGATCCAGCGATTATTTTTTGGATTACAATCTTAATTACCATACAAAATTAACACATAAATTGGGTTATTCCCACTACATAGTTACCATTAAGTTATTACCAGTGATAAGTAATGGGATTTGTTTTCCAGTAGTTACCACTGGTAAAAGGAGGGAATTTTTTCCCAGTAGTTACCACTTCAATTTTGTTAGGGTTCAATAAATCCTCTATATTTATAGTATTCTACTTATACTGTTTTTGTTACTATTGAAATGTAAGAAAATGTTGGTGGTACCTACTAGGGAAAAAATCCCACCTTTTACCAGTGGGAAACAAACTTTACTGTTTACTGGGAAACAAATCCCATTAGTTACCTCTGGTAACAACTTGATGGTAACTCGTGGGAATAACCCGATTTATGTGTTAATTTTGTATGGTGATTAGGATTCTAATCCAACAAGTAATCGCTGGATCTCGTTTTTAGGGTTCCGTACCCAAAGGGTAAAACGGGACCCTATTACTAAGACTTCGCTGTCCGTCCGTCCGTCCGTCTGTCACCAGGCTGTATCTCACGAACCGTGATAGCTAGACAGTTGAAATTTTCACAGATGATGTATTTCTGTTGCCGCTATAACAACAAATACTAAAAACAGAATAAAATAAAGATTTAAATGGGGCTCCCATACAACAAACGTGATTTTTGACCAAAGTTAAGCAACGTCGGGAGTGGTCAGTACTTGGATGGGTGACCGCTTTTTTTGCTTTTTTTTTGTTTTTTTTTTTGCATTATGGTACGGAACCCTTCGTGCGCGAGTCCGACTCGTACTTGCCCGGTTTTTTTAATAATAGCCTAGAAGTATAGTGTTTTTTGTTCATATAATAAATAAACATTTAAACTGTACTGCAAAAAATGTTGGTGGTATCTACTAGGAAAAAAATCCCACCTTTTACCAGTGGTAACTACTGGGAAACAAATTCCAGTAGTTACTACAAAACTGAGTTGATGGTGTACGGTCTTTCTGATTTTATTTGTATCATAGGCTAGATTTACTCGACACTACTAATGACAATACATATACTGCTAATGAGCGTGAGCAACGAAACTTAAAAGAGTGCGCAATAAGCTCAGCCGAATTTTACTTCCCATAAAAACGGAGATTCGTACTTATTTTAAAACAAAGTGTTGGATTGTAATAAATTGCACATACAATGACATGAGGCATATCTATGCCAGTACCTAATTAGTTTATATTCCAACAAAATTAATGAAATAGAGGAAAAATAAGTTTTGTATGAAAAACTTATATTCGCTGTATTTTTTTAACTATGGTATCTAAAGCTACACATTAATAAAATTACAGGCATAGATATACCTTATCCTTTACTGAGTACAAAGTTTTAGAGCAATCTAGCTAATCGTTTTAAAATGAGAGCGTAACTACAGTTGTACGGAGAACCCAGCTTGCTGCTGATTTAAATCTTAGCAAACATTTATCTTTGTAGGTGACCAGCTTTTGCATACACGTAACTCAAAAAATACATAATGTTTTACCGAATTCGTGGCATCTCTAATAGTTATTTTAGTTCGTTATCAATAGGCATGGAATCATCGAGAGTTTCATCGCACGATAATACGTTAGCGAACTATGTAGTCTACGTTAGCAATAAAATTAATACGAGTGTATTAATTCCTCCACATACTCTGTCATTTATTTAATTCTAAAACGCCTTTTAGCGGTTGTAATTAAAAATCAGATTCACAATAAAAATATTTTTCTATTAGATTACAAACTCATATCTTTGACTATTTTAACATACAACTATTACCTAATACACAAACATACCAACCTATTTTAAGATACATATTGTTTTTTTAAAAAACGTAATAGATAAAACTGTAATATATAAATACTATGATAAATAAAACGTAATATAATTTGCAGTAATTAATTTACGATACGAACTAGATAAAACCTACTTAAGTATTTAATTTAAGTAAAATATTATACATATATATAATATTTTACTTAAATTAAATATTTAAGTAGGTTTTATCTAGTTCATATCGTACCAATAGATTTCGATAAGAAATATCGTATATATATATATATATATATATATATATATATATATATATATATATATATATATATATAATAGTATATTTAACTCTCAGTTGGTTTTCGGATGGACCCAGGTTCCATACAAAGATGCCCATGGTCCTATGTCCTGGTTATCTAAATAATTAGGCGGAAAATGTTATACTGCCCGTAAGAATTCTCATTAAATTTCCCTTTAAAACATTTTTCAATAAGATTTAAACTCTTCATAATGTCAAATACCTACTTGGCTTATAAGGAATTCGACCCGATACGTTTAGCTCTAATATCAATTTGATTTTATTTAAATAAAAGCAGTCAAACCGTCCAATGAATAAATAAAACTTAAACAACGTTTGCTGTAGAAAAGTACGTATGAACAATTTTACCATCACAAACTACGCTAGAAAGACGTATTTGCTGTCGAGCGGAAGTATTTGCGAGGCATTTTTAAAGTATATACCTTGATAAAAATGATAATACTCGAAGGTACTAATTGTAAACACAACATATTATTGATAACATATGATGGTAATGCAATAATAAAGTATTTTTTTAACTTTGGCGTTCGGTCAATATTTCGCGCGCAAAAAGCCACCTCCGCTCTAATTCCGGCAGCCACAAGCCTGCGCTTGCGGCTGACGGCTTTTACTTAGCGTAAAGGTGTCTTTCGGCGCGCGGGGAGCATGACGAAGGTTGGAGCATATACTGCGTTATAGACTAGTAAGACGCACTTTCAACCATTTTAAAAGTTTGTTTGCGTTTAATACGACGTCCATACAAAATAAGAAGAACGTATAACAGTTATACGTTTCTAAAGACTATTATGGTGACGTAAAAAAGTTAAGTGATACTAGGCTAAAATGGCGTATGAGACATTTAAACAAAAAAAGATATTATACGATTTTTTAGACTAGTATCAGATCTAAAATTTTGCTCAAGATCCTAATCTTAAAGTGCGTATAGCGTCTTTTACGTATTTTTAGCCTAGTTTTTGGCTTATACGTTATTTTAGGCTAGACATGGTGGATAAGATTTTACGCAAACCAGAGCGTAAAAAAACGTATAGCTGCATATACGTTGTTTTAGCCTGGCTTTGTCAAATAGTCGCTTTTTAGACTAGGAACGAACGAAAATTAGTGCAAATACGGTCTTTTTACGATATTTTTCTCGAAAACTAAGCCACTTATCGGAAAATGGGCCAAAGTGGTCGATGCGTCTCGATCTCTAGATTACGAATATCACAAAAAGTCCATTTTGGCAAAATGTCGAAAAACTGCCTTTTAGCTTAGGGCGGCAGCGTTTCTCAAAAGCTTGTAACTTGTAATACAAGCGGATCTCACTTTTTGGCAGCTTTTGTTAGAAAGGGATTTCCACTTGTATTACAAGTTACAAGATTTTGAGAAACGGACGCCTGGTATAGGGGAGAGAAGCTTTTAAGTGAGTAGGCGTTGTTTTATTATACAATGAAGTACATCTGTCAAAGTATGCATAATTATGAGACCTCCTGATGAGCTTTTGTAAATTCCGTGAAGATTTAAAGTACTTAGCTCGATGAAAAATTAAGAAATAGATGCATTTGTTAAAACTAGTAAACTGTTCATAACATAACATTTTGAGTGAGAGTAATTTCATTAAAAAAATTGACAGATACAGCGGCGGCAAAAACGACGACACCGCATCAGTAGCTGCTATGCAAATGACACCTTTATAGAACTCTAACAACCCCTCAGGGGTCGCAAACCACAGGTTCGCCTCACCCCGCACTAGCTTTGCATGAGAATAATTATCAGAATAGAGAGCAAACGAAACTTCTCGTTTGTACGTCGAATTATATCTCGCTCTTTGAGTTGTGCTCGAGTTTCGGGGCTTGTTAGTGATACTCGCCTGATTGCTCGTAGCTAAGATTCCTAGAACATGTTTTTGTAAAAAAAATACGAATGTGAACGTTCCATCGCACGCTCGAAAGCACATTGTTGCTTTATTCTCCGTACAGGATAGCCCAACAGACATTGAATAATATTTTTCTTCCTGACATATTTATTGTTGTATTTTATAAAGTGTCATTAAAAATTAAAACTACAATCATTTAATTAAAACAAAATACACATAAATAACCAAATAAGCTTTAATATACAAACGCATTACGAGATACAGAAAGTGTAAGCAAGTTAAAATGCGACTTTATGCCTTTCCATACTGTTAACTTGAGAGACATCAAAAAGTTTTGTCTTTCCCGAAAAGTAGACTTTTTTTCACATACAGTCACATTGACCTCAAAAGAGGCATGACCTTTCGGTATTGTAAAAAAAAGTTTTCTTAAACAAAAGTAAACCACCTTTTCCCCTCGGCTGAACCCTAAATCCTCACACACTTCACTAACATGAAAATCGAGATCGTTTAAAATCTCACTCCGTGCAATATAAATGCCCCAATTCTAGCCTAAGGTATCGAAAAAGCACAGCTAACAGTTTTACACGAGCGCTTGATGGATGTAGATAAACTGTGCATACATCATTGCAGCGGGGCTATTTGTTATTATGGTGCGGCTTACGTCGTACGAGACGGTGACGATACGATCGGATTGTAGTACAGACAAACGCGAATATTTTGGAGAATGTAGATTTTAATCTCTTCTTCTTAGTCGGCGTCTTCAATACTGAAGGTCGTGTCTAGTTGGAAGTTTCTTGCGCGATGTACCATGCTTCTCCAAGTGTTCCTGTCCTCGACGGTCTTAAAAGCTTCAGGTATTGGCAAGCTGGTGATGGTTTTTATCAGATCTGACCTCGGTGGTAGGCGATCGACCGCGTCCTCTTTCCCTTTCGACCTTACCAACTACCATCAGCTTTTCTAAGCTATCCGCTTGGGGAAATTTTAAAAAATAATACTATAAAAGCTTTTATTAATTCTGTATAATATTACTATATTAGTAAATACTTGTAGAGACCCCTCTTCGGATGAAAGCCTCCTCCAGATTTAGCCAAGTTTGCCTAACTTTGGCCTTTTGCGGCCATATACGATTTCGTCGAGTCATCTTTCTCTGGCCTAATAAAAATAAAATACCTACACATATTTACAGGTAAGAAGGGGGATTAATTCGGCAATACAAAACTTGAATACACATAAATGTACCATAAAAAATGATGACTTAAATAACAAGAGACAAAAAAACACGTACTAAAATATCATCACCATATCGTTGGGTTGTAAATGACCTCGCTTTGATTGATAAAGTACGAAACGAATCAAATCAAAAAGATATTAGGCCTGTGATTAATTTATGACCTTTTTGCGAATGTATGAAAACCTTTATGCATATTTGAAAGTAATTTCATATTTTGCTTAGGTATGAATTTGTTGCTTGTTTTTGTATTTGAGATGTAATTTCATGAGATTTTAACCATTGTTCATAGACAGCTTTTGAGGGTCTAGGTTAGAATCCTGTTAAGGGCACTTATTTGGGAAATGAACACAGATATACCTGAGTCAAGGTTGTATTCTATGTGTTTATTTATTATTTATTTATTTAAACATTATTGCACAATAAATGAAGAGTACAAATGGCGGACTTAATGCCAGAAGGCATTCTCTACCAGTCAACCATGTGTTGTGTATGTGCAAGATTGTATGTGTTACTACAGTATTGTCTATTATCCTACAACGCAACAGAAAACTGTCGCCGATATGATTTTGTATGTATCTATGGGCTTTGACTGCCTTGATTTGTCTTTATTTTGATATAAGTAATATAAGTATGTTGTCGCCTTTCCACAAGATAAGCCCTAATAAGCTTACTGTTGGATTAGATAGACTTTCGAAAATCACATTAGCTACCTAAATGCTCAACAAGCCTATTATGGATCGCTTTATCCACATTTATCTATGTGATAAAACAACTGTCACTTTTTAACTCTGTGGGATAGAAAGAGCCGGACACCGTTTTATCACGCTGTCACGTAGACAAGTACGACCATCATATCCGTACTGATGTATATCATTATAACGTGTTCACCAATCTTCAATTCAATTAACTAAGTACGTGTCAAGTAAATTAGATCTCATTTTTCTCGCAACATTCCAAAAGAGAAATGGCAGGTTTAAGTCCCCCCTTTCGATTGGTTGACTAGCAAGGGGTTTTCCTCAACGTCGGTACATCTATTTTTCCATGTCCCTTTTACGTCCCAGATCACTTACTTGCTAGATCAGTGGCACCTTACTTTTTGTAAAAAGGAACCACCCGACGAATGTAATTGGTAATTGGGTTTGTTTACCGGGATATGAACCGTGATTATCTTTGTTTGTTTTCTTTTGTTTTTATAAGCCTAGTGAAACTAAGCGAATGATTCTTGATGATTCATCAAAACTGTAAATACATAGTGTTAAATAACGGCTGTTTTTTTACGAGTCAGTCACCAACTGACGTCATTTAGATAAATATCATTTTGATGTCACAATATAAGTTGGAATTTGCCTCACCAGCCGATTTTTTTAAAGTAAAGCTGACCCGTATTCTGATCAATTCTAAATAAGTAAATATTTTGAGTTACAAATAGCCTCATGTGTGAGCTACCGGTCCTAACTAAATTCAAAAGGCTGCGTTTCCACTACTGATGTGCGAAGGTGCCTAGCGAGGGATGTTTGTTAAGAACCAGTAGAATAATGTCCACTAGAGCTGCGCTGACCGAGGATAAGTAAATGAAGTGATTACATTGGTTCTAAGCAAACACATCCCTCGCTACGCATCCTCGCACATCTCTGGCGAAAACACAGCCTTTATCGTAGTCTGTGGATGGTAGTCTATGTGTTACATCGTATTGGTTATTTTGAGCAAACATGCTTGAGGAAAAATCGGTTGAAAAGAGAACAGTGTTGAGATATTTTAACCCACTTCCAAAATAAAGGCGGAAAAATACCTACTGTTTTTCCGTATTTTTGTACGATGTTTTCTGATTTGTGATACATGTAGGTCATTGTAATGTTATTATGAATTAAGAAACATCCACAACAATAACTTGAAGGATAACGTTATAAGGATTACGTTATAGGTGACTTATTAAATAAAACATTGATTAAAAGGTATATAGTGCTGTGTGTTGCATGTTCTAATGGCTCCTCTACACGATGGGCCAGCGCCGGCCACTCCAAGGGACGCAGCCATGCGGTAGAATGAGATAGCAATATCACTTGCTCCCTCTAACGCATAAATGCGTCCCTTGGAGTGGCCGGCGATGGCCCATCGTGTAGAGGAGCCATAAAACCGGTATTTTTTACTTAAATTTGTAAAACATTAAAATTAAATTTGGTGTCATATTTCACAAAGCGAATCGGCCTTAATACCTGTATCCATGCCTTTTATTCAAAACAACACACAGTAAACAGACGTTAAAAATTCCACGTATCGAGCTCGCAAAAAGCGTGTCTAATTAAGCGTGTTTCGCAAAAAATCCGGTTCTAACCGGTTTTATCCCGCTCCGAGCCGGTAATTACTGGTGCAATATCGTTTAAACCACAGATATATTCCTTAATAGACAGCACAAGCGGTAGCAAAGAAATCTTTGAAATTGGAGGTCGTGGGATACGAGTAGAATCACATCTCGTACAGTAAGCGTCAAAAGTAGCAGATGAAATAACGCGCTGCCGTGTCACGCGCATCTCATGTAACTTTAAAAGTTGAGTTTCGAGATAATTACGTTTAAATTTTTAAAGATTCAAATGCTGTTATCGTTGACGGTGGTTACATATCAGAATACCGAAAACTGATTTACCTAATGTTGAAACACCTATGCTTGATTCACCTATTTTTAAATTACCTATCGATCATTTTACCTAAACATTGACTCACTTAAGTTTATAATACCTAAGCTCAAATAACCTAATGGACGAAACACCTAATGCACGATATACCTAATGCACGATTTACATACTGCACGTTTCGCCTAAAGCTATTATACCTAATGCACGAATCACATATAGCTGATATACCTAATGGACGATACACCTAAAGCTGATATACCTAATGAACGATGTACCTAAACTTGATTTACCTAATGGACGAAATACCTAAAACTGTTAAACCTATCGCACCAAATACCTAAAGTTGATATACTTCCTGAACGAATTACCTAATGTCGATATGCCTAATGCACGGAATACCTAAAGTCTATATACCTATAGTACAAAATTCATATAATTTTGCCGAATGATCAAGTGGCAACTCCACCAAATAAATCGTATGATTTCCCAACCTTACAGTAGAAACTGTTTGATTGGATAACAACTTAAAAATACACTTTTTGAAACGCTACTTTTTAGGTAGTAGAATGATTTTGTAAGTCTAGTACAAAATTAGTTATCTTATCAAAAACTTAATTTTCGTAAGTTAACATCATGACGATGAAATATCGGTTTTGGCACTGTTTGGTCGCAGTTAACCTAACACGCTCCTCCTCGCTTTGCTCGTCGTGGCACCAATCTCGACTCTGGCAAATGACTAGACCTAATATAATAATAAAAAATAGTAAGCCAATTGAATTATTTTGCTAAAAAAATTATACCAAATGCTGTATGTCCTAATAATATTCTACTAAACAATAATTAGGTACATATTTCGTTCATTAAGTGCATCGACTTCAGGTATTTCGTGCATTAGGTGTATCGAATTTAGGTATTTCGTTCATTAGGTATGTTAACTTTAGGTAATTCGATCATTAGGTATACCAACTTTAGGTAATTCGTGCAGTAGGTATGTTAACTTTAGGCAATTCGATCATTAGGTATACCGAGTTTAGGTATTTCGTGCATTAGGTAAATCAACATTAGGTGTTTCGTGTATTAGGTATATTAGCTTTAGGTATTTCGAGTATTAGGTGTTTCAACTTTAGGTAAATTGAGCATAGGTATTCTGAGCTTAGGTAATCCAATTGTAGGTGAAACGTGCAATAGGTAATTCGTTCATTAGGTGTAATGAGCTTAGGTTAATTGATCATTAGGTATTTAAAAAAACAGGTGAAACGAGCATAGGTGATTCAACATTAGGTAAATCGATTTTCGGTATTCTGATATGTAACCTTGACGGTTCATCATAATTTTTTTTTATTTTTTTCTAATCTACAAATAGGAAATATGGTCACAGAAGTTCTTTAATTTTTTTTCACATAATTGAATATTTTTGATTTTATTCGAATTAAATGGTTCCGCATGATCAACTCTTCCATACTATAGTGGTCACAAAAAGTCATGTAAGTCAAGTTACATAACATACGCGTGATCAAACGTGACACGTATTACTTGACCAATATTGTTGTCGTATAAACCAAGCGCTCGGTCAGTCATGCCTAACTCCGGCAACTTAAGAAACGATGGTGATATTTTGGTTGTGTCAGTCATGCAATTCAAGTTAACCGAGTTGTGCCTGACGCCATCGGCAAAAAAATGAAGTAACAAAAGTTAGTCATATGCTTTTCTCAGTAAATAATGAAGATTTTCAAAATTTTCTATGAGAGGATATATCTTTAATGGTTTTTAAGACGATTTAGACTGGTTATCCGTAACTCATGTAACTCGAGTTAACGGAGTTAGGCGTGACACGGCAGCGTGCCAAAAGTATCTACCATCCTCGAATGTTTTTCCAAATAGACACATATCTCCACAGTTCGCGGTAAAGTATGCGTTACCGTCTAATTGGTCTACATTTTGTTAAGCTTTTAACAAGATAAACTTTAGACAAGTAGAAATAACATAAAAAATCCCAAATCTAAAAAAAGTAGGTACTTACTTATAGCGTAAAACTTTAAATAAAATGGCCCAAATGGGGAGTCGTGGAAAAAAATGTAGTGTCATTAGATTATCCGATGTAAAATGGGTGTATGGCAAATAAATTGCGTTTATAACGCTGCATTTATCGCATAAAACAACCGTGCCCTTTATACTCGAAATATACAGTAGTATTTGATAGAATGTAAAGTATAAAATGTATAGTAAAACCACTCACATGCTTTAAGTATGCAACTGTAGTTGCAAGCTGTCACCTTTATTTTCACATAATAATAGAGGTCACTGAAAAATATGAATCATGTGAGTGGATAAAGTAATGGTTGAGTAGTCTCTTAAAATACATATCTGTAGCTTAAACGTTTTCACTTGCGTTCCTTGTGTATTTGCCAGAGTTGCTTTTTGTGCTATTTAGTTTTAAACACTTTTAATTTTTCAATTGCAACTTTAATAGAAAGCGTAGGTGGGAATTACAAACGGATTAAGTTAATTTAAGTGAAGTGTTGGGAGGAACTCTTGGATGCCTATTTAGAATAGAATATGTTGTTATTTGATTTGAGCGCTTTCCAAAAAAAAATACATTTCATGCATATCTTCAAAATATTGACTTCTTGGGCTCATTTTACTCAGAATCATTTGTACATTCACGCCTCATACCAGGCGTGTCTCACTCCGCGATTTCGTCGCTTTGCTACAGGTAGCTAAAAGTACATCCATTAGGCCCCAATTTTGGGGTTTGCCATAAGCCGCGCGTGGCGCTGTCGCCACCTAGCGGCCATATCTGTGCTGATCGTAACAGTAACGCGTTTTGTTAGAGAGTGATTCTTCTGTACTTAGTACTATTATTTATTCTGTGCTCATACATGAAAGAATGTGTCCCAAGATTTCTTTTCCAGATCGTCACATTTTTGTATGAATAGTTTTTTATTTGTATGAACGTGACGCACTGGAAAAATATTTATTCATACAACATTTTCGGACACATTTTTTCATGCATGCGGCGTGACTGTGCAAATGATTCAGAGTAAAATGAGCCCATGAAGTAAATAATTTGAAGACATGAATGAAACGTAATTTTTTTTGTAAAACGCTCATTTATATTAGATAATAATTTTTATCATTTGTCACCATGCGTGTCACGTTCTAACAAGTATGTGCGAAAGTGACGCATGACATGAAGTGATAAAAACGTGACCATGATCTTCTTCTTGATCGGGTCACTCTTGACAGAGCGGTCGTGGCCATCATTGGAAGTCTCCCTTTGTAACACGTTTGACGGCTCGCCTCCACTCCTCCCTGACGGCTGCGCGTTTAGCGCATTCGTGCAAGGGCGTGACCATGATACAGCTGCAGAAATTTCATATTTGACAGCTGACAGATCATAATATTATATCCATAAACGTTTGATAACAAGAAATTACTCAATGAAAGGCCTCCGGATATCTAGGCATGTATACATTATTATTACAACACAAGTATATTCTCGTGTAAAAGAATCGCAATTTCGCCAATTCCCATCCCTCATATTACCTGCCAAGCATCACTAACGCGCTGGCTAATAACTAGGCGTGTCTATCACCAACAGTCGATAACTTTCCTGCAGGATTACACTACATCTCAGAGGGCCTACCGCGAAACACGTTCGACATGTTGCCTCTCTGTTCCACTTATAAATTCGTACGTAAGTGTGACAGGAAGGCAGCACGTCGAACGTGCTTCGCGGTAGGCCCTCAGAACCCATATATTGTTTCACCCTTTTGATATACCCTTCCGGGGAGATTTCTTTTTGATTTACTATCTATGTGACAAATATAGGGTGTCCCTAAAACCAACGCCAAGATTTAAAGGGCTTATGGAACAGAAATTTAAGTTATAAGTTTGCCTTTTATATTAGTTATTTTTATCTACCTGAGATACAGTTCTACCTGAGGTTTTCCTAGTTTAGGTAGAAGTCATTAAAAGCCGTAGATACTTTGTCCGTCTATCGGTCCGTCTTTCTGTCTGTATGTCACCAGGCTGTAACTCAAGGACCGTGATAGCTAGACAGTTGAAATTTTCACAGATGATGTAAGTATTTCTGTTGCCGCTTTAACAATTAATACTAAAAACAAAATAAAATAAATATTTAAATGGGGCTCCCATACAATAAACATGTTTTTTTTTGTCGTTTTTTGTGCGTTCTTCGCGCGGTTTTTTTTAAATATATATCTGCACTTTTATTAACCCTTAAAACGTTTCTGTCACTTTTTTAGTACAGGTACTAAATGTGGCGCCAAGTTTAAACACTAAGTGCAGGCTAGAAAAGGAAGTATGTTAAAGAAAGTGCGAGAATTGTACTTTTTTCCCTACTTTAAGACAATATCAGACATAATTCCGTTTATGCGCAGGCGGCAGTTGAAATTTGAAATTCCCTGAATTTGCGACGGAGTGTGTTCCTGACGTCATAGAATATAAAGTAAATAGCCAAAGTATTTTCTTTGTGTTGATATTATTACTAGATGAGTTAGACATTGTTATTCTATATAAAGCTCATGAAGTCGTAGATTTATTCTAAATAAAAAATTGCGAAATAAATCTTGTCCCATTTTTGTGACATTGTCGATAGTACTGGTAACAAAGTACCATTTAGCACGTCCTAAAAAACGGACAGTGCCGACTTGTGCGGAGACAAGATTGTGACAGAAAACGGACATTGCCATACTTAGGGTATACACTTTTTTTTCATTTATCGTCATTTTATAGGCTATTGTTGCGTTGGGGTTATGTTATACATACAGTCAGCATCAGATATACCTGAGCGGGCAAGGTGTCCAAGAAAACATATACACTTCAGTCGTCACAAAAACAAGGACATCTAAGTTGTCATTTTCACGTAGGCTTTCAGTTCGTCACATACATCTTAACTTCTGAGTTTTTCTTTAACACATGCACCCTTATTTAATCACAATGACAATAACGGTTAGAAAGCCAGTGGTAACTAAGCACTCAAATTCAAGCTGCTGTCATTAATACCTACACGCACTGCCAATCACTTACGTCAGCAGCCAGGGTGCCACCAGTTGCTAAGCAGTTGTTATTTCAATGGTATCTAAGCATCAACATTTTATCTGTTTAACTTTTTTTTTAAATACTGTAGCAGCTTCGAATTGACACCTCCTTTCATAAAGAAGTATTTTATCGTCAAGTGTCAAACTTAGACAATAAATAAGTATTAGGTTCTACGTGAAATGATCGGTTTTTATTTTAACTGTCATAGGCGGCCGTTCTTCCAAATCGTAGAGCATATATATTATATATGTTAATATATTTATTTAGCCCACCTATTGAACTAAAATATACTAAAATACGATGCTCCGAATCGATCAAAGAACGAAGGACAAAATAATTGAATTGAAACGTAACACGTTCACTGTCCCAATCTGACATGTAAACCTTATGGTTTTTTAACACATTCACTGCCCCCAATGCACATGTGCGTTCACCGTCATACAAGTTTGTTCCTAGGCCACGCCCCCTGGCAGTGAATGCGTTAATAGAGGCTAGCCGTGGCCCCACGTCCTCACGTGGGGCCACGGGCAGTAAAGGTGTTAAACATATCCAACCATGACTTCTCTCTTTATTTTGTTGGTTGGACTCATGACCCGCAAGAACGGTGACTCCTCTTTTACAGATATAGGGTAAAAGTGGGATAGATGCCCCACTCTTTGAAATTACTTGTTATCTCTTAGTACAAAAAAATTATTTGTAAAATGGGTAGGCACTGTACGAGTAAAAACACCAGAGCACCACTTAAAGGTCTGAAAATAATATGCGACCCGTCCTTGCGCAAAACCAATCTAAGATGGATGACACCTCTATAGTTCGTTTTTTTTAGCATTAGAAAGAACTCCACATAAGCAAGCGTGCAGTTTTTATCAGGCTCTTTAATTGTTAATAATTATTGAATTATCTAATGTAGCATGGTCAATATATATAATTTACTTCAAATAATTACCGCTAGAAGTGCTGGATTTGGAACCACAAGCTTACTTCTGCGAAGTTCTTTCTAATGCTAAAAAAAACGGACTGTAGTGATGTGGTATTCCGGTCATGGTAGTGATGTACAGCACCGATAAATGACGGTTCCGTCGTTTAGTACTTAGGTGTATTATCTTCAATTTTATGAAAGGAATAAACATTATCTTTGATACTTCCAGAGTATTGACGATTATTGCGGACCTCTAAATTTTGGGACAACTATCCCCTATATGGGATAGTTGCCTAATCCATGTAAATTACGTTTAGGATAGATGCCCCGTCGAGAAAGAGGATATTTATCCCGCAAAAACTTTGATCGCACCCAGCCGTCCCATGCAATTGCACAGAGATATGCAACACGGTCAACTTAGTTGTAGTTGCAGTCTGTCGTGGATAAATAAAATAACATTTATTTCATTCGCAAAACTAGAGTAGGTAATTGCAATCGCTATGCGATAAAAACATCACTGCCATGCATATAAGTAATAAACTGTTGACCATAGGAATGAGGAATTTTGTTTTTACAACTTAGTATAACCTAGCAGTAAACATCAAATGGCATTCCGCACAGAAGTAATCTAAGGAACGCCCACTGCGGGTTCAAACCTACAACGTCCTGTTAGAAAGTCGTACATACTCTACATGTGACATATCTTCAAAAATGATATAAACTAATGCGAAATTAACATAAAACCAGAAGACACAAATTAATAATAGAAATGAAACACAAAAAAATAAAAAGCTGTAATCTCTGGGTGCGTGCGACTGAGATTTGAACCCGCGGTCTCTGCTTTGTAAAGCAAACGCCTGTTACTGAGACCACAACGTGCCTTGACAATTGGCTCTAAATTCAGCTTCAGTTACCTTTCGCTATGTGTCATTCGTTTTGACGATTCTGCTAAAAGAAATAATTTGCCCTGCAGTAAGTTGACCGAGAAGGCCCCTGTCAAATGGTTGAAGAGCATAACGTGAGATAGATGTATGTGATGACAAGACTGTACTGCTTTCGATGATTGTCAAAACGCTTTACCTGAAATTAGCATGGCTATTTTTCATTCAATATTCGACCATACTTGTATGCTTTAAACGTCTATTTTCCCATATTGTTCAGATATGTTTGACACGTTGACCGCTTAGATACCAGTGGTTTTTTGACAGCTAAGGTATCAATGACTTGTTGTAAGTGTAGAAATTAATGAATAGCGACTGTTAAGATACATGTGACACGTTGAGCGCTCACAACTAAATAATACCATGCGAGTTAACAACTTTTTGACAGTTTAAACGTTTACCTCTCTTTGAGCACCTGGAGTGTATAGCGACTTCTGCTGCTGACTGTACGTATATGTATATATTTTTTTATATTTTAGTTTCAGGTGGTTCCACCATCTGACTCAGAAGAGTGAGATAACAAAAAAGACGATGATGACGAAATTTTACTAGAGACAGAGTGTACATCTGCCTTGCCCCAATCTGACTCTTTTTCAGCCAGGTCACTTTCTACGAGGATGTCAAATATGATGGACAATTAATTATATGTTCATTTACGAACACGCGTGCTTTTATTCTTATTGTCATGCTATTAAAGTTTAGTGCGCCTCATTGTGAATGGTACTATCTGTATTTAAATATCATTTCGAAGTCTAACGGAGTCCTTGTGGGAAAAAAGTTGTTCATAATACTCGACCTAATGACGTAAACACGACCTGTCCTCTAGTACTCCATCTACAAAACTTAATTCCTCGCCATTAAACGCATAACTCGCTTCAGTATCCAAATTATTGGCACGTCTTGAAATGCCCTACAGTTGGAAACCTATTTCAAATCGATGATGAAGATGGTACAATTCCTGAGGCCTGTAAAATATAATCTCTACGAAATTCAGGAGAGTAAATAGCTAATTTCGAATCTAATCTTTCATATGTCAGGCAGACGAAGCAAAGCATTTCTACTCGGGTACAAGAACATATTATTATAGCTGATGTCAAGCACCGCCAACTAAAGTCTGCGGTCTGGGAGCATGACATGGATAAGACTCTGGTTCTCGCCAAGGAGGAGCCATATATTCCCAGAATCTTGCCAGAGGCCATTGAGATTGAAAATATCTAAACTTTTACAGGAACTAGAGCTATTCTCTACTACCAGCTTAGGTTCCAGATAGTCCGGGTAATAAGTAAACAAGCAAGACATAGAACTGTGAGAACATACCATAGTGATAAATGGTGTGGTCATTTAAGTAAAGTAATATTACTTACAATCATTGTAATGTGTAACTAGCTTTATGAGCCTATTTTGCATGTATACGTAGCTTTAAAATGTATATTTTTTGTTTAATATATCTGTACGTGGGTGGTTTTACATATCAACACTAGAAGTAAATATAGTATTATTATGTTTCTCATAACTTTTTTCTTCTTAATACTAATTAAACATTTTTTCCAAACATTCACTAGTATGTTGTTAAAATAATTTTATATTTTCTTGCTCTATATTTCTTTAATAATTTTTATTTTTTTTAACTGTATAACGGCATTGTCCGGTTTTTAGGACAACCTTGGGAGCAATCAATCTATAAGGTTCGTGGCAATGTCCGTTTTAACGGACGTCCTGAAAACCCTACTTTCAGAATGATTTTATTATTTTTTCCTTAAATATAGTACTTTTTTACTCATTACTATCCCCAAAAACATTCCATGAGATAGGTGGATACATTATTTCATGTCTTGCCGTGTTAAGGGTTAAGAATCCTGGTTATAAAAGGCATATATAGGTGCCGATATCTCTAAAACTATGAGATTTTCAAAGGGTATATTTGCTTAATATTGTAGCCCATCAGCTGTTCGATAAGCCCTTTAAGTCTTGGCGTCGGTTTTAGGGACACCCGATATATTTAACCCTTTGTGCCTTAATAGTGTTGGAATACGGTGCCGGGGGTCACGCCGGCAAGCTGCTTATAATTTGTAGGTCAGGTGACTTTGGGATAGTCATTTTGGGTTGCAGACTATTCTTTTATATTTCAAGGGAGGTGAATTGTCGACAGAAGTGACCTTTTTTTAAAAAAATATGTTTGATCCAGTCGTATCAGCTTATGGCTCCTCTACAAGATGGTCCAGCGCCGGCCACTCCAAGGGACGCATTTATTTTTTTTTTTTTTTTGATTTATTTAGAACACAAACAGTCACATAATACAAATGGATTTTTAGTACAATGTAGTGTACGTAACATACTTAAGAAACAGACCTGGAGGTTCATTAATGAGTAGGTATATAATGTTAACATACATAATAACCGCAGAAAGAAAAAATAAAATTGTAATTATGAGCCATATCTACTTAAACTGTATTTACCAGTCTTCCAAACAAAATCAATATTGTTTTAGATTATAGTAGGGTAGGTAAGTAGAAAATTGGTAAATAAGTTCAAGATCAATATCTATTTTAGTATTATCGGATAAGTTGTCATCAATTTATTTTACTAGTTGGTAGGTAGGACAATCTGAAAGTTACATTTATACATTTTGTCATTTAAAACGATTTTTAATACTTAAAACTAAAACAATTTACGCTTAAGTTCAATTTTGAGACTAGACAAGGAAGAGTGAAAAGGATCAATGTCATGTAAGTGCCTATTAACATAACTAGGGACTCGTCTGAAAAAAGTGTGCCGAGAGTAATTCTTACGAGCAAAGCTGATATGAAATAGAGATCTGGAACGTAGGGGGAGGTGCGGACAACTAAAAGTGACTAATTCTAAGAGATTCGGACATTTTATTATTCCATTAAGAATTTTAAATAAGAACATTACATCTAAATAGTGTCTTCGTTTATAAAGGGAAGGAACACAAAAATGCCTCGCTGCTAACGAAGTACGTTCGAAATAATTGCCCGTTCTGTAACAGAGAGATTTTAGAAAAATATTTTGGATCCTTTCCAGGCGATCAATATGAACTTGATACTGAGGTGTCCACACAACACAACCAAATTCAAGTATACTCCTAACAAAGGAATAGAATAATAGTTTATAAGTATTAGGGCGCCTAAAAGGCTGTCCGATCCTGAGAATCATCCCTAACTTCTTATAAGCCCGCTTACATATATTATCAATATGTAAACTAAAATTTAATTGTGAGTCTAAAGTAACACCTAAGTCCCTAATGGAAGATACCCGGGCTATATTTTTCCCAGCTAAGGTGTAATTGAAAATTAACGGATCATTTTTACGATTAAAGCTGATTATGAAACATTTTTCATTATTCAAGAAAAGATGATTATCTGAACAATAGAGGGAAAAGTTATCCAAATCATGCTGTAATGCACGACAATCTGCTTCCGATGACACAGCTTTGTAGATTTTAGTGTCATCTGCATAGACGAGGTGCTCAGAGTTTCGAAAACAGGTTGCCATGTCATTGACATATAAGATAAATAGTAAGGGACCAAGATGTGATCCTTGGGGTACTCCGGAAGGTATAGGAAGAAAGCAAGAAGTATAACCCTTCAAGGCAACCGCCTGACTGCGATTTGACAGGTAAGACTTTATCCATCTAAGGAGGTCGCCGTGTATACCGAGCTCAAAGAGTTTCTTGATTAAATTATTATGGTTAATTTTGTCAAAACATTTCGAAAAATCGGTATACACGACGTCCACCTGACAGCCAGAAGATATCCTATTGATAATAAAATCGGTAAAGGTCAGGAGATTTGTATCCACGCTACGACCTTGACAAAAACCGTGTTGGCTAGGGGCAATGTGCTGAGAGAAAGCAGAAGTAATCTTGTTGTAAACGATCTTCTCAAAGATTTTAGCAAATATGTTCAATTTACTAATGGGCCTGTAATTAGTGACTAGGTTCGCATCACCACTTTTGTAAATTGGTGTTATCAAGGCTTTTTTCCAAGAAGAGGGAAACTGACCATGAGAAAAGGACTTAATAAAGATTCGAGTTAAAGGCACTGTCAATTCACGGGCGCACATTTTGATGAAAAGGGGATGAATCAAATCGGCACCACTACCCTTCTTAATATCTACTTTCTCTAAAAACTTAAAAACGCAATCCTCGGAGATTTCAACGGTATTAAGATCAATCAAGGAGTCATTAGCTACATGCAAATAATCGGGTAAGGTAGAAGAATCAGTAACAAACACAGAGTTAAAATATCTATTAAAAAAATTACTAATTATGTTACCGTCTTTAGAAACTTCCCCAAGGTAAGACATTTGGTCGGGTACACAATTACTAGGGAATTTTGACTTCATAAACGACCAAAAATAAGTAGGATCACTGTGTATTCTATCCTCAGCCAACGAAATAAAATTGTTATAGCACTCGGTGGCTAATTTGTGTTCTCTTTTTCTCAGTAAATTAAACTCCGCCCTATCCAGGGGATTACCATATATTTTCCACCTTTTATGGACAGATAGTTTTTGTTTGCGAACTTTTATTAGTGCACGAGAAAACCAAGGAGGGTATCCAGTATTACTACTAACGCTTTTATGTGGAACATGCCTGAGAATAAGTGTTCTAAGAACCGAATAAAAATACGTAACTGAATCCTCAACATTCATGTTATTCATACACGACCAATCGGTCTCAGATAATTCCTTGCGGATAAGGTCATAGTTGCCGCGGTAAAAAATCGGCCTAGTACATTGATTGGGCAGTAAGCGCGGCAAATAACTCATTAAGTTTAGCGCTAGTGAAATATTCAACGCTTTGTGCTGCGGATCCTCTTGCGTAAGCGGTGACGAGCAGGCACCAACCGTGCAATCTACATTGGCCATTTTGAGGTCGGTCTGATGCATCTTTAATTTTTAAATTGCGTCTGCGCTCGGCTACAAATTTAAAATGTGATTTAGAGCAATAGTTATTTTAATTTAAAGTTTTGAAAGTTCTGGTGCATAAAACTTAGGTATTTCGAAATTTAGTCTTTAGTAATTAATTAATTGGTGTAAACCTTATGACATGAACCTGTGAAGCGACCCAGCTATACCACTGAGCTTTTACACTATAACTTTAGGTTAATAAAGTTTGTTAGATTTAAATTTGTTTAATTGTTTCTCCTCCTAGCTTTCCTACAGCAAGGTTTCCATTTAGTTTATTTTATTTAATTTTATTTTGTTAACATGGCTGTTTCCATTTTAGACAAGCCGGAGCTTTTCAATCATTTATTTTACCCCCCTTCAAAACACCCGTGTTACAATGGCCAATTTATGCGTTAGAGGGAGCAAGTGATATTCCTATCTCATTCTACCGCATGGCTGCGTCCCTTGGAGTGGCCGGCGCTGGCCCGTGGTATAGAGGAGCCATTAAAATGATCCTAATTCATCATCATCATCATCATCATCTCAGCCATAAGACGTCCACTGCTGAACGTGAACATAGGCCTCCCCCTTGGACCTCCGTCCTAATTGTAAACACATAAAATAAATCGTTACACATACTTTGTTGTTAAAACCCATTATATTTTACGTTATTTTTTTTTTTTGAATATATTTAATACTATCCATTCTTGTAGCATAAACACCCATACAACCATTTCCAGTCGCCGTTACGACGCGGTGTAGACACATCTTGTGTCGACACCGTCTGTTTCGGTCACAATTCCAGTCGCAGAGTCGTCGCCGTGTCGACACAGTTACCAGAAATGGGGAAGGGTCGACACATGACACAAAGTGACATAAAGTGTGGTCGCCGTGTGCACACATTGTTTCGGGTTTGCGACTACTTTATGCCAAAATCATTCGTTCATTCGTTCATTTTGTTCCTGTCAAATGGAAACTGTCAGATGGAAAAATACTTAAATAAAAACAAGTGACATTAATACGCCATCCCTAAAACGGATTACAAGACGTAATTATATATTGTTTGCATTTATATTACAATAGGACTTAAATTATTATGGGGAATTAAACTGCTCGAGTGATTTGATAAACTAAGTGTAATATAATCAACGCGCCACCACATTGTTTTAGTTTAGCCGGAAATGAAATTGTTTACTTCTCAGTGCCTGTGTTCATAAATATATTATTTGATGCATTTTTAGTACTTCGATGCGTATACTATACTTAAATAACAGAAATAACGCTTCACATACTACGAAACTTGTTAATTATGATGTATAAATATGGTTCAAGGCTGAGAAATATTGCAGTCACAAAGTAGTCGCAAATGTTTCGACTTTGTGTCGACTCTGTGTAGACACATGACACGCGCTGTCAAAAGTAATAACAAAGTTACTGGATTTGCAAAATGGCTCCTTGTGTTCATTTGTTTTCAGATATTCTCAAAGTGTAAAAATGCCGTGGTCACATTTTAATCGCGATTAGTTTAGTCGACCTAACATAGATTGAAATTGAATTAATCTGAATATTAATCGAATAAATTATCGATTAAATCTCGATTGAAAGTTGACAGGGGGACATTTTTGTACGTAAATGGAATAGGATGTGCATGTAAATATTTCCCACCTTTTCGGGGCGGGGACAAATTTTGGATGTATTCCCATTTATTCCCGCAGGGAACAGATGGAATAGTATTTGCATGTAAATATTTCCCATTTTTTCCCACCTTATCGGGGTGGGGACAAATGGGAACACAATTTTCGGATGTAATCCCATTTATCCTCGCAGGGAACAGATGGAATAGGATTTGCATGTAAATATTTCCCATTTTTTCCACCTTATCGGGGTGGGGACAAGTGGGAACACACAATTTTCGGATGTATTCCCATTTATCTCCGTAGGGAACAGATGGAATAGGATTTGAAAGTAAATATTTCCCATTTTTTCCCACCTTATCGGGGTGGGGACAAATGGGAACACACAATTTTCGGATGTAATCCCTTTATCCCCGCAGGGAACAGATGGAATAGGATTTGCATGTAAATATTTCCCATTTTTTTCCCCCTTATCGTGGTGGGGACCAAGAATGGGATCACACAATTTTTATATGTAATCCCGTTTATCACCGCAGGGAAAAGATGGAATAGGATTTGCATGTAAATGTTTCCCCTTTTTTCCCACCTTATCGGGGTGGGGACAAATGGGAACACACAATTGTCAGATGTAATTCCATTTATCCCCGCAGGGAACAGATGGAATAGTATTTGCATGTAAATATTTCCCATTTTTTCCCACCTTATTGGGGGTGGGGACAAATGGGAACACACAATTTTCGGATGTAATCCCATTTATCCCCGCAGGGAACAGATGGAATAGTATTTGCATGTAAATATTTCCCATTTTTTCCCACCTTTTCGGGGTGGGGACAAATGGGAACACACAATTGTCAGATGTAATTCCATTTATCCCCGCAGGGAACAGATGGAATAGTATTTGCATGTAAATATTTCCCATTTTTTCCCACCTTATTGGGGGTGGGGACAAATGGGAACACACAATTTTCGGATGTAATCCCATTTATCCCCGCAGGGAACAGATGGAATAGTATTTGCATATAAATATTTCCCATTTTTTCCACCTTATCGGGGTGGGGACAAATGGGAACACACAATTTTCGGATGTATTCCCATTTATCCCCGTAGGGAACAGATGGAATAGGATTTGCATGTAAATATATCCCTATTTTCCCACCTTTTCTGGGTGGGGACAAATGGGAACACACTATTTTCAGATGTAATCCCATTTATCCCCGCAGGGAACAGATGGAATAAGATTTGCATGTAAATATTTCCCATTTTTTCCACCTTATCGGGGTGGGGACAAATGGGAACACACAATTTTCAGATGTATTCCCATTTATCCCCGTAGGGAACAGATGGAATAGGATTTGTATGTAAATATTTCCCAATTTACCACCTTTTCGGGGTGGGGACAAATGGGAACACGCAATTTTCAGATGTAATCCCATTTATCCCCGCAGGGAACAGATGGAATAGTATTTGCATGTAAATATTTCCCATTTTTTCCCACCTTATCGAGGTGGGGACAAATGGGAACACAAATGGGATGTAATCCCATTTATCCTCGCAGGGAACAGATGGAATAGGATTTGCATGTAATTGTAAATATTTCCCATTTTTTCCACCTTATCGGGGTGGGGACAAATGGGAACACACAATTTTCGGATGTATTCCCATTTATCTCCGTAGGGAACAGATGGAATAGGATTTTCATGTAAATATTTCCTATTTTTTCCCACCTTATCGGAATGGGGACAAATGGGAACACACAATTTTCAGATGTACTCCCTGGCGTGACAATGTGACGTAACCTGACAGGTGCGACATTTCGACAAGTCTCATTGTTGCTGACGTCACAGGCATCCATGGGCTACGGTTATCGCTTACCATCGGGCGGGCCGTATTCCTGTTTGTCACCATCATTGTATTATTTTTAAAAACTTTATTATATCAGCAAAAACAGGTATTTCTTTTGCGATGTTTATGATGATAATGAAGAAATTTTCACAAGATTTCAAAGAACTTTCGGTAATTCTTGAGTTCTGTGTCGGAATTTCGTGACAATTGTCGTATTTCTTGTGACAAATGTCATTAGCTTCGCAAAATAAGTACTTATTAACTGGCGTTTGGAGGATGGCGGTGGAGTTTTTTTTAAATTAACATGATGGTGGCAAACAACCACACCGCCCGTCTGATGGTAAGCGATTACCGTAGCCCATGGAGGCCTGTGACGTCAATTACAGTGATGTAGACAATTGTTGGACCTGTCACGTCCTAAAACCTATAAAACGATATTCATGACGACTTTTATGACAAAATACGTAGCCGCCATCTTAGATTATAAAATGGTCATCATTTTCGAATTCTGCACTCCCTAAAACCTATAAATCGACATCCGTGACGACGCAAGTTATCTTTATTTTCAGATCTAACCAATTGCTACAGAATACAAAGGACAAAAAGAGAAGCAAGGAGGTAATGAAACAAGCAAAAATACTGATGATTCCTCGACGCAATTGGATGATTCTTAAATTGTGTCCAGATTTTCTTGTCATAAAAGTTTCTATTTTTCACATATAACTCACACAAGCTCCGTGACATTTCGACCTTGTAATTTTTTTAATGTTTTTGTTTATATATGCGTATCTCACTAGAATAATATAATCAAGGTATGTTTATGTTTGATGATTGAAATAGTAACTCTAAAAATTATATTTGTGTCTTATATTCCTGCCGAAGACTTTTATTTTTCCTTTTCCTTCTACACAAGTTAGGCCAAGTAATAAGAATTTAGGGCTCTCAATTTTATCTTGACTTCTACATCAGTAAAGCTACGAGGCCATGTTTGGTATCGTTTTCGTATAAATTCACAGTACCAAATTTAGTTATGGTATCACATTGACACCATTCCGAAGTAAAAACATATAAACTTATTAAAATACTTTCTTTTAAACTCCTCTTCACGCTTAAACTGCTGAACAGTTTTAATTTAAAGGTACACATATATTTTGAGTCCCGAGACAGGACATAAGTAATAATAAGTTACCTCAAAAATCATCCTTTAAAGGTGTGAAATGTGGTGCAGGGGGGAATTCAGAATTGAATTCTTGAAGTTAATACTTACTGTTTAAGTTTAGGTTTGAAGTCATGTTTTTTATCATTTTCAACTAAATCAAAGATGTAGAATTGTAGACCATCCCAAATTTCATATAAATCGGTTCAGCGCTTATTGATTTTCCGTACAAATTTTCACGCCACTTTTCACACCTTCAAAAGATGATTTTGGTTATAAGATCTATCCTATGTCCTGTTCCGGGACGCAAACTATTTCTATACCAAATTTCAACGAAATCGGTTCAGCGGTTAAGCGTCAAGAGGAGTTTAAAAAATACCGGCCAAGTGCGAGCCGGACTCGCGTATTAAGGGTTCCGTAAATTAAGTCCGCCTCGCGCTTGGCTGCACATGTCTAATAGGTTTTCCTGTCATCTTAATAAACGTGATAGGTAAAGGACTATTTTGTGTATTTTTTTCAAAATTTAAGACCTAGTAGTTTCGGAGATAAAGGGGGGGGGGGGCAATGGTAATTTTTTGGGTATAAAATCAATTTGTTTACGTTACATGTCCGTCTTTGGGTCCCTAATTTACATATATGTACTAAATTTCAACTTAATTGGTCCAGTAGTTTCCGAGAAAATAGGCTGTGACAGACGGACAGACATACAGACGCACGAGTGACCCTATAAGGGTTCCATTTTTTCCTTTTGAGGTACGGAACCCTAAAAAAATGGTTTTTAAATTTTGTGGAACACGGCCTAGCACCTTCACTGATGTAGAAATCAAGATAAAATTGAGAGCCCTAAATAAAGTTTCAAGAGCGGATATCTCAAAAACTATTCAATATATGGAAAAAATTGACGAAATAAACTTGTAACAAATTAAATTAACTTTCATTTTGTGTAAGTGGCCATGTCGCTACGATGCATAGTTTCCGAGATATAATCGAAAAACCGAAAAATGGGACCTTCAAAGCCCCCTCTCTCCCCCCCGCTCAAAGGCTACGGCCGAGGACTTTTGATATGTTCACCTCCTAACTTGTCCAAACCAAGTTAAGGAGTCCAAAATTGTGTTCCGAGCATTTCCCTCTACAACTTTATTGAGCATTCGTTGCCTGACCTAGTAGCGTATTGCATTTCTTTAAAAACTTTTCTGTAAAAGGTTGACGGGTGTTGGATGTTTATATGGTTTTGGTCGATTTTTATCATTCGCATCGCCCATGATGACTTACTAGAATTACTTACGAGCACACGAGACACTAATAGTAGTTTGACAAACCTTGGTTTTCAAGAGGTATTTTATATTGACATTTGCTGTCACAAATTTGCTGTCAGATTTAGTCGCAAACCACACGCAAAGTGCACACAAATGTGTCGACACCTTGTTACGGAAAAGTGTAGACACGGCGACGACACTTTGTTTCGAAACAATTCTAGACACATTGTGTGGACTCTGTTACGACACATCTGACATTTAGTTACCACTTTGATGATTCTGCGACTGGAATGGTTATATGGGCAGTCTCATATTTTTTTAACTAAAAAACGTGTCAGGTTTGTATGCATGTTGTTTAGATTCGGCGTACTGGAAAACTGAAAACTGTGAACATTTCAGGTTTTTATTCATAATCCTAACGATTTTGATGAAAAAAGTGAAGTAGGTAAGTACCTAAAGGTAAAACATTTCCTATATTTTATTACGCAGGAAAAGTGGAATATAAAATACAGAGTAATAAGCAGAATCTCGGAATAATAATTTTATTACAAGGCATTAAATAAACGAAACAGCGGCGCATAACCTGCTTAAAGAAAAAAAATATCATTAGGTAAGTACCCAAATAGTTATCAAAATTCTTCTTTAAATAACATTTTTGCAAAGCTGCCGCACTTAGCATATTTAAGAATAATAACTCATTTTGAAATGTCATTCAATTGTGTACTTTGTACTTGCACGTTATGTTCTATAATTGAGTGATTTCAAATGAGTTATTACTCTTATACTAAGCGCGGTAGAAAGTAGGTAAATATTCAAATTTTATTACCTGCATGCAAAGGAAAGTACGCTAAGTTTCACATACGAAATCAAATTAGAAAAAAAAGCCTATTGAACTCATTTAGAAAATACTTAGTGCAAAAGCATAATTATTAGTTCAAGTTTTTTGTGTAACAAAAACTATTGTTTTCTTTTCAGTGAGGAGACTAATGGCTTGCCATTAAAAGGCTGGCCGACAAATTTTCTAATATTTGGTCTGACGTTCAAGTAGTGGGTGGAACCTAGTTTCTCCTCGACCAAGGTGCACTCAATACTAGGTTTTTTAAAGTAAACAGTTTATATCACAAAAAACATGCAAGTTAAAGACAGGGTCGACACTAAAATAAATGTATAGTATCGACCCTGAAAGTTGCTAGAGTCCTCACACTATAATCACTGAGACAAGGTACAAAATGGGTCATAAATGAATAACTTCGACTGTACCTACTTAAGTTTACATTAGGCCACTTTAGCTTATGCATAGAGATCGCAATATAAGTAGCTATAACTCTATCCTCAATGGAAAAAAAGGGGTAATTTTTCAATGGTATTTCTATACACATACCCATTTTTTTGCTCTTTGCTCCCCACGCAGCAATAAAAAAGTCATTCAATTATTAACCTTATTCTCGCGCAACAAGTTCCAAATTTAAACTGATTTTACTTTACAATATTGGCGGAGCACGCTAGGTACCTAACTGTATATATATCTTTGTTGTAAAATACCCGAAACTCTCGAAACGAAAGCGCGGGTTCCACGGAAAAATACCTGCAATAAAAAACCCAGGTGTAAATGTCAATCAGCGAGTAAGCCGCGTCAAAAATGCTTTGTGGAGAAAAAAGGTTCTTTTTTCAAACCCTTTTTTTGCCTAAAATTAAAAGCCAATTCGTCAAAGCTGAATTCCGAACACGCTTTGTTGTTGGTGGCACGTGTAATGTACACTCGGACTTTAATTGATGAACCATGTACGCTTCATATTACATTGGACGTTTCATAGCGCAAGTATCGAGCATCCAAATCAACCAAAGGAGTTTGAAACCTACAGGAACTGTACGATTTGTGATGAACTCGCAAATAAATGCCTTTATACCAAGATTTGATGGACAGATGTGGTACAAAATATTACCCAGACTTCGCTCCAGACAACAATGCAGATGGCCGAAGATCGAGAGGCCTGGAGAGCAGTGGTAGGAAGAATAACCCATAGGAGTCACGTCCCTCAGACATGAGGTCACGACCACGAAGAAGAAGAAGATACCAAGATTTGTAGACAGGGTCACTACCAACTAGGCTAGGAGGCCATTGATATAGAAAAAAAATTTTTTTTAAGGGTACATTCTTAACTAAGGTACAATCTATACGTGCTCAACAAACTGTTCAGCACACAAATAAATGCCCTTACAGAAAACCTTCAAAGATTTAAAAATCTCCCGCTAGCTCCTACGAGTATGATTCAACCTGAATAATGATGCACTTGGCATTACGAGTAACAACGCCCTTAACGTGTCGTGTAGGTTTAAAAATTTAAACCAGACTTTGCTGAAAATCATTTTAATTTGCAGGCCAGTTCGACCGTGCACCTGACATTGAACTGAATAGAGTCTATGTGGAAAAAGAAGGATCGTGGATTGTATTGGGCCCCAGCATTATATTTCACGACACTTCTCTTTCCGCACAGAGTCTTTGAGTTAGTTGTCATTCGCGCGAACTCACTCGCACTTATACCTGCAAGGACAAAGAGCGAAATGAACGCACGAATGACAGCTAACTGATATGATTGCAAATATTCCGAACCGACATTTTATATCGGTTTGATATCAGGTGCACGTTCGAATTGGCCTGTTGGTTTGTACTATTATGGCGCATATTGACATTCGAAAATCATATATTTGCGGTTCAGTCGATCGAATGCGAAATTCAAAATAAATAAAAAAGCGGCCAAGTGCGAGTCGGACTCGCCCATGAAGGGTTCCGTAGCAGCAAGTAACATAATTTATACTCGTACACCAACCAACAGTATAACAATGTTTTAGTTTACTCCCCCAAATTTATTCATAAACATTATTGGTAGGTACATTCAATGTCAATCTTAAAATCTATAAAAAATGTCAAAGATTACAATACAATACAATTCAACACAAATCCAAAAATCACTAATTTCTCAACCTAAACTAATAACTAAACTTATATTTAAATAACAACACTTAATTACAAACTACAAATTACATAACATAAAAAAAAAAAAAAAAACACCCACACACACAAGTCAAAAACAAAACAGTCACCCGTCAGTCAAATATCCCACCCCGCGTCATCCCTGGCGCAAAGGTGCCCAAAACGCTTGCCGCATTACCGCGCTGAATCGCGATGGACAACCTCTGCACCAGGAATGACCCGGAGCGGGGATCCAGGCCTCTATCTCGCAACCGGTTCCCAACCTCCTTAAAAAACTCTCTAGCCTCTGAGCACCAACATCCAGCCGTTTCGACTGCCAGAGGCACAAACAAATAACCGTCCAATTCCGCATACTTCTCCCGTTTTCTCAGCGCCGCCACCTCAGCAGCTGCCCCTGCTGCCCTCACGGTGCGGCCAATGTGCGATGCAGCAAAAGTGCTAACGCATGTAGCGTCCCAAAGCAAGCACTTTCCTCTCCGCCAAGGCACCAGCGTCAACCCGTCAGGCCTCTTACCATCCGACCGGCTAAGGCCTGGGGGCTCAAGCATGCATGGGACATTCGCGGAAACAAGCGCCCTTCGGATCAGATCGTTAAGAGCGTGATGGCGTGGGAATCTCCCTGCACATCGACCACAACTCAAAGCGTGGTGGCCGTTGCTCTCCACCATAGTACCGCAGATGCATAAGTGAGGAACACACACATCGCAGCCCAGACGAAGAGCCACCAATCAAGCAGAAGAAAAAAATCAAAATCAAGCAAGCAGAAGAGATGTTTTAGTTGTACTAGACGCTTTTACTATCCACTCACTGATTGGTTGACTCAACCAACCTCAGCGCACCAAGTTCATTAGGTCATAATACTCATAATTATACTTATGATAGTATTTTAATCCATCTATTGCTCACTTCCTAGCCTCTTCAACAATGTAACTTAAAAAGCATTAGATCTATTCAATAATGAAACCTCTATGTTTTATAACCAAAGTTTTACGAAAACAGTCAGAAAACACAAGCAAACGTGAATTATTACTCTTTCTAAATCAAAATACTCGTGTCGTTATTGTGTTCTTCTCGAGATTTAACTCATATAATAACACGGGTAAGTCATCTGCCGTTCTCTTAGGTAACTTTAAATTAATTCTATATTGTTCCCTTTGTCTTCCGTATGAAACTTTTTTAAAGCACCCGTCTGTCAAAAAGATCAACTTTTTCGTCTCTAAACGTAATTTCAACAAGTTTAAAAGTGAGGGGAGTTCGTTATCCAGCTAAATTAAATTATTGGTAAGATAAATATGATAGATAACATTAAAATATTCATATCCTCTAGGCCTATTCCGTTTTCATCATTTTGATATGGCTTTCATTTTATTTTGACACGACCTCAAGTGGTTTGGTCAGCACTCATTGTTGCGCATGAGATACCTTATGAACATAGCCTGATCTTTCTGGGGCAAAAATCTACTAGTGCTAGTGATTTATTAAATATTGACTCAAATGTTATCGATATCGATAGCAAGCAATTTCTAAATTATAATAAATGTGACTCATCCTTGAAATTTACAATATTTATTAAGATAAGAGTATAGGTAGGTACGTTGCTTTATTATCTATTTGCAAACCTCTATGATTTATTCTTATTGTATCTGTACATATCTGACATCAGACATTGACTAGTCTTTTTGACGACGGTTAAAATATTAAAATTACATCAAATATTCAGTTTATGTTATTTATAAAGGCGATTAGATAATAGTTAGTTATTAGTCTTACGTCTTAATTTTATCGACATCGACTTCTAGTAAGTTTCACTTGTCTTCGCACTTTTAAACATCAAGCCAAATTACTCCTATCAAACCGGGGTATGCTAGCGTCAGCGGCTCAGTCTGATTGGTCGCTAACTCAAGGTGATATGGTTGTCAAAACCATATCAAATTGTGAAGACATATTCGGCCTCCAGTTTGGAAGGCGCATTTTTCCTGCTTAATTTTCAGGGCAAGATAAGTTTTATAAAGTGTCAAATTTTTAAGTTAATTTTGTGAACCCTTTGGAGAGGATAGCGAGTTAATTTTCTACTAAACGGCTTGATAATATATTTTTCAGTGAAGTGTTTCAAAATAATGTACAGAGATTGACAAATTGGACTGTCTCTTGGTTGACCAGCCGTTTTTGAGTTAGGGGCCTAGCCAAAATGTTTGTCGTTGTACGATTGTCATCTTGCAGGCAACCAGAGACCAAATAAGAAGAACATTGCTCAGTAGTGGGGACTGAGATAATAAAACACTTTATTTTCCCAGTAATCATCAATTCATCTATGAAATGTGGGATAAAAATTAGTACGATAATACTAATCAAATCTGCCGTTTTGAACCAAAAGGGTACTTATTGTCGGTTGTCAATAAGATGCCATTTCCATAAAGCTTCAATTTGAAATCCACCTTATCATTAGTTGACAATGTGGTACCTTTTAGTTGAAGACGTCACAAATATAGATATGAAGAAATGGTGCACCATATAGTGATAATGTATCTATTAGTTAGTGACATGGAGAGGTTAATTTACAAAATTACTCTAGCAGGTGTATATGTATACCCATTTGTCTCCGCCGGGCACAGATAGGAATAGGTGTTTTCGCTACACAATTCCCAGTTATCCCCGCCGCATGTTAGTCACCAGGGCGGGGACAGATGGGAATAAAACCTCTAACATCAGGAATACACGCAACCGATCTTCAAAATACATTTTGCGGACCGTACATCATTATGCGAAGTCAAGGGTCGTATTTCACCCGGACAAAGGGCCCGATTTGCATCTCAATGCGGGGCTTATTGCATTAAAATATTATTTTAATGTTGAGCTTGCGACGGTGAAGCCGAGGTTGATATTGTTCTCTGAAGGAGAGGAAACGGCGGTATGAAAAATCCATTTAGGATCTAGAGTACGTATTTAATTGTTTTGTTTTTATTCTTACACAATAGAATTTACCTATATTATGCAGTTAGAGATTTGTTTAAGTCAAATAGAACT
Source organism: Cydia fagiglandana (assembly GCF_963556715.1). Taxonomy (NCBI): domain Eukaryota; kingdom Metazoa; phylum Arthropoda; class Insecta; order Lepidoptera; family Tortricidae; genus Cydia; species Cydia fagiglandana. The sequence continues at coordinate 25,620,745 of NC_085933.1, read as the reverse complement.
ACACCTAAAGTTAAATTAAAAATAACCTTCCGCAAAATTTTAATTACGCCATCTTAGTAAGCGGATTTGTGTATGACCAATCCATTGCCTGACGCGCATTCAAATCGGTTCATACGTTTCAGAACTACTACGCCAGAAAACGGACACTCCCATACAACAAACGTGATTGTTTTGCCGTTTTATACGTAATGGGCCACCCTTCGTGCGCGAATCCGACTCAGCACTCGACTCGACATGGCCGGTTTTTTCAGTAGGTATATAGTTACATACATGCCCCCCCCCCCCCCCAAATATACATTTTATAACTTGATTCCACAACAACATATGAAGCAAAACACTTTCCCTTGTATTAAGCAATTAGTGTTACGTTAAGAGTTCCCTAATGTTTGGGAATGTTCCCAGCATTTAGCATGCCAAGTTTTCAACTCTAATTAAACCTGTAGTCTAGTTTGGGTTTATTTTACATTTTCAAGGGTTAGGTACCTTTGGTTATCTTAAACTAATTTACCCATTGAGAAGTCCGGGAGACTTAAGGATGACTCACGTTAGACCGGGCCGTGACCGGGCCGGAGCATTGCCAATTTAAAATATTGATTTTTGACACGCATGTGTCTTGTCCGAATATCTAGGTACGTATCGAGGTGATATTTGAATGCTGATTAATTTTTTTGTTTTGGTACTATTTTAGTAAAATTGTTTAAGTCTCCGTCTCCCCCTATTATACACGCTGATTATAATAAGTTGTTTCTGACCATAAAACTACTCTTATAAAAAAAGAAATATTTAGTATAAAGTAAGTAGTAGGTACATAATATGTAAAACTACTCTTATAAAAAAAGAAATATTTAGTATAAAGTAAGTAGTAGGTAGGTACATAATATGTACCTACTACTTTATACTAAATATTTCTTTTTTTATAACGCTACGTCTTACGTAGGCGAACAACGCGCGAACGCGGCGCGGCGCGGCGCGGCGAAATCAATCCTTTGATGCCCATAGAAGTGTCCTACGTAAGTGATCTCGTTGCGAACGCGGTGCGGCGCGATTTGCACGCGAATGTCAGGCGGCGCGGCGCGGCGCGGCGCGGCGGCGGCCGCTTTCGCCGCGCCGCGCCGCGCCGCGTTCGCGCGTTGTTCGCCTACGTAAGACGTAGCGTAAGAGTAGTTTTATGGTCAGAAACAACTTATTGAATTAGTACACCTAAAATTGAATTTAAATTTGACATGAATTTCGGTCATAAATTGCAATTTAGTAAGGTACGCATGAGCGCAAGCAAGTACACTCAGGCCCAAACATTTTACGCTATCTAATTCTCGTACGAAACTAGACTCATCCGTCCCAGGCAATATCTAAAAGCATTTTAAATTTCTCTTCAGGCAAAAGAGAGGAATGCCGGATAATTACCGATTGCTTCCAATATGTACTCTTAGGGGAGAGTAGGGCAATTGCGATAACTCAAGAGAAAATTAATATACCTAAATTAAAACTACAAGTAAAAATATCTTGTTTTGTTTTTAATTTAAAATGGACTGAAAGTCTGATTTTAACGATATAGTAACAATTTTTATACTGTTTTTTTTTTGCTTTATGTTTAAGAAGGTACCTACTAGGTAAAACGAATCATAAGGTACTCATGTGTATTTAGCCTGTGCAAATTAACCCATGCAAGGGAGAAATTACGAATGACAGATACTTTTGACAAATAGCCTTCTATTTCTAGATCAATCTACTTAAATCACTCAAACTGTATCGGCATTTTAATTTTCTCCAATTAAAAGATACAAATTCATAGCTCGTATATTCTGCCAAGTAATGTTCACCATCTGCTTATCAAATCTATATACATCAAAATTAACAAGTAAGTAGATTTATTGTCACCCGGCTGGCGGCTGGTTTACTTATTTGTCGCACACTTCATGATATATGGTCCGTTCGTGATTGCCCGACTCTCCCCTAGCCTTTTACGGGGACTTTACTTACGCTGCACGCTCCATTGCCCCGGATGTCCGGGTATGGACCGGAAATGACGCACGCGATACATCAAGTAGCCAGATGTCTTTGCGCAATCCGGACTGATTTGTCAAGTTTGCTGTTCGCATACCGAATGAAGTCCGTTTGAAGTTGTGATTGTCTATGCTTTGATGTACTACGGTTTATTTGAAGAAATAAAGGGGCTATCTTGGGGATAATAAAAGTATAGAATCTTCCTTGTACATTTCTTTTATAATTAAATTTTAGGTGTTTAGTCACGTGTGTGTATTTAGTTAGTATCTACGCGTGATTTGTTTAGGATAATCTCGGTCTACACTTGAAATATTGGAAAACTTGAAAAATTCGTATACCTCACAATGTTAGTAGGTAGGTACATACAGGGTGTCCCAGAAATCGACGCCAAGCCGTAAACGGATGATAGACCAAGTCATAACAGTTATCATAAAAATACAAAAAAAAAAACCAACTCATGTTTTTTTTAAATTATGGTCACTTTAAAAATTCACTAAAAAATCCACACCCTGTAATGGTTCTTTAACTCTTGTTACTACAAATTTCATAATTTATTCTTTTTTTTTATTATTGTGTAATCTTGAATAATTACAGGCTGTGGATTTTTTAGTGAATTTTTAAAGTGACCATAATTTTTAAAGAACATGAGTTGGATTTTTTTTAATGATAACTGTTATGACTTGGTCTATCATCCGTTTACGGCTTGACGTCGAATTCTGGGACACCCTGTATATGTAACTCAAGAATTGATTCCTTTATTTATATGTTTTATAAAGAAGCCTTCTTTTTATTTAGGTACTTTTTTTGTTGGCTGAGAAGCAATCATTTTTTAAAGTAAGTAAATGCTTTTATATTTTGATCACTTTCTTAAAAAATACTTAAGACTTAATGATAACTAACTATATTGTGGGCATTCATATATTTACTCAATAAAAAGTAACCAAAACAATAAACACTAGAAGCGTGTCCTTCGTGAAGATTGTCACAGTTCAGAAAAATCAGAACCATTAAGATACAATTTCTATGGTATTTAAATCCGTTTTTTAATTGCAGGTACTTCATACTAACTACCACACAATGACGGGTTTTGCGCTGCCATTGAACCGTTTACCATCTTGACCCTGTGTTCCGTTTTAGGGGGCCTCCTCCACCTTCCGTTACTCAAGTAGGTACCTTTCACGTAAATCTTCATAATAATTATCCTTGAAATGGAAACCTCAAAATGGTGGAGTGAAAAAGCGTTGTTAAGAACCCGCGTGTCCGCTGCTTTAATTTATTTCGTCCGTCCGTCCGCTGCGCGGCGCGGCTTTTTGCTAACGCTGGCTTAGGCAGAGGTAGAAAGGATTTTTTTAAATAAATCTATGCTTAGTTAAAAAGAAATCTGAATTGGTCGCACAGCTAAACTGTGGAATAAACTGTCACTTGTAGTATTTCTGGACCCATACGAACTTCAAATCTTCAAGAAAAGAGCTCAATATCATATTTTAAGATGAAATAAGCTCTTTAATAAGTCTAGGCCGGCAATGCACTTGCAATCCCTCTGTTGTCCATGGGCGGCGGTAATTGCTTACCATTAGCCAGTTCGTCTGCACGTTTGCCCCCTATATATGTATCATAAAAAAATACAAACAGATACATTCGCTAGAAAATTGTTATCCACCTTCGACAGTCGAGTGTAGTATTTTCTGTCTAGTATTTTCCCAGGGCACAGCGCATAATAAGTCCGCGGCTGTCCGCGAATTTAGAATATGTATGTCTGTAAATCTTCCCCATGCAATGAAAACACTCTGCGCACTTTTTGTTGCAAAACTGATTTACTGGACGTAATAAATTCTGCATATTTTCGCAGCGTAGTCTAAGAGCTAGGAGATTTATAACGTTAATAAAAAGAACGGTTTGGTCTTATTGTTGTGTGCTTCTTAACCTTCCAAGGCTCACGGTTTTAGCTGTGTAGTAGGTATTTTAGTCAGTTTGATTAAATTTAAAACATTTTCAGTTGGAACATTGGTTTTGTTACGTTCATTTAAAAAAAAACTACATTCGCTCGAAAAACATTACCCACCTTCGACAGTCGAGTGTAGTATTTTCTGTCTAGTATTTTCCCAGGGCACAGCGCATAATAAGTCCGCGGCTGTCCGCGAATTTAGAATATGTATGTCTGTAAATCTTCCCCATGCAATGAAAACACTCTGCGCACTTTTTGTTGCAAAACTGATTTACTGGACGTAATAAATTCCGCATATTTTCGCAGCGTAGTCTAAGAGCTAGGAGATTTATAACGTTAATAAAAAGAACGTTTTGGTCGTATTGTTGTGTGCTTCTTAACCTTCCAAGGCTCACGGTTTTAGCTGTGTAGTAGGTATTTTAGTCAGTTTGATTAAATTTAAAACATTTTCAATTGGAACATTGGTTTGGAACGTTCATTTTTCAAACAAAACATAATTAATGTATTTCCTACACACAAAATAGAGGTTCAAATTCAAATTTTACTAACATATTTTGGATTTTTATTTGTAAGGTCTATCTGCTTTGATTATTATGTAGATGAAACACAAACGTACTTTAGAAATGTACTTCTCATTTCTCCTTATGCTTGGAAATTATTCTAACTTTTGAATTGCTTTGATGCTGTTGGTCTCCTCTACTTCAAAAAAAAAAAACATAAAACACAGTGCTTGTTAGTGTTGGAGGTGTCCATGGACGGCGGTAGTTGCTTACCATCAGGTGATCTGTTTGTTTGTTTCCCTCAGTTTCATAAAAAACATAGGGTAGATTAACAGTATGAAAATCTAACCAACATAATTATGAGTTTTAGGTGCGCTAGGGTCAATAAAATTATTTCATTTATAACGCAAGGGATATTACTAAAGTTATTTTGTTTTTCTGACGCTACCTCCTAGCGTACGGAGGCGGCACAGCGTACAGTCAGCTTCCGCGTTTGGAATAAACTTTATTTTCGGGTTAGCATTTCTTCGAGTGAATTTCCTGACTCCTGGTGTTATTAATATTAACTGCGAATAGAAATGTTGCTTGAATTTAATTTACACGTTCCTCAAAGTACATGTTCTTTCAGTAAAGTTCCGTAAAAGAATTTTTTACTCTACGATTTTAAAACTTTCCTATTCATATTTACCACAAAAACTAAGTCCTTCCAAACTCTACCTTCTAAATCTAAAGGTTATATTCTGATTTTATGTTAGGTATACTTAGGAGCAACATAAAAACTAGTTTGATGTATTCACAAGGTACATACTTAAATATAAAATACAGTACGTAGCGGCCCCCTTTTTTAATTTAAATAATAACGATTATTTAGCAGTGGCGCTAGTGTGTACGTTGATGGGCTCTTAAGCATGTTGTATTAAAATAAACGACTGTAAGTTTGTGTGACTACAGGATTTCTCGGTTATTGTATATTTAGCTAACATTTTTTACTAATTACCGAGCAACATTAATGTTTAAACTGATCAATGTGCCTTTGTTCAATCAGTCTGATTGAAATATTGAAGTGAATCGGGGCAGAGGGCTGGTGGAATTACTAATTCATTGTTGACTCATCCACCCGAAATGTCTTAAATCAGAGTATTCTAAACGCTTACCTACTTAATTACTCCGTTGGCTCATGACCTAATATGAGACTTAGCCTCTGACACAAGACAGCGCCACTTTTATCGGTCCTGCGCTACTTCAATTCAACTGTTGACTTGGTCTTCGTGCAGATCCGCCTCCACCATGGCGCTCCAGCGATCCCTGGGGCGTCCGACAAGACGTCCAGCCATGCGGCCCTACTGGTTTACTACCTACTTACCTGGTTTTACGCTTCGGTCTTCACCCATTCTTTCAAAATGGCCTAACCAACGAATCTGAGCTTTAGACTACCATGATGTTCGGTTCTGCCACGCGGTCTTCAATTTTGCGGTTCCTCCATTAAATACCAATTGACACTAGTTTACTATAGATTTTCTAGTGAAATTAGTCTCAAGCCACCCAAAACTTCTGACTAACCGCCTCAGTTAAGTGGTAAACCTATTGTACCTTATCTAAAGTGGGGATGGACAGGCCACATGCTACGCTGCCGAATAGAAAAATGGAGCAAACAGGTTACTCTATGGTACCCTAGAGGCTGTACTAGAAAGCAAGCACATCCAATCACAAGATGGAAAGATGACATCCGTCTGACTCTGGGGCCATACTGGATGAGGGTTGCTGCAGACAGAGCCCAATGGAGACAGTTGGAGGAGGCCTATGCCTTACGGCACACCGAACTGAGGGATATATTATAAGAAAAAATTGTAATTTAATTTAGTTCGGAATAAATGGCTTTATTATTATTTATTGTTCCTTTAAACCTTTTTTCTGTATTAATCGGGAATGCTATGCCAGGAGGGCGAACATTGTACAAGTAGTAAAGTTCGAAGACGATACTTCCGACTTGATTTATTAATCTCCCTTTGGGCCCGATTCGGATTTTGAAATAGACATCTATTAGATATCGTTTAGATATCACCAAGATACGATAACGATATATTTAAGATCTAACCTGTCAAATTTGACATTTGCGCGATTCTGGAGATACTCTTGAACGATTTCCACAGGATATGACTTAGAGATCCAATTCACATCTAATAGATAATTATCTTACTCTATCTAACGTAAAAGTGACATTGGTTGCCCGAATTGCGCTGCAAACGAGAACTAGTTGATATCTAAACTATAACGTATCTAGAATGGATCTAGTACGTGTCGTCTCTTGTGAATATCTTGAAGTTCGAATACGGCAGTTTGAGTTAGTATGGACTTTGGATCTTTTGGGTTGTTGACTGCCAAACACACCATTCTTTCAGACACTTCTGGCACTCCTAAGTGAAAATGTTAACGTTCATTACATTGTTACGTATACCTACTTATTTCAAAAAGATGAATCCTGACGAGTTCTTTGTTTTGGCATCTCAGAATTGAAGTTTTTATCCACAAACTTGTAGTAGTTTTTGCCATTCATAAATTCGGTGCAAAGTAGCTGGGGAAATCTGGTAACAACATACCAAGGCGACAATGACAACGTTACATAGTAAGAGCGTACATGGGAGTCTACAAGAGACCCAACACTACCGTCTCCCTTGGGCGTCGGCATCTACTCAACTTTGGCTGCTGTTTGACGCAGCGTTGCGCTATTGCGCAGCGACGTCATTTTCTATAGCGCTGACTAGACACCAATGATCAAAAGACGCTAGTTTGGGGTGCCCCTTAAACAAATACCTGTCGAAGGGGTCCATATTGGGTCGCATTATAATTGATTGTCCTAATGTAATATTACGCATAAAACTCATTTCGCATAATTGTTATTGTGCTGGAAATATTAACATTTATGAAAAATTATAACACAAACCTAACCTAACCTACCCTATTCTATACAACCTATGCAAAATATTTTCGAAAATACTTTCTGTTTCAGCTGGAGAAAAAATATGCGAAAAGAGATTTATGCGTAATATTACATTATGACAATCAATTATTATGCAATGAGATAGGATCCCCTGTCGAAGATTTTACTGGTGTTACTATATTTCACCGCAGTAGTAATGTTCAGTGGACTTTCCGGAACGCAGCATCTCAGGTACTCGCAAACAGCGATGTATCTTGTTTAGCAAGTTTTTAAACTCCCGCGCGCCAAACTTTATCTGGCTTGAGATATTGCACTTTGATTGACCTGAAGCTGAAGCTAAAACGTGGCCTCTGGGGATTTCTGAAATTATCTTATGTTACGAATTCGCAAAATGTTGACTTGCATTATATTAGTTACCTATTTGTATTACAAGGGGACTAAGTTGTTGTTTAACCGCTCGTGCTAATATTGATACCCGAGCAAGCGAAAGATTCCAAAATTGAACCACGAGCGTAGCGAGTGGTTCGAATAATGGAATCATGAGCGTTTCGAGGGTTTCAAAGCAAGAGGGTTAAACAAAATTTGCCCCTGAGTGAAACACAAAATTTTTCACCACACCAACCCGAATCAAATGTTTTATGTCAAATATCAAACAAAATCAAACCGAATCAAATTCAAATGAATGTTATTAAAGATTTATCATCCAAATAAATTATTATTTAAAAGTCATTTCTACCAGCAAACATAAGGAAACAACTCATAATTTGCATTCGATTACTTTACCTCACATGTGAATTACTGATAGCAAAGTGCAACTTTGCTATCCGTTTTTGATGTGCAAAGTAAACCTTTCCTAGCTGGTGTGGTGAAAAATATTTTACGAGTAATGTTATATCTTCCTTTTTTAGTTTGTTAATCAAAAAGTGGATTAGAATACTTTGTAAGTAGGTACATATGTCACTGTAAAAGCCCGAAGTACGGCAAAAACTAGGATTTACCGGTAAAACCTAGGTTTTGCCGTACTTCGGGCTTTTACAGTAACACATACATTTATTTTTTGTACATTAATTTCTTTCTTTCTTCTTTTACAGCTACATCACACCGCCTGGCCAAAATTAATCTACATTCAGCCTATTCGATCGTTAAGCATTGTCTTTTCGTTCCAAAATTCACGTATATTCTTCGCGGAACCCATCTTTGGAAACACCCCAATTTGGTCTCAAAATTAGATACATTGGTAGTTGAAACACTCACATCCATCTTTAACATCTCTTTTGACGAAAGGTCTTGGACCCAGGCTAGCCTACCCATTAGGTTTGGCGGCCTGGGCATCCGCAAAATTTCTTGTGTATCCTTACCTGCGTTCTTGTCCTCGGTGCATGGTGCTCAAAGCCTTATAGGGAAAATACTAGGTCTATCCTATTGTCCTTCTATTGGATCTATAGAGGCCGCACACTGCTCCGAGGCCAAGAACGTCTGGTCTATAACCTGTCCCAACACAGACCTGCCTGAAAATCCCTGCTCGCAGAGGCAATGGGACGAGCCGCTCTGTCAACTAGTACGGAAAAACCTTTTAGATACGTCACCTAGTTCGACAGACCGAGCTCGTCTCCTTGCGACTGCAGAGTGGGAGTCAGGTCTGTGGCTGCAGGCGCTACCCTCTCCAAACATTGGGACTTTTCTAGACAATACTACCTTCCGCCTAGCAGCTAGCTTACGTTTAGGGGCATCTACCAATCAGCCACATCGCTGTCAATGTGGCACCACGGTGGACATTCTTGGCCACCATGGCCTCTCATGTGCTCGAAGCGCTGGCAGGATCCCCCGCCATGCCAGTATAAATGATGTCCTCCGTTGGGCTCTTGTTAGTGCCAAAGTACCTGCAGTCCTCGAGCCCAGCGGTCTGGCCAGGGATGACGGCAAGAGACCCGACGGAATGACACTGGTGCCTTGGAGCATGGGTCGGCCGCTAGTTTGGGACGCTTATTTATGTTTGTTTATTCCTTTTTTTGTTTTTATCAATAAATAAATTAAATTTCTTCAATTGTGCAAGTTTAAATAAATAAATACTGACAAAACAATAACATTGATGGTGGCTTATTCCTTTATTCACTTTATTTTTAACTAATCTATTGACTAGAAACTATATGAAAGATAATTATAAACTACAACATCATTAACTAAAAGCGAGTAAAACAAAAAGTTTAAAGTTCCGTTTATCCGGATCTAAACGCGGAAAAATCCTCTCAAAGTCCACGCAAACTAAAACAAAACTTGTAATTAGCAGCTTTCATTTCCTTATTTATCCTGGTGGTTTATTCTCGAATGGCCATTTGATGTATCGGAATTATATCGAAAACGATTTATAGCCCAGCTCAATTTTTAGGGAAAATTTCAACTGTTCGTGAGATACAGCCTGGTGACAAACAGATGGACTGACAGACCGACAGCGGAGTCTTAGCAATAGGGTCTCGTTTTACCCTTTGGGTACGAAACCCTAAAAATGAAAACATAACTAAACAAGTATATATTTGACATTCTTATAACAATGTACTTAACTACTACTTTTAACTTTCCGACATAGATACATATTGACAATATGTGTTGAAAAGATTATTGCTCTAGCATCAAAACCCACGGAGGAAACAGTCGAGTACGTTTGTATGGAGAAATGACCACTCCTGTTGGCTCTTAACCAGTGGGTTGCAAGTTGGTTGCAATTGCAGTGGCAATTTTAGCGCAAATTGATATCACATAGTATCCAATTTTAATTTCTGAATGCAGTGCCTAGCAACTTCAACTCGGATTTAAAAGTTTAGAGCTAGCCACACAAGACCAAACTCAATCATGGCCGGGATAGCACGGAGCGTGAAACAACCTTTTTATACTACAAATATGGAAAAAACCGGGCAAGTGCGAGTCGGACTCGCGCACGAAGGGTTCCGTATCATAATGCAAAAAAAAACATAAAAAAGCAAAAAAAAAACGGTCACCCATCCAAGTACTGACCCCTCCCGACGTTGCTTAACTTTGGTCAAAAATCACGTTTGTTGTATGGGAGCCCCATTTAAATCTTTATTTTATTCTGTTTTTAGTATTTGTTGTTATAGCGGCATCAGAAATACATCATCTGTGAAAATTTCAACTGTCTAGCTATCACGGTTCATGAGATACAGCCTGGTGACAGACGGACGGACGGACGGACAGCGAAGTCTTAGTAATAGGGTCCCGTTTTACCCTTTGGGTACGGAACCCTAAAAATAGTACGGTACATGATAGCGGACACCGTAGTCAATGGAAGCTTAAAACGTCGGAGGAGTCACATGCGTGTTGCTGACTCTTTAAAATGTACCTATACTTACTGCCGAAAATGTCAAATTTTATATAAATTGCTCAATTAAAATTACCTTTTTACATTTTCTGCAGCATAGCAGCACTACAGGTCGCACGCTCTTACCGCTAGGCCACCAGCGCTTCCCAATCCCAAATCAATAGAATTAAAGTAAACAATATTCTGATCAAACTGAAACTCGTTAAAGAACTCGCTCATTCCCCCACATTGCATTTATTTAAATTCAATCCCCCTGTCAAGCAATATTAGCGTTTATGTCGTGTGAATAGGGTTGATTGTATACAGCAACAATGGACGAATGGTTTAGTCATGGCACGTACGGTAATGTAGTTTGTGCGACTAAGTTTCGGCGCAATGACGCTAGTGTCGCTAGTTATTCGTTGTTTTATCTGTTCGGATATTCACAATATTGGTTGCATAATGTGGTAAGTTATGCAAAACAAAATGCGTGTTCGTGTGATTTAATGCTATAACAGTTTAACTTTATTATTTATGATGTCAGATTTTGTCTATTTTCTGTTTTAAAAGCCACGCTAATTTTACGGAATAGTATGAATATATTGTAAATATTTAAAGGTTTTCTTGCCAGGTCCAAGTTTTCATTGCAGGATTTCTCAAAATGACCGTTTTATTCCTGTTTTGAACATCATATTCTACAAATTATGACGATTAAAGTATGACTCACCTTAGACCGGGTCGTGTCCGGGCCGGAGCGGAGCTTCCGAAACTTCGTTTTCTATGGAAATCATCACGCGATCACCATCACCTGTCATCTGTCATAAAAGAGTAAGCGCCGGAAGCTCCGGCCCGGAGATGGCCCGGTCGGCCCGGTCTAACGTGAGTCATCCTTAATACAAGGTCCGTCACAATAGTATAATACTACGGTACGTAAGTTTTGGGTGCAAAAAAATGCTTAAGATAATCGACGTTGTTCTTTAAATTGAATCAAATTAAAATATTTGTCGATGAATACGGACTTCATTATAATTTCATTAATTATTGTGTCAAATGTAGCAATGATAATGTGCATGTCAATATTGTGCTTTCAAAACCGTATGCATCAGTTCCATTACTATTAACACATGACTAACTTGATTACGAAACGTTAATTTGATTATTAGTGATTAGTTAATAGCGTTTGACGTAAATGATTGATGATGATGACGACCGATGATTTCATGAGCTGTTATATTGTGATATTAATTGACACGTTTTAAGTTCACTGGTTTGGTCTTTTGGCTTGCTTTTCAAATATTTTTGTATGTTAGGGCTCCATGTAGCAAGTTCACAAACATTTTAGGCATTCTATAAATTGTTAATGTAGTTTAGTTTTAATACTTTTAAGTACTTATAGGGACATTATTACGCAATAGGGTTATTTAATTTAAGTATGTAATAGTAGTTAAGTAATTAACGTAGTCATAAGCACTGCATCGCAGCCATAATTGTGTTTTTAGTTTTAAGATATATTTTGTATTAATATGTATGCTAGTTTTAAGGTATTTATCTATGGGCCAATAGTTGCCTGAAAATAAATGTTTTCATTCATTCATTCATAAGCCGAAGTAACAATTCTATGGATAAAATTTATTTGAAATAAAGAATTAATAAAATAATAATAGGGACATTCTTACATTCTCCTAGTTCCCCCGCCCGTTCCCCGGCCGTTCCGTTGCCGGGCGTCAGACCGTCAACATCTCCTGAGGATGCCTCGTAGAGGCGAAACACGTGTCGAGTATTGTTCTTTTGGTGGTGGTTTGTTATATTTATTTGTGTATTTATTCTTGCGGTGGGAGGGTGGGAACATTAATTGCATGTAAATATACACAATACACAAGTAAGTATAACGGGTTAGCACTGATTGTCTAGCACGTTATCTTTTCGCGGATTAGCAAAGTAATATTTTTGGTTTTAATTGTAAGTATTGTAACTAAAAATTGTGTTTTGGTCTTCAAATAAATATTTTAGCTACAATCCATTACATACTCGTAATGTTTGACCAATATCCTAGTTATGCATACATTTCCGCACGGTTCAGCGGCGGCGTCATCAGTCAAAGTGGACTCCTGCATAAATTACTCGACCAATTAGTTACATTGATGGGCGCCGGCGATTACACGAGATATCTTCATTTTAGTACACACGGCGTACTCTGTTTGGACAGAAACGGTACAGTTTTTGACAGTACAAACATTTTCGTCATATTTTTATACAACTTGTGTTAAAATTAAAAGGAGAACTTAGGGCTACCCCACACTAGCGTCTTCTGAGCGTCAGCGTCTAGTCAGCGCTATAGAAAATGGCGTCGCCGCGTAGTTGCGCCAACGTTGCGTCGAGCAGCAGCCATAGAGTTCATTGGACGCCGACACGCTCGGGAGACGCTAGTGTGGGATGGCTCTTAGGGTCACCAATGTAATGACCAAAAATTTTAATTTAGTAAAACATAAAATAGAATATTATTTAGGTTCAAGCATCAAAATCGGCTAGATCACCCACATTATGTTATAAATATTTTTTTTAGGTATTCGTTTTAGTTTTTTAGGTAGTTTTATAATTTTAGGTTAATTTTATTCTAAGTTTGTTATTAATTATGTTTATGGTTTTAAAAAATAAAAAGCATCAAAAGCCCAATAAAACATACGTAACAGGTTCACATGGGTCCATACTAATACCATAATTTTTATTCAGAACCTACATAGGTACTTATTACGAGGTTTAGTAGCGGAGTCAAAAGTAAAAACGGACTTCTGCATAAAGTCTTATTTTAGTTTAGTAGTTATTTTAGTTGTAGCTTTATGTAGTTTTTAATTTTAGTTTATAATTGTTTTTTTGTGCATAAATAAAAATAAGATAAAATAAAATTATATATTATCATAAGGATATTCTTACACAAATTGACTGCCCCCGGTAAGCTCAAGAAGGCTTGCGTTGTGGTTGTGGGTACTCAGACTACGATAATAAGTATATATAATATACAAATACGTAGAAAACCTTTATGACTCAGAAGCAACTATCTGTGTAAATTAATGTTTGGTATTTTATTGTCATGATTGTGTTGTGTCCCTGCCCAAAACGCAATGCACTATGTTTACAGCATTTGTATATCTTATGTAAGCTGTGTCATCAGGTCATCACCACAGAGCTATGACTCACGACGTGCTCTAAATGTGGACGTAATATTAATGCACATTTCGCTCAGCCCATGCTTGGAGGACTTGCTTAATGTTGGTAATGTTCAGTCTACTTTGTATTAAAGTTGTGATAGTGTACATAATAGTACAGGACCCCAATTCGACAAGCGACGTTTGACGTATCGTGTTGATCTCCCGTTGATGTGGGAAAAATCATAAGTTCTCGAATACGTACAATGTCAAAATTTGACATTAACAATCCACAGTTAGGGTGACAAGCAAACCAAACCGAACCACCCTTAGCTTAGAGTTGAGTTTTGTTTGTACCAAATGATATTATCCACCGTTGATGGAATCAACACTCAGTATGGAATAAAATCTAATGTTGATTTGACGTGGATGCGAAATTTGACAGTTGTGCATGTTGAATTTGGCCCCAGGATCCTTGTAGGGAAGGACACCTTTAACAGTGCATGGCCATTCTTCTTTTGCTTTTTTGTAGGTATATCATATAGGTGTGTATATCATGTCTTATGTCCATGTGCAGCGATGATTGCTTCCCATGAGGCGGCTTGTCTGCTCGTTTGCTAAATAAAAAAGTATGATATTGATTAATAAACGTTTGTCAAATCTAACAAACCGTTGATAATCGTTTGTCTCTGTCCGTCATTTTATATTTCTGTTTGTAAAAAAGACAAATTTTAACTGAGGATTCTAATTTTATTGGTATTGGATACTATAAGAAATATTGTTTCATGTTTAAAACACCTATACAAATTATTTATTAATGGGCGTAGTTTGTTTTTGATATCAGATTTGCTACAAGTCTTAGAAGTAACCTACATAAAAAAAAATCAAATTCACATGTAATATTTTACAAAACGTTTTATTGGACTGAGCCGTAATAAAAAATTTACTCGTCACAGAATACCTGCCCAAAATTCCACCGAATCGAGTATAATAAACGAGTAAATCTAAAAGTACCCTGATCCTACCTTATAATAAAATAAACCCAAGCTCAATTCAGACAATGAAATTTCTAGCGGGCCACGTTAAAATTTCTAAGCCATTAAGTAAGCAATTTCATTCAAAAAGACGCAATATGAATGCTAAGAGCCTTAGACTGCTTCAGTGTCTACTGAATTCAATAGTCTGGTATTTTCTTTTTAAAATTAGAACACCCAATTTCACATAGGTGACAGGTGCGACGAATTGTAAAATCACTGTTGCTGACGTCACAGGCATCCATGGGCTACGATTACCACTTACCATCGGGCGGGCCGTGTTCCTGTTTGCCACCATCATTGTATTATTTAAAAAAACTTTATTATATCGGAAAAAAACAGATATTTCTCCTGCGAAGTTTCTGACAATTGTCAAAGATTTAGAAGAATTGTAGGTAATTCTTGACAGGTAATAAGTTATATGTCGGAATTTCGTGACAATTGTAGTGTTTCTTGTGACAATTGTCATAAACTTAGCAAGAGAAATATCTGTTTTTTTCCGATATCATAAAGTTTTTTTTAATAATACAATGATGGTGGCAAACAGGAATACGGCCCGCCCGATGGTAAGCGGTAACCGTAGCCCATGGATGCCTGTGACGTCAGCAACAGTGATTTTACAATTCGTCGCACCTGTCACGTTGGCGAAACAGGGGCCTGGCTCTAGTACTCGTAGGTACATTTACCCACCTCTTTGAGGTTAAGTTTCTTTACGTAAAGATACTGTTACGTAATAGATGCGCTAAACACCGTGATTAGAACGGACATCATTAATTAATGTTTAAATGTAAGTTAGTTGTAAATTTGTATTCGTTATATGGATATTATGCTGTACTAAATATATTACAAATACTAACCAGCGACGCTATTACCGGTAGAAAAGCAGTTGCTGTAGCCGAAAACGGCTAGGAGATGATGATGATATTCCAAATGTAATTATGTCGTAGATTAAGAATGTATCAGAATTTCATATTTTCCCAGTTTGTTAATTTTATTTCAACATCGATTTTTTTTAATAATATTATTTTGTATTTTATCTGTGCTTTAGTTTTGCGTCACGTTGTTGCATAAAGGATGACTCACGCTAGACCGGTCCGAGCACGGGCCGAGGCGTCCGACATGTCATGGTATAGCGTAATTCAGCCTGAATAATTTTCGAAAAGACCTTCATACGCGTAATGGATTTGAATTCTGCTACGATCCGCCTCGGGTCGCGACTGCAACTTTTCCATTTCCAGGTCCCGTGTTTATTTAATTCCATGAACTACGTAAAGCTAGTTTTGGAGACACGTAACGTGCAGAGTCAGTTATCGCAAAGGACGTTGGGTTGGCTTAGCCACAGCGCTTTTGGTACAGTGGTTCAAAATAAGTTATTTTTCATCACACTTGCTCAGTAAGCGTGCTATTTCACGCATGTGCAGCGGGAGCTAAAGTCCATTTTACGCCCACGAGAGTAAAATATAACAGCTCTTTTTTTAATTGTGTCATTAACTCATACGAATCAAGTATTAGGTTCTAAGTAAGTAGGTAACTTGTTGAAAGTCAGGGTACAAAATGAGTTTTTACTTTTAAAATATTAACGTATATAATTTAATAACGTATAAATAATTTAATAAATTTGGATTATGTTTAAAAATATTTAATTTGATTAATTTAATAGCCATAATTATCAATCGTGGCTGAATGCCGGATAGAATGACAATATGGCGGACGGATTTCTGAAATGTAACCGTATTTAAGAATTATTTCGCTTAAAATTTATTTATTTATTTGCAAGTGTGATGAAAAATTGTGCATATCTCAAAATATTGCAAACTCGAGTCTAAAATTTATGCCAACCTGCGGCTGTCGTGAATCTATAGACCTCATTAGCAAGATTTTACTTACGTCCTTCGCTGCACCCTGTACCTACTATTGTTATCATTGTTATTAAACAGTAAAAATCTCGAAAACAAAAATCACAGTTTTCTGTTGCGTCACCTGGTCCGCTTTGGGATTCGTCAGATTCCCACGGAACCGCCAAAATATCATAAGTAGGAACACCTTATATTTCCAAATGTATATCTGCACATAACTACACTATGGCACATTACTTAGCAGCTCTTGGGACAGTTCTGGAGGAAGCGGTAAATAAAAACTACCGCACTTCCCTGCGAGAATGTTTTGAGCTCCCATCTCTGACGAAATAACGCTAAAGTTATATTTTTGCGTTAAAATTAGCGTTAATGCAGTTTCAGTTACAATGCAAAATTATATAATGTTTATCATGGGTGCTTAGTTTAAACTAGTGGCCCGCACGCGTATTCGGGAAACGAGATAATCACAAGATCTAGAAACGATATAGAGATCAACTAGATTTACATTAGATATCGACTAGATGTGACTTGGATATCTAAGTCATAACTTGTCGAAATCGTTCAAGAGGGCCTCCAGAATCGCGGGGAACGTCAAATTTGACATATCTATCTTACAAATTTCTTTAAATTATCCATATCGTAACTTGTTGAGGTCTAGTAGAGATCTAATACATTTACTGGAATCAGTTATGTAACGCTGCCATACATGACCCAAAAAATTTTTATTAAGCTATGAGCTTCATCACATCTGATATTTGAGTAATTCTAAGCATTTCTAGCCTGGGGTGGGGGGGAGGGTGGGGTACAAAGACGGCCGCCACCCGTCATCTTTAAAAAAAATCTATTCTGATCCTGGTGGGTACTAGGGCAAGTTTGGTATCATTTTCGTATAAACCAAAGACGTAGAATTCATTGCTGATATTTGTTTTTTTCAGTTTCATAGTAATTTTACAAGAAAAACGTAAAAAGGTGAAAAATTTGGTTGGAGATTTATGCTACGCGGAGCCGAAACTACAAAAGATAGAAAGTTGAAATTTGCACACTAGATTACATTTATAAAGTGTACAAGAAGAAGAAGAAAAGTCGCCAGCCTGTCGGTATTCTACAGGTTGCACTTCGGGGAGTGTGCCCAAGAGCTACACGAGCTTATTCCACCGTCCCCATTCTACCATCGGACTTTTAGACGCACGGCCGGTTTCCATCCTTACTTGGTAGATATTCCTCCAATTCGCACGAAGCGCTTTGCTTCTACTTTCCTTATGCGCACTGCCAAGGAATGGAATTCCTTGCCGGCGTCTATATTTCCGTGTTCTTATAACCCGGCAACCTTCAAATCAAGAGTGAACAGGCACCTTCTGGGCGAGCTCGCTCCATCGTAGGCCACGTCTACGCCTCGGCTAGTCTGTGGCCATGAGTAAGCCCATTCATAATTAAAAAAAAAAAAAAGAGATAAGAAGCCATTTTGAGAAATTCAACCCCTAAGGGGTTAAAAAGGGGATGAAAGTTTGTATGGGGTTCAAGTTTACTTTTAAGCTAGGAATTTGAAACTTCGTAAAACGATATATTATTAAAATAAAAGAAAACTAATTTCAGCGTTTTTGAAAATTCATCCCCTAAGGTGGTGAAAAAGGGGTTGAAAGTTTGTATGGATATCAAAAATTTTTTCGAACGCGGGACTTGAATCTTTGTATTTGGGGATATTATTAAAAGACAAGAAAAGTAATTTCAGCGTTTTGTAAAATTCATCCCCTAACAGGGTTAAAAAGGGGTTGAAAGTTTGAATCCATTACAAATCCGAGTAGACACACATTTCTTATTGCCTCCCAGGCTTGAAATGCTTAGAATTACTCAAGGAACATATGTGATGAAGCTCATAGCTTAATAAAAAAAATTTGGGTCAACTTTATAACTGCTTCCGCTAATTTGCAGAATCGAGCCGCCGATTAGGATTTTGAAATAGACATCTATTAGACATCACCAAGATACGATAACGATATGTGTAAGTTCTAACCTGTCAAATTGACATTTGCGCGATTCTGGAGATGCTCTTGAACGATTTCCACAGGATATGACTTAGAGATCCAATTCACATCTAATAGATAATATCTTACTCTATCTAACGTAAAAGTGACATTGGATTCGAACTTTAAGATATCGCGCCGTTAGACATTCACTAGATATTAAATAGTAAAGATATGTGACGTTCCTAGCCAAAAGGTACCTTATGGCAGCTGGCGCTTACGCTTATTATTAACGCCGCTCCAATATTCAGTCGGGATAATGGTACCTTTCGCCGTGGAACGTCACATATCTTTACTATATCTTATCTAGTGCATCTCTAATTCATTTCCCGAATCGCGCCGATAGTCGATATCTAAACTATAACGTATCTAGAATACGAGCCCCGATGCAAATTATTTCGTCTAGTTCCACGCAACAATTTTGTTTATTTTAATAAATTTTACACATGAACATAAAATAAAATGACCCAGTAATGGGAACCATAATAGCAATGTTTAATGTAGTTTATTTTGATCGTATAATAAAATTGCATGAGACTTTTATTGATGAAAAAAAGGACTTTTCAAAAACGTTGTCCAAATCATATTGTCCTCTCCTACAGCACTGCTGCATTTATGGGCTCGAAACAAAATTGTCAGTACATTGGCAGAGCCCTATTGCTTTCCCTAGTAATAGCCCTTTTCACATATATGTTGTAATCCTACCCGTCAATAAAAAAATTAAAAAAAAACATTATTTTTTCCTTTCAGTACAAACGGTATTTCTTGTATTTGGATTTAGTTATTGCAGAGTATTACCTACCATATAAAATTAAATTACATTAGTATAAGCATTCAATATTAGTAATATTTAAACAAAAACATTATTTTTGAACAAACGGGAGAACCTCAAAAAATGGTCTCACTAGACGAAAACATGTGCATCGGGGCTCGTATATCTAGTACGTATCGTCTCTTGTGAATATCTCGAAGTTCGAATACGGCAGTAATTTATGTAATATTGAAAATCATAAAATTGAATGTTCCTATTTCTGGAAAATGGTTGAAACTACATTAAATCATTCATTCAAATTAATATTACATACCAACTTATTAAAATCACAAATACGTTATTTGAAATTAGGTACTGATTTAATTACCTACTTGACCTACTATAGCGTACTGGCGGTCTAGCATGAGTTGCGTTCTCGCGCGCGAGTCCATACCTACTTGAAGTCGCGCTCGAAGTATGGACCTACGAGGGTCGCACTGAAATATTCGGGAATGGGACACTTAGAAATAACATAATAGAAAGAGGCATATAATTTATAAAAATGTAACTCTTTATAAAACTTTTAAGGTATATTTCATTTGGTTGTCATTTGTATTTAAGAATTACTGGCAATTTGAAAATTGTATGTCGAACATTATTTGAATTTTTGGCAAAGTGATTTTTCCGATCAAATTTTTAAACGGTTTTCAATATGCCCTCAGCGAACAAATAAAAGTTACAATGGGCTTCTGTTATTTTTTTATGAACTAGAGTTCATCGTACGCTCGTTTGCGGTTAAAATTAAATATGAAAGTCACTTTCATTTTATCCCATAGATGATCTTAAAGAAGCATGTCATTCCAAAGCGACGTCAAAAATTAAAATCGCATTTGTGCTGTTAATTAAAAAGACTGCCAAAAAAGTTGCATATCGGCAGATTTCGACATTCCTAAATATTCATATGACAACAGTAAAAAAATATTATATATATATATATATGTAAAAAAAACTTCAATTCCGTTGGCTACTCCACGAATTTCATACAAAACCACTAAGGCTCCAAAATCGCCATACAAAAAGGACTTTGGGATTATGAGCCGTGTGCATTACAGAATGATTACTTTCAAAAGAAAATTTATATGCGTGGTCAGTTTGAGATTAAGTATGCATTAAAATAAAGATTGACTGTCTAGATGCGACAGTATTCTCTATTCCCGACATTTTCAGTGCAACCCTCGTACTTGAAGTCGCGCTCGAAGTATGGACCTACTTGAAGTCGCGCTCGAAGTATGGTGTCGCGCGCGAGAACGCAACTCATGCTAGGCCGTCTGGAGCTTTATTCAGAATAATTTCTTGTTTCCAAACGGTTAGGAATATGATGACGTCAACAGTGACATTTCTTTAAGTATAAAAAAGTCTGGACTAAATAAAATTGTTTTGCTGGATTATGACCGATGTTTAGAACCGAACTTTGATTTTTCTTGATTTATGGGAACTAGGCAATATTTTTTGTATAAAAATATTAAGTTAATATGTTTAAAGACTTGTGGGTAGGTAAGTACCAGACATCGTAAATTTTATAGCATTTTTGGTGCAACGAGATTAAATAGAGTAATGATTAAATAGAGTTAATTACGTTAATTTGAACCTTAATTTACTATTTCAGTTTATAAAGTTTATTTTAACCATTGTTTTGTAATTACATAAATTACTAAAAGACATAAATAGGAATATAAAACTAAAACTAACTACAATTAAAATAATTAAAACTAAAAATTAAAAATACCTATCAAAATTTGGTGCCCTCGGGAGGGTGCCCAACACGCAGGCAGCGTTCCCGCGCTGGATTGCGATGGCAATTCGCTGTGCGAGAAAGCTGCCCGCGCGAGGGTCACCCGTTGCCTCCCTCAACCTTTTCCCAAGCTCCTTAAGGAGCATATGTGCGCCTCTGCCCCACGAACCAAGTGTCTCGACGCCAAATGCAACGAATTCGTATTGGGCGCCGAGACAGCTGTACTTGGCTACCTTTAGACGCTCCCGGGTGTCCGCCGCCGCGCCAGCACGCCTGCTGGTCGATGGGACGTAGGACGCCGCTAGCGTGTCAGCGCAAGTGGCGTCCCATACCAACGCACGACCCATCTTCCAGGGAATCAGTGACATCCCGTCAGGGCGCTTACCGTCGTTCCGCACTATTTGGGGCTCCAGAGCGGCGGGAACGCCGGCACTGACGAGCGCCCTTCTCAGGATGTCATTGAGGGCGGAATGGCGAGACAGGCGGCCGGCACCCGAAGAGCAGGCGAGCCCGTGGTGGCCGAGGCTATCCACTTCAGCGCCACATGAAGCACAGTTGTGGTCAGCACAGACAGCAACACCTAGCCGGAGACCAGCGGCTACGCGAAGCGTCTCTGGGTCTATAAAGGTGCCGGTGTTAGGCGAGGGATACGCGTGAAGCCACTGACCTGATTCTGGCCTAGATGAGGCCAGAAGCCTCGCTCGGTCCCTGCCTGTCGCGGTGTCCAGAAGTGTGTTTAGAGTATTTACTGATGCTATATCATCCCAGGCCCTTTGTATTTTCGGTCGAGACGGAAAATTTTGATTTGGTCCAACTAGCCAAGCATTCGAGGCCTCAACCAGGCACGCGATCTCGCAGTTTGTAGCCGGAGAGGCTTTGAGAATATTACCTGCGAGATCGGAGGTGCTATGAATTGAGGCCAAGAATGCCGGCAAAGCAACACTTGAGATTTTACGGGTACCCAAGCCACCATACCTTATCGGTAAGGTGGCTTGAGTCCATGCCTGCTCGTTAAATCGGATGTTCAAAATTGATTCAATTTGGGATTTTAAAAGTAGGTCAAGAGGTCGGAGTAGATGGGGGTATTTCCAGATAGGACAACAGCGGAGCAGGTAGGTGAATTTTGGAATGAGTAAACAAAATTTTAGAATAAACAGTGCAGAATGACTGCTAATTTGCTTTCAGTTTAGGAATTATCTATATCAATTCCGTTAACACCACTCCGCTGCACCAAAAATGCTATAAAATTTACGATGTCTGGTACTTACCAGCTTACCCATTAGCTTTTACCTTAAAAATATGTTTCCTAATAAAATAAAACAAAACAGGATTTTATTTTGTTAAATTATTAAAAATGTTTCATAAAAATAATTCAATCGAGATTATGGCCCGTATAAATAAATTCTTCGGTCCTAAATAAACAGTGGCCCAGGGATTCCAGCCCAAAAGTCGCCTCGGGACCATTTCGTACTAATTAAATTTCCCCCTTCGTTAGTGCTTTCGGGTTTAAAGGGATAAATGCGGGGTTTAGTTCATTTTTAATACAAGTTTGTATGTACGATTTTTAATTAAATACGACCACACTTTTATTCGCGATTCCCAGTGTTCCGAAGCGCTTTTTAGAGCATTGACGAATAAAACATAGCTGGACTAACTTACGCAAACATACAAAGTTACGGATATATAAAACCGTTATACGGCCTATCCTAATGTATGGCTGTGAGGCGTGGTCCCTAACACTAAAAGAAGAAGGTCAGCTCCTGGTAGCAGAGAGAAAAGTTTTTCGCAAGATCCTGGGACCTATTCAGAGAGATGACGGCACCTGGAGGATCCGGAAAAATGCCGAGATCGAGGAGTTAGTGGCCGAACCCAATATCATCGGCGAAACGAAAGCGCACAGACTTCGCTGGTTCGGTCACCTACTCAGAATGGGAGAGGATCGGGCTGTCAAGAAGGCGTTCTTGGGACGACCGACTGGTAGCCGTCCAGTGGGTCGGCCCAGGTATCGCTGGGAAGACAGTGTGGCGGCGGATCTGCTTCAGCTTCGCGTCAGTAACTGGCAGGAAGTTGCGCAGGATCGGGACAGGTGGCACGCTCTCGTTTCGGAGGCCAAGATTCTCTTTGGATCGCTGAGCCAAAATAGTTAGTTAGTTAGTTGGACTAACTTAGCGCTATTAGCCGAAGTGACCCCTCCGCGACTGTTAAAAGGAAAGGATTTTCTTTAACAGCCGAAAAAATAATTTCATAAAATTCATACTATACTTACTACAAAATGTTTAGTACGAGTAAATCTTTTTCTACAAAGGTACCATTGTCACCTTAGGTATTGTCCTTATAAAAGGACTAAACTAGACAATCCCTGTGCAAAAAAGCGTAAACTCAAGAGCGTTCAGGATTTAAACAGTTTTTTTTGTTTTGCTACCAGCATTTTCTTTTACTCACAGGTACAACAATGAAACCTTTTTAGTTACGTTTACTTACACACTTCTCCCGGCCAACACAAAATAATTATTTAAAGCACGGAGCGAAAGTTTGCCGAGAAAAATGCACAGTTAGAGAAGAGAAAATGTGTAAATTTTAAATGAAAACTTTTATTTACCGTTTTTCACGGACTGACTTTATGTAAACGAATAGTCGGTAGAATGCAGTAAGTGATTTCATTACCAAAGTTTTTTAGAATTTCGCGCTTTCAGTTATAATTACATCTCGCAGTTTCAAGCGAAAAGTCTTACTTATTTTTAAACTTTTAAGGGTTCCGTAGTCATAGTAGGAACCCTTATAATTTCGCCGTGTCCGTCTGTCATTCTAGTAGCCCCCGTTTAAGACAGCCTGTTGTGACGGACAGGTAACTAGAGTTATATTAGTACGCTCCCGACATGCTCTTGGCCGGTTTTTCATATTTTAGTTGATTTAAATTTAATGCTCACTCCCAGGCTAATTCGAGTTTTAGTTATTTGATCTATTTCCGATATGATACTGATGTGTCAGTGTCAAAAGTGACGTTTTTGGTTGAAGAAATGGCCGGCCACGTCTTCTACCGCATGCATCCGGATAGGTGGGCTAGCTTAGCCACCAAGTGGATGCCGATAGAGGGGCGTGGTCGGGTCAGGCCCAGGCGGAGATGGCAGGATGACATGGACTGCTTTGTTTACAACTGGCTGGAGGAAACACTTAATAAGTAGTCGTGGAAATCAAGGAGAGAGGCCTTTGCCCAGCATTGGGACACTCGAATTGGCTAGGAAAAATAAAAAATAGGTACATATTGATAACCTACTTTTTGAAGTCAATTAAAATGATTCGATTCGATTAGTTCAACGACGTATGGAAAAAGGAAAGTCTCGGAGCTAAGTGAACACTCACACTCTCGTCATAATATAATCAATTTGCCACATTCATAAAGTTAGTAAATTAGGTAATACAATTTATGTGTTATAATGTATGTGGTGGAATAATCTTACTTTCCAGCCTTTATAATAATGTACTAGAGTAAGACCGAGGTAAGCCTGCAACCACAAGCAGGTCAAGTGTTCTTTTATACGTCATCATTGCATTGAAATTTGACGTTTAAAATAACACAAACATGCATTGCGTGTGCCACGGGTGTCAAAATCGTTGCATACTTATCTCGGTCTCACTCTATGTATTATACTTTTACAGTTTTGTAAACTTAAAAGGAAAAATAAATACTTAACTTCTCCTTTCTCCGGCACTTTACACACGAGAGCATTAGAGCAAGCAGCAGGTTTATGGGTTCTCGTTGGAACCAGCTGACGTCGAACGAATCCGTAAACAACATTGTTGAGAAAAATCAGCTGTGGCGGTGACTGTGAACTAATTTCATTGCAGCTTTGTGATTATAATGTAAAATTTTCTTCACACTTGCTCGATAAAGCCCTTATTTTATGCAGATGTACTGAAGGACAAAGGCCCATTTATTGTTCCCGCGAGAGTTATGGACTGCGAAAAAAAGCTATTTTACTCCCCGGAGTGTCTTCTCTTTTATCATCATCATATCAGCCAGAGGTCGTCCACTGCTGGACATAGGCCTCCCCCAAAGAGTGCGACAATGACCGGTCTTGCGCCACCCGCATCCAGCGGACTCCCGCGACCTTTACCAGGTCGGCAGTCCACCTTGTGGGGGGGCTACCCACACTGCGCCTTCCGGTATGTTATCTCTTTAATTCTAATAAAAAATAATAATAGATTAAAAATTTCAATGGGTATCGAATTACCCCCCTCCCCCCACGTTGCACAACGTACTGTATAAATCGGTCTCTATTGCACAGAGTTTTCGTTTAGTCATACTTTTATCTAACTCACGTAGGTAACAAAATACCTCATATCCACGTTCCAGTAAATTCCAGCATAAAAGACAAAATTCAAGTGATTTATACCGAACGCCGCGAACACTCGAAAGTACGCCGTTTAAAGTTTTACGCGTTAGACATTACGAATATTTATGTCACATGTGGCTCTTGTTTTGCCAAAAATTTTCTACAAAAAGAACGCATGGGTGGATACGAGATAAAGCAGTGGAAACTTGTACGTTTTGGTTTCTTGAACTGAACGTTTAGCGAGTTTGTGGGTGCAAGCGGTAAATAAAGGGTTTAGTTTTGTTTCTACCGTTTTGGCTACTGCGGAGGAGGGTTTAAAATTTAGTATGTAATGGAAGTGAGTGTATTGTGTAGGTACGAATGCACCGACCAACTGTAACCACATACTCGTTTTCCTTATTTTTACTTCAATAGTACCTTCTAAGGCTAGTAGTTTACCAAGTTAAATAATGGTATATTAAACAAAGATCCAATTTTGTAATTATTAACAATTATTTCTAGAACACAATTAATGCCATAAGACTGCCCTGTTTGATCGCAAGTCTTTTATTTTATGAGTTCCTTTCAATTTGAACTTAATGATACTACTTAGGTACCTACTTACTTACCTACCTACTCACGAGTACCTACTGCTGTAGCGCAGCGACCCGAAGTGGATCTTGGCCTCCGACACCAAAGACCGCCATGCTACTCTACCCATTCGACGATGCCGAGTTCGCCAAAGTCTTTTTGCTCTTCGTCTCTCCAGCGGTACCAGCAAGGGCGTCCATATGGTCTTCGGCCATTTGGTACTCCAGAGTTCGCTCTCTAGACTGCACGATCTTCACTTATCCAGACTACGTTGCCAAGTCTGGCGGCTTTCGTTTCTCCAATGATGTTCGGCTCGGACACCCCAGATCTAAATCTCCTCATCCAATTTCAGCCCAAATAATAGAAAAATAAAATAGGTAACAGTTAAAATACTAATTTCATAAAAAGACAAAGAAAAAGAAAAACAAAGAAGCGTCTTTTGCATTCTCGCTATTTGAGATAGGATGAAATTAAAAGTTACATTACAAAACACAAATCAAATATTATATTTTATTTCTTCCTAGACTTATCTCGGTCTAACTCTAGTAATAATAACTGTTTCACGTGATCCATTATAATATCCACTGAAATAGGTAACTGCAAAAATGGTTTCAAGTAGGTACTTCACGTCATTTATGGGTTTGGCTGCAAGATTGCATGGTGGCACGAGAGACACACATTACACCCTTAATTTAATATGGAGGCCAATTCAACCAACATTGTGACATCAAAATGATGTCTAAATGATGTCGGTTGCGTCTCGCTTGCGCTAATACATGTACGGAAAAGAGCGAATGAAAAGCACGCGTGACTGACACCATTTCGATATTACTTTGATGTCAAAATGTTAGTTAGAATTGGTCTCATGGGAACATACAAAGTCATTGCATGGGCACTTTATTTAATGGGATTTTTACTAACAAGTAAAATCTGCTACTTTTTCCTAGTTGAGACAATTTTTTATAGAATTAGTTAGAAAGACGATACGTGTCGCCGACATCAGGCGTGGCTCACTCCCTCGATTTCGTCGCGTCGCTACGAGTACTTGCGGCCACACCAGTTTTGGTGTCTAGCGGTAGTAGTTGACATCTATTTAGTTAGTAATTTAAACAGTGGTGTCTCAAAATCTTATACATAATGACACTTAATGCAAACGCGTACGTGACGTCATGCTATCGAATACAATTTACACTAGAGTACAGATTGAAAATTACGTGTAGTACCTACATTTATTAGAACTTAATGCTAGTGCAATTTCATGTTTTAATTTGCAATTTCTTCCCATTATTAAACTTCGTGCACTTTGAGCGCAACAATTATGTGCAGTTTGTGCCACGGCACAAAAAGTGTAATTTATTAGATGTTTTGTGAGGAAGTAAAATGATTAGACCACTTACTATTTTGGGACGTAATTTTCTAAAAAAACAATGAATGTGAAAGGCAAAACAACTAAAAAATATTTATGACAGTTAATCTTATTTGGAGTAGCTGTTACATAAAATTGTCTGTAGACATTTTCAATAAAAATACCTACGTCAAAAATGAATTTTTTCAATATATTTTTTAAATTAAGCCCAACCAAAAGAGACTTTAAGGTACCTTTTGTCACAGGGGTCATCACTAGATGCAAGAGGTAGAAGTACGAAGCATTTTTAAGTGGTAAACACAATAATGATTACAATATAAAGACTGTTATGTATGACATCATAATCAGTATAGATGTAGCAACAATATTTATATAAAGCAAAATTTATATATAAAAAGCTCTTAGATAAATTGAATCTTTACGGTGTGAGAGGTAATGTAAATCACTGGCTGGAATCATATCTGAATCACAGAACGCAATGTACTGAAATTGTGAAACAGGAAGGGAACACCTTAGTTAACTATAAGTCTAGCTATATATGTAATAATTTTGGCGTCCCGCAGGGGGGGGTTCTCTCTCCGTTATTGTTCTGTTTTTATATTAATGATCTCCCTACAGTAACGTCTCATCCGGCTGTATTATTTGCAGACGATACCTCTATTGTCATACCATGCACAGATGAAAATAACTACGAGCAAGAAATTAATCAAACATTACATATGACGATACAGTGGTTAGAAAGTAATAACTTATCAATAAATATAACTAAAACTAAACACATACAATTTCTTTCTCGTAGAGGGAAGGCTAAAATACTAGACATTAATTTTAAGGGGGACCCTGTTGATCAAGAAAAAAGTGTCAAATTCTTGGGAATCCATTTAGATGAATTAGGCGATTTTAAAACTCATGTGGAACAGGTTTGTAAGAAATTAAATAAATTCATTTTCCCACTACGAAGACTACGTGAAACTGTATCGCGAGAGGCGGCACTTGTAGCATACCATGGGTACATCATGTCTATTCTTCGTTATGGTTTGATCATATGGGGAAACTCCACTGATATGACAAAAGCATTTGTCAAACAGAAGAAATGTGTAAGAGCAATATTTTCACTAAAGCCTCTTGACTCGTGTAAACCGGTCTTTAAGCGCTACAAGCTTTTGTCTCTACCCTCTCTATATATTTATGAGATTGCCGTATTTGTCCATACAAACAAGCAATACTTTAATGAAAATGTTGATGTTATAACATACAACAATCGGATGTCAAGGCAAAAAAACCTATTGAATGTACCTAAAGCACGCCTGAAACAAACAA
The DNA here is from genome assembly GCF_963556715.1 of Cydia fagiglandana. Classification (NCBI taxonomy): domain Eukaryota; kingdom Metazoa; phylum Arthropoda; class Insecta; order Lepidoptera; family Tortricidae; genus Cydia; species Cydia fagiglandana. The sequence goes on along the minus strand of NC_085933.1, from coordinate 25,591,861 downwards.
CTCGCACGCCTTATTTTATGTGTGTTAAAATATTTAATAAAATTCCTAGCGATGTCAAAAATCTTCCTTTAACGCAATTCAAGAAAAAATTGCATATGTGGCTATGTGAATTATGTATTTACTCTATAAGCGAGTTTTTAAATGCTAAGTTTAGTAATAGGAGCTAGTTGTAGTTTAATGTAAGCATTTACATTTATTTTAGTAATAAGGCATCTTTATTTTGTGTGACTTCCAGCCACGAAATCTAGATTTTATATTTGCATGCTTAATTAAGTAGAGTATGATGGACTATATAACTAATATTGTAACAACTTATTGTAACCCATATTCCGCAAATAAACAATCATTCATTCATTCATTCATTCATTCATTCATTCATTCATTCATTCATTCATTCATTCAAAGTGAAGCTCCTATAAATACAGAAAGTGACAAGTGTCTCTTGTAATGTCATAAGTTTTTTTTATAAAATTACAGCAGTCACATATGTCAACAACTTTTTGAGTTTTGAGAATGTTAATATTTAATTAAACAGACAGCAAGGGAACGGGTCAGATGCAAACCTAAAATTAATTAAACAAGATGAGCATTTATGATAACATAAAATGATTTCCTAAAGCGACTCTGAATAACGAAGGGAGTATCAGCAATTATCTCGAACTTGCCGCTAATCTGCACGACTCTTCCGCGCCCAAGTTTTCACATTTACAGAAATAATTACATGCCTGCTTCTCGTCAGTGGAGGAGAAAGATCCAGAAGGATTGATATCGACTAACGAGTAATTGGGAAAAGTAATTATACTCGTTGCTTTGATCGTGAGATCATCTGACTGAACCTTTACAGATGTACGTAAGGGTAACATTCCATTTCTGACCGCAGCTGCACTACTAGTACGAACGCGTGGGTGTTATTGTCAATTTCCATAGTAAAATGAATAGTAATGCTGCTGTCGTTTTAAATGGACTGTCACATTAAAAGTATTTTAAGTATTTTTGCGAAAATATTAAAGTTTGTAAAAAAGTTGTATTTTTCAGTTCAGGTATAATCTTTTATTAAGAAGGGACGTCAAGTACGTACTAAAATTATACTGCTATGGTACCTACATACCATAGTTAGTTTTTTTAAGCATCAGAAGAAGACTACGCGATCTTGACGTGTCTTTTAAGGTGACAGTCCATTTCCACCGACAGCTGCACTACTGTTCATTTTACTATGGAAATTGACATTAACAGCGACGCGTTCAGTACCAGTAGTGCAGCTGCGGTCAGAAATGGAATGTTACCATTAATTGAAATCCGCTTTTTAAAAGTCAGGAACAATTACTTTTGAATGTAAATAATCGTATATGATTCATAATTGTTGACATATCTGCCGTGACTTATTTTTGTTACACCATTCTGTGTTTCTCCGCTGTACCAAAAAGCTAAAATGTTCCAAGTGTTCCAACCGGCGTCTCCGAACTATTTACCTTTCGGCGGACTTATTGAAAAACTTTAGGCACATTGTTTTATGGCTGTTAGGCGAGGAGTTAATTGTTCACCAGTTTCTTGGCTTGTTTATTGGTAAATTCAAGCGCGGGAAAGGTTTGTAACTTTTTACTATTTGTAAAGTATAAGGGTGAGTCACGCTAGATGGGCTGAGGCGTCCGACATGTCATTTTCTATGACGGCTGAGGGGCTACCGCGAAAACCGAAATCTGCAAATTGCGGGGATCTTTCTCTTTTACTCCAATGAAGGCGTAATAAAGTGTGACAGAGAAAAATGCCCGCAATTTGCGAACTTCGATTTTCGCGGTTATAGCCCTGATCTGTGATCAGGTGGTGCTTTCAATAGAAAATGAAGCGCCAGAAGCTCCGGCCCGGCCTTGGCCCGGTCTAGCGTGAGTCATCCTTAATATGACTTTAACTTTATGGTAATGTTCTAAAAACCTGTTATTCGGATTTACGAACGAAACCGAAAAGGTTTTGCACCAAGTATGTACATGATAACTTTGGAAATTTAACCGGTTTCTGAGCCTTGGATTCACGTATGACTATAATTGTAAGCAGATTCGATAATTTAATGGATTTTTGACGTGATAACGTCTTAGAATTCGATGAACACCGTGCACCGGTAGCATACAGGAAAAAGTGTGACGTTGTGGACAGATCTCTATGGTAACGTTTTCTTATGACGTTATTACGCAAAATTATCGTCCGTAAACCGACTTTACACACAAGATTTTTTTTTATGGATAAATACGAATGAGAGGGAAATATTACACATCATTGTATTAAATTTATAAGGATGGAGAGGTTTAATTTTAATTACAATGGTATCTTAATCTGTACCTATACAAGTTTCACATCGTTGGTAAAATACAAGAAAATAAATCACCATACCAAGTACGTGCTATACTAATGTAGGTATACATTATTTTTGCCCCGACGTAATATGAAGTTCAGTAGGCTTTGTATGTGGAATACTCCTCGTGAGAAACAATGTGCTCCCAACACCTGTTCAGAATTTAAAACGTGTTTCGAATGAATACAAAACACATAAGTAACGTGAAATATTTTCCGACTTAGTTTTTATTTTGCAGACTTTGGTTTGGTCAAATATTTTATATATATATATATTTCGAAAAATTACAATATTCGAAAAATATTAAGAAAATTGCCTGATTATAATTAAGATACTTATAAGTCAAATATTAAACTAATTAACCTTTGAAAATATTAGTACCTGTCTGTCAAACGTTAAATTAAGGTCAAGCAAGGACATGCGTAATAGCCGTTACGTTAAAAAATACAAGCTTTTGTACCTACACGAGTCGACTTTGTCCGCATAGACCCTGAAATTAAAAAAAAATGATTCATATAATTATTTCAAAACGGATGAAGCAAAGAATATATTTAATATTATTCGCCGCAGTAACATGAACAGTATATAGACAGAACATTTATCCTCATTAGCTTAGTACAATATTATAATATTTCCTTTTGTATTAATAGCCGCGTATTTTTCCGACTGTACGTAACAAAATAACAGTTTATGTGGATTGGCGGTGGTCCAGAATCCAAGTCTTGTATCAGGCAGCATTGCTCGCACTGTCTAAATGTGATGTACAAGTTATAGGAGATTCTATCGAAAAGGCTGTGAGACGTGGAGAGTGGCAAAAGGAATGACACAAAAGTTACAAATGTTTGTCAATAAGCCCTCCGGTCGATACTCCGTATTTTCTGGCCGGAGACAATAAGAAATGAGGATTTGTGGAGTATATGCGGACAACCTCCGATTGTTTAAGAAGTAGCGCTAGAGATGGATCGAACATAACCTTCGAAGAGGAGCTGCGAACAGCGCCAGTGCCTATTGCGTTTGAGTGGCGGCCTCAGGACGGAAAGCGAGCCCGCAAACGCCTCGTACACCCCTGGAGGCGGAGCGTAGAGAACGAGCTGCGAGTAAGACTGAGCTGGAACGAGGCCAAGACGGTCGTTCAAGATAGAAAGGCGTGGAAGGATCTTGTGGAGGCCCGATGCTCTAGTACCTCTAGTACACTTAACTAAAATAAAAACACTGAATGGCTAGATGGCAGTGTAGTGTAGTGTAGATACACGGAATGCAGACCCGTTGGCTTGGCAATTTTTAAAGAATGGAATGAATATTGGAATGTGAAAGAATCTGACGTGAATCTTCTCACTTGATGATCGCATCGGAAGATCAGCGCTTGAAGTCTAGCAACATGTTGAGATAATTTTTCATTTCGTGACACTTTATTCTTTTGTTTTTATTTTATGTACCTATTAAATTTGTCTCACTTGTATTAACAAATAAAAATATTTCTATTAAAAGAGCGTAGATACCTGGGCTGATTAGCTGAAATACGTTCTGTCGGACGGCCCATTGCAAGTATCGCAGGAGCGACACGGTGGAGGCTGATCTGCGCGAACTCAGAGTCAACAATTGGCAGAAGTAGCTCAGGACCGAGAAAAGGTGCGCTGTCTTGTGTCGGAGACCAAGTCTCATTATGGGTCACTGACACTGGAGGGTAAGTAACTAAAATTGCCGAGTAACAAAACCGCGTTCACCTCATGCCTTGCATCGCGAACTAAACTAACGGAGCCCTAATTTGAGAGCTCGCGAAAATGTGTGGAATATATTTTTTCAGCCGCAGCTGAATCAGTGGCACTAGGATTTGTATATTGAATTGATTTTCAAATTTGAATGCTTGTTCTGCGGTTTACCAAATGGAAATGCGGAATTTATTTGCGAGAAAATATTTTACGTGATGATGGATTCAGTGGATTATCTCGTGACATGAATGAATAATGAAAGAAGAAGAAAAAAACTCACAAGAACGGGTCTCAAGACAGTGAAAAGATCTCAAAACTTCAACTTACGGCCCGATTCCAACTTAAAGTTACGTCAGTTAATAGATCTAGAAAAGATATCGATTAGATATGTCAGTGTCAAACAAGTGTCAAAAATGACGTTTCTTCAAACAAATACGTCACTTTTAACACTTGTTTGACACACATATCTAATCCATATCGTTTCAATATCTAGTATTTCACGTATCTCATTGTTCGAATACGGCTGTTAATTATAACTACTCGTAAGGACGACTCACGCTAGACCGGGCCGGGGGCCGGCCACATTAGCCGTTATAGAACATGACACGTCGAACTCCTCGGCCCGGGCCCGGCCCGGTCTAGCATAAGTCATCCCTTACCTTTTCCTTCCTTTTTATTTTCAAAACTTTGCCTTCTACACAAGTGCACATAGATGCAATTTCGACCCCATACAAAAATATGAAGTGATCACCGATCACGCGACACGCGTCATAGAAAACAGAATTTCGGATGTCTGGGATCGGACCCGACCGTCATCACGCTAGACGTGACTCATCCATTAAATTTACTTTATCAAGTTTCCTTGCTTTTTCAAAATTGGCATCAATTAGCTTTCTCAGCACTATGTTCACAACATTCACGGCACATTAATAATGACGGTACATCACTACATTTAATAATATATTACATTCTATATTTAATTACTACTTAACACTACAATAATATTTGCACTACATTTAATACTATGTATTTAGTAGTACTAATAAATTTTAAAGATCTGGATAATAACGTTTCCTGGTCCCGGTTTACCCCACTGTCCCCTACAAAACGTCCCATAAATAAACCCCCAAAATAATACACAGAAGGAATAGCGAAACAGAAAAAGCAATATGGCTACATAAACGCTCCTATCTCGATTACGGACAAAAATTTCAGTGTCAACGTCGGGGAGTCGGAATTTTTCCAGTTCCGTTTGTGTCCCCTCCATTGTTCCAGGCTTTATCAATCTAAACGACAGTGTTATTCCCAAATGTTGGCATGCGCCCAGATGCGGGGAGAGAATAAGGGAAAGATGGAGCACTTGTTGAAATTACGCCGGGTCCATTAGATTTTTGTAGTCTCGATTAGAGTTACGGCGCGATTCGGAAAATGAATTAGACATTCACTAGATATGAAATAGTAACGATATGTGACGTTCCGCGGCAAAAGGTACCCTATGGCGGTTGGCGCTTATGCTGTTATTATTGTTATTAACGCCGCTCTATTAATATTATTGCGGCTATAAGGTACCTTTTGCCGTGGAACGTCACATATCGTTACTATTTCATATCTAGGGAATGTCTAATTCATTTCCTGAATCGTGCCGTTAGACTACGAAACAGGGGTCGGAAACCGGTATTTGCCCCGTATATTATGTATTTTTCGTTTTTTTATTTATTACTTCATTTTTAATTGAACAATCTTATAATACAAAGTCGTTACCCAAATGCATGATTCAGTCCTACGTAAAGAGCATAAAATAAGCTCTTTTTTATTTCACAGGCAAATTCAGTGTAGTTAGTGCTTCTTGCTTGCATTTTAGGTAATGACAATTTAATATTAAATATTATAGGACATTCTTACACAGATTGACCAAGTCCCACAGTAAGCTCAAGAAGGCTTGTGTTGTGGGTACTGAGACAACGATATATATAATATATAAATATGTACTTAAATACACAGAAAACAACCATGACTCAGGAACAAATATCTGTGTCATCACACAAATAAATGCCCTTACTGGGATTCGAACCCATGGACCATCGACTTCACAGGCAGGGTCACTACCCACTAGGCCAGACTGGTCGTCAATTATCTGTGTAAGGTGGTTGTAAGAGTTAACTGGGAAAGATCTTTCAATTTCAATTACGTCTTTGTGTTGAAAATTGAACTTAAACCGGAATAGTTTAAAATTTCCTCACCTCTTAAATGTTTGACTTCCCCGCATAGATAACACTAAATTTGCCATTCCGTATGCGTCTAAAATATTGCATGAAGTTTAAAGATGAGTGTCTAATTTTGAAGTGAACTTACTGTATTTTGGAAGACTTTACTAACTTACTGGTGTAGTTTTATTTTGCAACTGGTCCCACACTGCGCAGTTTGGTTTTGTCTGTAATTTTTAATTTCGATTGCTTTTTTTGGACACAGCCGTATCTTTGCCGTTTTATGTCCTAAAATGTGCAAATATACTGTAGTAGAATTAAACCGAATTAAAATTTAAAAATCCGATTTAATACAATGAGCCCGATTAAATTAAACAACTTCTTACTGTTTTGATACGATCCTGAATTTTAAATCACACTATCTATAATCTATAATATAACGATCAAACCCTTATCGATGCATGTCGGACATTAATTTTCAATAATGTTCGTTCACAATACGATGTGCCATTTTATTTAAAGTTGTAGGTACATTTTTTTTCATTTGAAAAACTTTATGTATTTTTTTCGCAAAATCACGACTTTCCTCTTTTCGATCCTAATAGACGAAAAAAACTGTCCCAAAATGCTCATACAATTTTCGTTCATTCTAATCCGTTACCGTCATACAAAGTCTATGAAGAATGGTAACGGAATAGATTTTATGACTTTGAAAACTTTCTCTTTCTTTATTATTCCTTTCTCTTAGGACCGAAAAAGCTTGTGTTGTGAAATGACGTAAAAATCCAAATTTAAAAAAAAAGTGTTGTACAAACAATAATTCTCAATAAAGCCGAACATTCCCAAGCGACATCGCCATAAATAACTGACCACATTCCCATTCTTTTGGAAGAAAACGCGATAACCTAAATTTGGCTAAACGGTTTGTATCCCCGGCTTGCGGCGCCGAACTACTCACTCCGACAAATTGAAACAGTAAAGCAGATTCTGACGCATCTCGCTACCGCTTCTTAAAGACTAGTACACACAAAGGGATTGACAGTAAAATCTAGAATAAATGTTGAATCTAGGAAAAATATTAAAATTGAGATATTTATGTAGATTCTATAGCAATGAAGACATGCTAATCCTTATTTGAGAAAAAAATAATATAGAAAAATAAATTTTGGATTTGGATATGATTTAAAAAAAATTGTATTCAATTACTGGACCATTACCTTCCTTCTCCAACTTAATTAATGTGAGGGAGCTTTACGTCTAAAAGCGTAGTTACAATAAAATTGACAGTATTTTATAAATAAGGTTCTTCTCCCATGATTATAGTAGCACTATCAATCGAGCTGAACAGTAAAGTGTAAGTACGTTTACAATTTATTTGACTAAATCTCGATTGAAGAGAGCTACTTATATTATTTAACAATAGACAATTGTTAATAAATACTATATGTTCCAAACGAATTCGCTCACTTGAAAATAAACAACTTTCAATAAAGGCATTATTTCCAAATGAAGAAATCGTTATCAAAAACTGCTACGACGAAATATTCAAAGTTTTTGACGTGGCCTTGTAGTAACGTCTGGCAAAGCTTTTTAAAAGTATTCCTAGATTTGTCTGACAAGGCGTCAACGTCAATGGTTCCAGGTTTCAATATTTTAACTGTTTGTTTACAATATTTTAATTTTTTTATCATAATTATTTTATTGTTTTCTTATTACGTACCTAAATAAAACAGAATGCTTCGCTTTCGGGCTTTTTCTCAACCACAAACAGCCTGTATGTAATAGTTCAATATATTGCGTAAGTAAAATATTATTACAATAACCACAATCGTCTCGTATTTGTGCAAAAAAAGTAAAAAAAAAAACCGCCCATGTATCCGACGGTTAAAAGTTTGTAATAAGAGTAATGGAGTCTGTGGCAGAGCTAGCGAAAAGGCCACGCCATTCTGGCCGCGTAGCCAAGATGCCAATCGCTAACGCTCCGTAGCGATCGAAACGCAACTGTCACTGTCACACTAATGGGGAAGAGTGATAGAGATACATAATGCTTTTCGTTGTCGAAGCGATAGCGATTGTAACCTTGGCTAGGGGGCCTGGTTCGAAAACGCTTCGTAAGTAATTTGGCTGACACCAACTTACTCGTGTGCCGAAGATTGTTTGATCCCAACTTCTGAGATAACGCGCCACGTGCGTTATTCAATAGGATTTCAATTACGTATGTTGATTACGATCAAACTTAGTTAGGTCTACCACTTATCTCAATTACGTATGTTGATTACGATCAAACTTAGTTAGGTCTACCACTTATCTTAGGTAAAGAAGTTTTGCGGTGATTTTCGAGTACAAAGCGAGCTTCGGGGCTAAAATTAGTTTATACTTACGCTAAGTATAGGTACCTACGTGTTTTGTTACCTGCCTACTTAACATATAGGTAATAAGGTGTAGGGAGGCAATTTAGACTGCGGGGTAATTTAAAGTAATCGAAATATCTTCCATGTTTTACATAACGAAACTTATTTATTATATTGCTCCCCCTGCACCGTACAGTAAATTAACTTTATGAAGCCAAATCTTCAACCTTACTATAATAACTTCGGTTTTGATAGATTTCGATACGACCTTGAAGATCGCTCACACTGATTAGTGCATACAGAATGAAGAATATCATGCTTGAGATGCACGCCAATCACCAAGACGACCATCAAGGTCGAATCCCTTAAATTGCATTTATGTGGCCAACGCCCTTCGTAAAACCATTCCAGTCGTGATACAAAAGGTTCCTATCCCGGTCGATATAATTCTAGTGATAGAATTATATCGACCGGGATAGGAACCTTTTGTATTGTTTTCGAGCTCCCGATTATTTCGACGAAGTTACATGCATCTCACACTGATTGAAACTTTCACGATTATTAAACATTATCAAACTGCACAACGGGACTTACTGGTCTCGGAGAAGACCGACCACGGGGACAACGCCGCCTTCGAAAGGTCGGAGGTAAATCTTAAATACGCGATTAAGTCCCGTTGTGGAGTTTGATAATGTTTACATGCATCTTGTTCACGGGTAACTGATGATAGCCGGTGGGTGCCAAAGTTATGTAGACCGCGCTCCCATATAAGTCAATATAAGTCTAGTGAAACTAACCGTGAATCATTCAAAACTGCCATTCAACTGCCGTATTCGAACTTCAAGATATTCACAAGAGACGACACGTACTAGATCCATTCTAGATACGTTACAGTTTAGATATCAACTAGTTCTCTTTTGCAGCGCAATTCGGGCAACCAATGTCACATTTACGCTAGAGTAAGATATCTATTAGATGTGTAAGTCGCCTGTGGTAATCGTTCAAGAGTATCTCCAGAATCGCGCAAATGTCAAATTTGACAGGTTAGATCTTAAACATATCGATATCGCATCCTAAAAGATATCTAATAGATGTCTATTTCAAAATCCGAGCCCCGAGTCTGTCTAGTATTTACTCTATCTATTCACCTACTGCATTCATCACGAAACACGACCTCAAATTATCTGTCAGTGCCGAAGCTGCATAATACATAACTAGAATTTGAGGCAAACTTGGACTCCATGTATAAAATATTAACACAATGACATTTGAAATTCTGAAGGCGGCCGCAACTGGTCTTTGTAGGACGTGGGTCGATGTTTACGTAAACTTGGCGATTATTAAATAACATTGTGGACATACGAGCTTTGTATACGAAGAGCAAACTTAGAGAGTTTTATCGCTTCGAGGTAAATTCGAAGCAACGATTAACCACTGGGAGTAATGTTTTCCACGAAGGTATACTCGCACCCTAGGTGTAGTATACCTAATATACTTAGGTCCACTTGCACCATTCCACTAACCCGGGGTTAACCGGTTAAAACAGAGGTTGCCATGGTTAGCCATACAATTTGACACTAGGTTAATAGTTTAACCGCTTAACCCCGGGTTAGTGGAATGGTGCAAGTGGGCCTTACAGGTAAACAACATAGGCACATCACCACTTTTCGTGTATATAAATGACGGTCTAAAAATATTATTTGACCACTTCATCAGCATTTATTCGCTTAGTGCATGACTTTGGCGCCGCCATAGTGGGTGTGAGACATGTTTTGCTTATTTGGCTATTGTCAGCTCTCAAATAGTATGAAGATCCCACAAAAGTTCATATTTTCACCACCTCGTGCATTGGCGTCGCTAGTATTTCCCCCAACACCAACTTCACACTTAGGGCCCGATTCGGATTTTGAAATAGACATATATTAGATATCTTTTAGACATCACCAAGATACAATAACGATTATGTTTAAGATCGAACCTGTCAAATTTGACATTTGCGCCATTCTGGAGATACTCTTGAACGATTTCCACAGGATATGACTTAGAGATCCAATTCACATCTAATAGATATCTTACCGTATGTAACGTAAAAGTGACATTGGTTGCCCGAATTGCGCTGCAAAAGAGAACTAGTTGATATCTAAACTACAACGTGTCCAGAATGGATCTAGTACGTGTCGTCTCTTGTGAATATCTTGAAGTTCAAATACCTATGGCAGATAGCCATCTATAATGGTTACCGAGCCTCGAATGTATAGACAGACAGACATAAAAATATGGACCTTACTAAAGTATAACAGTGTTTTATTGAAATGTGAAAACATAACACTAATGGGATTACTTGGACTTTTTAACGCCAAATCTACCTTATACCTATAATTACTGCATTGCTCTCTTTTGCTTACACAGTGAAAACATGGAATGTCACCCCTTGAACAAATATGCATAAGTACATGTTTCTCTCATACCGTAACCAAAACATCAAAGCGAATTGATAACGTTTATGCGAACCGTACAAATAGGTCCCTACAGCCTTAAGCAAATTCGACAAACGCTTACACCATGTGTTGCCTCGGCTATCCCAATCGGTTCCACAAATTATCTTACCTATCGTTCACACAATTTGAACCTTAATATACTTGTAATACGGGCTTGTGGGACCGCAAAGATTACCCGGTCGGGCTGTAATGATGACCTTTTATGCACGCCTCGGGTAAATCTTAGACTGAATCAATGCTGGTGGAAGACGCCTGTCAGATTTAAATCAACAATTCAATAACGGATGAGTATTCGGGAATATTCGGAGCCATTCTATTGATTTCGGACATTATTGATAGTGGGATAGTTATTCCATAAATCTAGTTCCTTCCACAGAATAAATAATAGTACTAGGTACAGAAGACTTACTCTCTAACAAAACGCGTCTGTCACGATCAGCACAGATATGGCCGCTAGGTGGCGATAGCGCCACGCGCGGCTTATGGCAAACCCCAAAATTGGGGTCGAACGCATGTACTTTTAGCTACGTGTAGCAAAGCGACGAAATCGCGGAGTGAGCCACGCCTGTTCCTTCATTAATTAATTCGTAGGATTAGTTAGCATCATTAAATAATGAAAGGGCGGGAGCAAATTGGTCAAAAACTTTTTTTTTTGTAGGTATGTATGAGTTACAGCCTGGCCACGACCTTGCGCGTCTGGCTTCGTCTAAGGCGATAACCATAGGTTAGAGCGCGATTATAGCGATCGGACCTGTCGTTACCCCTTAGACCCTTAGTAGACCAGCGGTGGAACAAAAATGGGTTTTGATAACATTAAAGTTTTTTCTTTTTTGATATGTTATTGTAAGCATGTTAAATAACATTCATGTAAAAAGTTAGAAAATTTTAGGTGGAGCGTTAGGCCATATTTAAATATTTCAATTTTTACTAAATAACTATGTAAATATAAAATTAAAGTTACAAAAAACTTTAACATATTCAATAACACTTTAATTTATTCACAATATTCGGTTTTTAGAAATCTGGAACAGCTGCTTTCTGGTGAACGTAAAAACACGAATTATTATGCAAATACAGAATTAGAGTAGCTGATATTGCAAAATTACGATATTATCTATCAACTTAGTATACATGTAAAAAGTTAGAAATGTAGACAATGTGCTTGTCTAGATATTGATTTCTGGCTAAGCAGTATAGCCAATATTGAATTAAAGTTTGTAGAGTTAATATTACACGGTCATAATAAAGATCTTACTTCTCACACAAAAGATTAGAAATATAAAATCACGGCGACACTAAATACTGATACGTAAGTATGCATTCCGAGCTTATATTAAGTTACATTTCAAACGCGCGGCGTTTTCGCGCGCCGCGCTGTGCGCCGTGGCAGGAGGCAGCGATCGACGGTCGCGGGCTAGCGGTTAGCAAATTCAATAGACAGGTGTCATTTCAATATAATTTTGCGTAATTTGGCGCTTTTAGGTTATAAATGACTAGCGACATATATTTTTTAAGAGCGATCATCTCCGATAATATTTACTTTATCATAAAATCAATTTCAAACTAACGTTATTCAATATTTATCATTTTAACGTCAATATTACCAACCAACTGATCCAATTTACCTACGGAAACAACTCAAAATTTGCATCAAATTAAATGCCACTTTTCTTATCCGTTTCGAACAATCAAGAGGGCCTTTACGAGCTGATGTGGTGAAAATTTTATTTACCCTTCGTCCCTTGAAACATTCACTACGCTCAAGGTTCAACTTTACGAACCACTCCCTACGCTCGTGGTTCAATTTTAGAATGTTTGAATTTGTGAATGTACTTCCTGCCTCGCACAGCCAAACTGTGGAATGAACTGTCCGATACGACTTTCAAACCTTCAAAGACCCCCATCTTAAAGGTCGGCAACGCGCTTGCAACCCTTCTGGTGTTGCGGGTGTCCATGGCCGGCGGTAATCGCTAACCACCAGGTGATCCGTATGCTCGTTTGCCTCCTATTTAATAAAAAAAATGTGTCGCTTGTTTGGGTATCAATATTAGCACGAGCGGTTAATCAATAACTTTTCCCCTTGTAAAACAAATAAATAAAGTAGGTGAGGTGCAGGCATATGAGGCCCGGCGGGTAACAAGGCCCAGCATTCAAAAATAGCAGTTGCTTCCTATTATTCCCAATTATTCTGAATTTGTACTTGTTGCTAAGAAGGCCCACTGTCAGTGCAGGTAAAAAGGCCCAGTCCCGGGCCTTATTGAACGTATGAGATGAAATATTAGATTAAAATATATTAAGATAATTTTGAATATTTTTAATCTCTTATTAATAAGGTCGATTTGAAGAAACTTCTATGAAATCATGACTTATAAATAACACTTGCACTGCGTGGGCTGTCAAAATTGCTGCAGACTTTTCTTGGTCTAACTCTAATAATTTTTCACTTGCTTTATTGACCTAAAGACATTTTAGAGAATCAAAAAGTCTAATAACATTGAGGCACTTATACTTTTTAAAGGCAGTAACTATTTACAAGTGACTTTTTTTACCCGACTACGGCAACGCAAAAGGAGGGTTATGATTTTGACCAGTATGTATGTGGGTATGTATGTATGTTCATTTGTTCCCTCAGAACTCCTAAAGTACGCATTATAATTTGACAAACGATATGTCATTCGAATCGTCTTAAGTGTCCGCTGGTTATAGGCTATATGACGTCACAAAAAAGGAACACGGCGCCCTCTAGAGGTCATAAAGGCACGAACCAAAAAAATAAAAATAAGTAATGATGGCGTGTTGTATATCATTTGAAAGAGCTCAATTAGCATAATTCAAATATATACATATTGTTAGCTTTTGCACCCGGCTTTGCTTACATGAACCCGATAAAACATTAATTTATCGGGTAGGTAATTCGAACTACGAATCTAAAAGCGCTCTGAATTCTATCCGCGTATTACCCGATTAAGACGATACAAGAAGGTTTTTGCAAAACAAATTTGTTTGGCCTCTATATACATGGTGTTTTTTAATGATCTGCAATATTTTATAAAGTGAATAGGTATAGAAGTCCAGATCAGCCAAAATTTAGGAAACAGCCCTACATTCCCTACAAGAGACGTACGAGGCACGCTGTACGTACGAGGCTCGCTGTACGCGGCAAAGCGGCGCCCTCATACTAAAAGGGTCGGGCACAGCCCGACGAACGAGGCTCGCTGTACGCGTTCCAAAGCCGGGCGCCGAAGGCGCCCTCATACTAAGAGTCGGGCTACGCCCGTCGAACGGGTTCCAAAGCCGGGTGCTGAAGGCGCCCTCATACTCAAAGAGTCGGGCGCAGCCCGACGTACGAGGTAGCTGTACGCGTTCCAAAGCCGGGCGCCGAAGGCGCCCTCATGCTAAAAGAGTCGAGCGCAGCCCGACGTACGAGGCTCGCTGTACGCGTTCCAAAGCCGGGCGCCTTCGGCGCCCTCACACTAAAAGAGTCGGGCGCAGCCCGACGTACGAGGCTCGCTGTACGCGTTCCAAAGCCGGGCGCCGAAGGCGCTCTCATACAAAAAGAGTCGGGCGCAGCCCGACGTACGAGGCTCGCTGTACGCGTTCCAAAGCCGGGCGCCGAAGGCGCCCTCATACTAAAAGAGTCGGGTGCAGCCCGACGTACGAGGCTCGCTGTACGCGTTCCAAAGCCGGGCGCCTTCGGCGCCCTCACACTAAATGAGTCGGGCGTAGCCCGACGTACGCGTTCCAAAGCAGGGCGCCTTCGGCGCCCTCATACTAAAAGAGTCGGGCGCAGCCCGACGTACGAGGTTCGCTGTACGCGTTCCAAAGCCGGGCGCCTTAAAGAGTCGGGCGTAGCCCGACGTACGCGTTCCAAAGCCGGGCGCCGAAGGCGCCCTCATACTAAAAGAGTCGGGCGCAGCCCGACGTACGAGGCTCGCTGTACGCGTTCCAAAGCCGGGTGCCTTCGGCGCCCTCACACTAAAAGAATCGGGCGTAGCCCGACGTACGCGTTCCAAAGCCGGGCGCCGAAGGCGCCCTCATACTAAAAGAGTCGGGCGCAGCCCGACGTTCGAGGCTCGCTGTACGCGTTCCAAAGCCGGGCGCCTTCGGCGCCCTCATACTAAAAGAGTCGGGCGCAACCCGACGTACGAGGCTCGCTGTACGCGTTCCAAAGCCGGGCGCCTTCGGCGCCCTCATACTAAAAGAGTCGGGCGTAGCCCGACGTACGCGTTCCAAAGACGGGAGCCTTCGGCGCCCTCATACCAAAGGAGTCGGGCGTAGCCCGATATATGCGGCTCTCTGCATGCATTTCTGTACTGCGGACGCCCTCGCAAAAGTAATATCAAGTGACTTCAAATAGGGTAAAGGCACCAGTGCTCAGCCATGCACCAGTAGTCAGCCTTTCTTGCCTATTTTTGGTTGTAACTAATAAAGTTTTTCTAATTTTCACGTGAAAACTAGGTAATATTATAGATTGATAAGCTATTCATTGAAAAATACCTTAATTTTTAAACGAATACTCTACGATGATCCACAAAAAAATTTCAAAGTGGTGGTGTCTTCTGACATGAAAGGTTAAGACATATGCGCCATTTTTTTTGGAATGTCACATGGTATTTTGATAAGACGATAGCAGCTGAATTGTGATTTATTTTTAAAATAATATGGACTGCTTTGCCTAATTAATACCTAAACTATCTGAAAAACGTAAAAGATTAATATTAATCCATGTGGAAGTAATATTTTTACGGCGGCTGACTATTGGAAACTACTTTTTTGTACAAAATCCAATAGTCAGCCTCCCCTGGCTGACTACTGGGTTTGAAGCAGTAATTTTAAAAAGGTCGTAAACCCAGAAGTCAGCCGGGGGAGGCTGACCATAGGATTTACGATTTATTATTATTTTAAAATGAAGTGTAAGTCGTTAAATCAAGCCGCTTTAAAAAATTACGTTATTATGAATTTATTTGATTGAAATACATTAAATACCCGGTAGTCAG
The DNA here is from genome assembly GCF_963556715.1 of Cydia fagiglandana. Taxonomy (NCBI): domain Eukaryota; kingdom Metazoa; phylum Arthropoda; class Insecta; order Lepidoptera; family Tortricidae; genus Cydia; species Cydia fagiglandana. Next base: position 25,575,758 of record NC_085933.1, on the reverse strand, counting down.
CCTGTGGCTGACCACTGGTCTATAAGCTTACTCTATTCGAACCCACTAATCAGCCATTAGAATAGGATGGCTGGGCACTGGGTACCTAAAGGCTGTGTATTGGTATACAGGGGGCTGATTACTGGCAAAAATGCCCTTTTATTATATTTAATTAAATATTTCCAAAAGTTGAATTCAATTAAGTTTTATTCTTTACAAAAATTTAACTTTATTAAATTCTTGAACAGAAAAAACATTGATAATACCTATTGGTCCATAAGTGTGCAAATTATACGATTTTGAACATAGAAATTTCGTTATAAGGCTGACTACTGGTGCTTTTACCCTAGTTAGTAACGAAATCATGACTCCAAAATTAATTAAATAAAAAATAAGTTCAAAAACTAAAACCCGACTACTGCAAATCGCGCTCTAAAAAGTATGAAACAAGATAGAATTCTTATCTAAAAATTATCGAACAGGGAATATTATAAAAGTTACAATTTTTTCAATAAAAAATACAACGTAATATAATTTACTATTTTTTTTTATATATGTATTTACAGAGATTCAGAGGATAGCCGTGGTCGTATGCCACTTTACCTTAAAGTTTATAATCGTGGCATACGACCACGGCGATCCTCTGAATCTCTATAAATATATAAAAAAATAGTAAATTATATTACGTTGTATTTTTTTATTTAAAAAATGGTAACTTTTATAATATTCCCTGTTCGATAATTTTTAGATAAGAATTCTATCTTGTTTCATACTTTTTAGAGCGCGATTTGCAGTAGTCGGGTTTTAGTTTTTGAACTTATTTTTTATTGTTAATACATAGGTAGGTATTTACGATAGAAGTGCGAAAAATTGATATTTTGAAACGAGTGACGAATTTTAAAACACGGCCAAAGGGAGTGTTTTAATGTGCTTATTATAGCACCGGTGTCGTAATGTAGCACCAGATGTACTGTAAAAATTATGTTAAAAGATAATACTTACTGTTACGAATAAATATTTATACTGTGAAAAATTATCCCACCAAACACATTTTCATGTAAATTGTTGCTAAGACGAAATCATAAGACTCGCACTGTCAAAAAGTTGTCAGATCTCTTGTCGAGCCAAGCTTCAAAATCTACAAGCCCTAACTTCACTAGTTAGTGAAGTTAGGGCTTGTAGATTTTGAAGCTTCTGTAGAGTTCTACACCTTAGTCAAAATATGTGGCTTGGCTGTTTCGCTACCGCCACATGGGCATAAGGTGAAAAATTTATTAAATTCATTATTTTTAGGGTTTCGTACCTCAAAAGGAAAAATACTGAACCCTTATATTTAGGATCACTCGTGTGTCTGGCTGTCCGTCTGTCACAGCCTATTTGCTCCGAAACTACTGCACCAATAAGTTGAAATTTGGTATACACATGTAAGTCTATAACCCAAGGACATACATGTAAAGTAAATAACAGAAATTCAAATAAACGGGTCACTTTTGAGATGAATGATAAATAGAAGAAAAAAAAACTATATCTTGTTATATATCAAATGAAGGGGCTCATTGTGAGAATCTCAGATATATTTTTTCATAAGTTTAAAATAAATAGTTTAGAAGTTATTTAAGAAAATACAAAAAATGACCACCCCCCCCCCCCCTATCTCCGAAACTACTGGGTCTAAAATGAAGTGTAAGTCGTTAAATCAAGCCGCTTTAAAAAATTACGTTATTATGAATTTATTTGATTGAAATACATTAAATACCCGGTAGTCAGCCTGTGGCTGACCACTGGTCTATAAGCTTACTCTATTCGAACCCACTAATCAGCCATTAGAATAGGATGGCTGGGCACTGGGTACCTAAAGGCTGTGTATTGGTATACAGGGGGCTGATTACTGGCAAAAATGCCCTTTTATTATATTTAATTAAATATTTCCAAAAGTTGAATTCAATTAAGTTTTATTCTTTACAAAAATTTAACTTTATTAAATTCTTGAACAGAAAAAACATTGATAATACCTATTGGTCCATAAGTGTGCAAATTATACGATTTTGAACATAGAAATTTCGTTATAAGGCTGACTACTGGTGCTTTTACCCTAGTTAGTAACGAAATCATGACTCCAAAATTAATTAAATAAAAAATAAGTTCAAAAACTAAAACCCGACTACTGCAAATCGCGCTCTAAAAAGTATGAAACAAGATAGAATTCTTATCTAAAAATTATCGAACAGGGAATATTATAAAAGTTACAATTTTTTCAATAAAAAATACAACGTAATATAATTTACTATTTTTTTTTATATATGTATTTACAGAGATTCAGAGGATAGCCGTGGTCGTATGCCACTTTACCTTAAAGTTTATAATCGTGGCATACGACCACGGCGATCCTCTGAATCTCTGTAAATATATAAAAAAATAGTAAATTATATTACGTTGTATTTTTTTATTTAAAAAATGGTAACTTTTATAACCCCCTATCTCCGAAACTACTGGGTCTAAAATTATGAAAAAAATACACATATTAGCTCTTTTCCTATAGATGACAGGAAAACCTATTAAAAATGTGCAGTCAAGCGTGAGTCGGACTTAAGTACCTAGTTTTCCGATCCCTACGGGTTTTTTTAAAGACATTTTACCCACTTTTCTCTAAAAAAAATATATTGTTAAAAATTGTGTAATGTACGGACCCTTGGAACGCGAGTCCGACTCGCATTTGGGCGGTTTTTGTATTATACTTACATACAATAGTTCTTGTAGAAACGACACGGCCAAGCCACATACTTTTGATGTAGAGCTAGTAAAGTTAGAGGGCTTGTAGAGTTAGAAGCTTGGCAAGAGATCTGATAACTTTTTGACAGTGCGAGAGTGGTTATGGTTTCGTTTGGGCAACATTTTACATCAAAATGTTTTTAGTGGGATTTCACTTCTTTTTGTAAGTTGCTTATGACAATCTTCCATCCCCTAATTTAAAGGGTTGGTGTGATTTACTATTAAAAATCCTGAAATAAGTATCTGGGGGCATCTGTTACACAATGTACTTCTTACTGATTCCCCATATAAACCCTTCACTCCGTAAGGGTAAACTTTGGGGTTGAAATCTGCCTTCACCCCGTAAGGGTAAACTTTGAGGTTGAAATCTATTCTATATCCTTCCCCATAACAATACCTATCTACATACCAAATTTCAACAAAATCGGTTCAGCGATTATTGATTCCCCATACAAAATTAAACCCCCTCTTCATCCCCTTAGGGATAAAAAATTTCAAGTTTTTGAATTTATTTGTTGTTTGTGTACTAAAACTATCTTACATACCAAATTTCAGCTTCTTAGAGGACTTCAGGAAGTACCCGGTATTGATGATCATCAACTGAGTGAGTCAGTAACGAAATCGAAGTTTTTAGATATGAATAAAATCTAAAGTATAAGAGCTATGCAATTGATATGCTTAATAAGTCCGAGAACTTTGTTTATCTGGTATAATCCAACCCCAAGTTATGAGGGTTCCAAAAAACGACGAAGCGCTTCGAGAAAAGGTAGATAGTGCCCTTGCGCTTTGCTCGTCTTGGCGGGGCACTTCCGTGCCCCCAGATGTTAAAAGGTGATACTACTGTAACTAATAAAGATTTATGTTTAGTTACCTACTATATTCGCGTAAACTAGACAATTTTTATATCTTTAGTTATTAAGGCCCAAAAAAATTATTTTCACTTATTATAAATAAATCCTCCTGATATGAAGTATCAAATATTGTTATTTGTATATGTATAACTCTTAAGTTAAAAACAATAAAATCTGTTATTACCTACTGTAAAATGATTATTTTTTGCGGGATTAAGTAATATACTGCTAGTGTTCAATAAGGCCCATAATAGGACTTTTATAAAAGGTATATTTTCCAAGAGTATCGTAATATTTTTATAACTATTTTGGTATAATGAAGAAACTTAAATAAATGAGAAACCTATTTGAGTGAGTTTTTCATACTTCATATCCTGTTCATTAAAAAAAAAACATTTTAATTTAAGGTGGGCTGTATATAGGCATATACGGCCCACACGGAATATACTATAAGGTAAGTGAGGCCACTTACCTTACAGTATATTCAGGATGTATACCGTGTAATATTGAGCAGTTGGTTTATAATATAGGTACATATTATGATATTGACGTTGAATAGGACAGGACATGACAATAGGAACCAGAAATAGGTATAGTTGGTCAAACCAATTTGTCAGTAAATAAAAACAAAAAACTATATTCATCCTTTTCTTTTGGGTGCTAGTACCAGTGTAAGTCAAAGATAGTATGATGATTCTCTCTGTCTATGTTTGAAATGAGACAGTCCTTTGACAAACTATGTATAGTAAAAAATAGTTGTGAATATCTTGTACATTTTTATTACAATATTAGTCAAGATAATGAAATATAGCTGGTCAAGCAAATCTTGCCACTAACAAAAGGCGCGAAATTCACATTTTCTATGGGACGATATCCCTTCGCAAATACATTTTTCAAATTTGCCGCCTCTTTCTACTGACAAGATCTGATTGACCAGCTGTAGGTATTTTTACGTAATAAGATATTTTAATTTCACGTAATGTCCGCATTTAATTTATATATGTGCACGGTAAACAAACAAATGAATGATAAGAAAAGACAGACAGTGTTACTGAGCGGGAGGTGGGGCGAGGGGCGAGGTATAGGTAGGCTATGATAGGCTCTCGAGCGCCGCGCCGGCGACTGACGGACCAGCGCGGCGTATGTATGAATTTCGCGCCTTTTTAACTAGATTTTACTATTACAATGCAAGCAACACACAGAAATTTCTTACTTTCCATAATATGGCTGCGTATATTATTTTATAGTAATAGACTTATTTTTACAGACTCTAATTCAATATTAGATCTATAGGACAAAAAACGCATATTAATTCTAAAGCATATATCTTATTCTTCTAGCTTTTTAGCTTGCCTATTAACTTAAAAATTTAGATATGTTGTTGTGGATTTATTAAACTTTAATTCAATATCGACAAAATAATAAGCTAATTGTAGTTTGACAAAGAAGCACGTTAAAAAAAATTCTAATAATTTTACATTATAAAGCGTCATACATATTATAAACAATGGAACGTAAACATTGCACTTTAATTCAATATTAAAAAATCATTACTAAAAATATATAAATACCTAATCTATATCTAACGCTCGTTCTAACTTTTCATCATACATTGCAAATATGCTTAAAAATATGTCCCATATCAGATAAGTATCACTTTTTCAACTTTAGAATTATCAAAACTTTTAGTGCAAAAATCCGGTCCCACTATTGAGCTATAGACCCTTACAGGCAAATGGGACAATCATAAAAATATCTAAGTAGTATTTTTCGATAAAGGTGACATTCAGTTGCGACTGCAACAGCGTTACTGCTGCAGCGTTGCTGTTGCTGTTGGTGAACAAAGACGAGCAAAATGTCCCACTGCTGGGAAAACGAGAGAAGCATTATCTCCACTAGACCCTGTCATCGGCATTTTCCCACCATTTGGGGTAGAATGCATCCAACTCGTCCCGCCATCTCCTTTTCGGTTCCGGCCTGCAGCGTCTATGGTGTTCCGTGTTCCACTAATATATAACATACCCAAGTTAATAATGCAGTATATTTCCTCTTATAAATATAATTTATTCCACAATCTACAACACTGTGATGTTTTTCCAAACACTTTTCTCCTAAGCGCACATTATTTTTACTTCTTATTTCGGTTTTGTAATGACGTAATTTTCCACGCGAGAAGCTTCGATGGCGGAGCAATATGTCGTCGGAATAGACTTTATAAGGATTCTCGTTCTGAAGGTTTTCGATTATGTCACAGGAAGTAGTAGGACTAAAGTACGGAAACTTTTCTTGTCCGGTTTTAACGCTTATCTACTCTACTGTGCGTGAGTGAAACATAGAAACTAAACTATATTATATCTGCAAGTGCAGACTCTATTATACAGTCCATGATGTAGTGGAGAAAAAAATGTCGCCTTCGGTGGTTCGGCCACGTTTGTCGCAGAATGTCGTGAGAGCAGAATAGATATGAGCGTAAACGGGCTAACACGAGAGGACGCCCAGGATCGCGCAAAGTGGAGGAAAGCAGGTAGGAAAGCGGACCCTGGCAAATGCCGGGATAATGCTAGGTAGAAGGAGACGATTCAGAAACTTTGGCTCGATGGAAAATTGAAAGACCAGCGCTGGAAGTCGCCAGAAACATGCTGAGATGAGGCCATTGCGTGACACTATAATCTATTATCGTTTTTCTAAATATGTATAGGTAATATTGTCTCGTTTGTGTTATGAATAAAAATATTTATATTGTAATAAAGGTAAATATACCGTAAAAATAAATAAAATGTCAGATAAACAATCCGTGCACGAATACTGACATACCGCTTTTCTACAAGCTTTATAAGATAAATAGAAAACAATCGCAATCCTCAGAGCGATTGGGCAGCGCATATTGGATATTCCACTGGTTCAGGTAGAACAAATACGGGAACCGTCTGTATACGTTAACTCGCTGAGATTTTGTCGACATAATTGAATAAAACCACTTTTTTGCCGTGTGATTGTCAAAAAAAAATACCTCCAATAGGGAGTCCCTATTTTTAGTGCTCCTTACAAAAAAATGTACAAGGAGCACTTATGGGATCACTTGGTCTTGCAAATTGGTTTAATGTTTTATTAATTATACCTATAATAACATACTTATTGCCTGCCTTATTTATAACTAGCTGTGCCCGCGGCTCCGCCCGCGTGGAATTCAGTCTGTGTCAATAAGCGGCTTTGGTAGGCGTACACTGCGTACAGCGTGGCACGTACCGTACGTCGGTATATACCCGACTCTTTTAGTATATGAGGGCGCCGAAGGCGCCCGGCTTTGGAACGCGTACAGCGAGCCACGTACGTCGGATTACGCCCGACGCTTTGAGTATGAGGGCGCCGAAGGCGCCCGGCTTTGGTAGGCGTTCAGCGTGGCACGTACGTCGGTCTACGCCCGACTCTTTTAGTATGAGGGCGCCGAAGGCGCCCGGCTTTGGAACGCGTACAGCGAGCCACGTACGTCGGATTACGCCCGACGCTTTGAGTATGAGGGCGCCGAAGGCGCCCGGCTTTGGTAGGCGTTCAGCGTGGCACGTACGTCGGTCTACTCCCGACTCTTTTAGTATGAGGGCGCCGAAGGCGCCCGGCTTTGGAACACGTACAGCGAGCCACGTACGTCGGATTACGCCCGACGCTTTGAGTATGAGGGCGCCGAAGGCCCCCGGCTTTGGTAGGCGTACAGCGTGGCACGTACGTCGGTCTACGTCCGACTCTTTTAGTATGAGGGCGCCGAAGGCGCCCGGCTTTGGAAAGCGTACAGCGCGCCACGTCCGTCGGGTTACGCCCGACGCTTTGGGTATAAGGGCGCCGAAGGCGCCTGGCTTTGGGACGCGTACAGCGCGCCACGTACGTCGGGCTACGACCGCCGCTTTGAGTATGAGGGCGCCGAAGGCGCCCGGCTTTGGAACGCGTACAGCGAGCCACGTACGACGGATTACGCCCGACGCTTTGAGTATGAGGGCGCCGAAGGCGCCCGGCTTTGATAGGCGTACAGCGTGGCACGTACGTCGATCTACGCCCGACTCTTATAGTATGAGGGCGCCGAAGGCGCCCGGCTTTGGAAAGCGTACAGCGCGCCACGTACGTCGGGCTACGACCGCCGCTTTGAGTATAAGGGCGCCGAAGGCGCCCGGCTTTGATAAGCGTACAGCGTGACACGTACGTCGGGCTACGCCTGACACTTTTAGTATGAGAAAGTCGTAGTCGCTTGGCTTTGGTCCGCTTCCAGCGCGCCACATACTCATTTACTATGAGGGCACTTAAGGCGCCCGTCTTTGGAACTGGTACAGCGCGCCACGTGCATCGAGTTACGCCCGATGCTTTGAGTATGAGGGCGCCGACGACGCCCGGATTTGGTAAGAGTACAGCGTGGCACGTACGTCGGTCTACGCCCGACTCTTTTAGTATGAGGGCGCCGAAGGCGCCCGGCTATGGAACGCGTACAGTGCGCCACGTACGTCAGGCTACGCCCGCCGCTTTGAGTATGAGTGCATCGGGCTACGCCCGACTCGTTTAGTATGAGGGCTCCGAAGGCTCCCAGCTTTGAAACTGGTACAGCGCGCCACGTGCGTCGGGTCACGCCCGATGCTTTGAGTATGAGGGCGCCGAAGGCGCCCGGATTAGGTAAGCGTATAGCGTGGCACGTACGTCGGTCTACGCCCGACTCTTTGAGTATGAGTGCATCGGGCTATGCCCGACTCTCTTAGTATGAGGGCGTCGAAGGCGCCCGGCTTTGGAACTGGCACAGCGCGCCGCGTGCTTCGGGTTACGCCCGGTGCTTTGAGTATGAGGGCGCCGAAGGCGCCCGGCTTTGTTAAGCGTACAGCGTGACACGGTACGTCGGGCTACGCCTGACACTTTTAGTATGAGGGCGCCTAAGGCGCCCGGCTTTGGAACTGGTACAGCGCGCCACGTGCGTCGGGTTACACCTGATGCTTCGAGTATGAGGGCGCTGAAGGCGTAACGGCGGACGTAAGTACTCTTATGATGTATCGTACGTCTAAATCGGTTAAGGCATTCAGAAGTTAAGGCCGAATAAAGAAACTCACATAAATAAATATATACCTACATACACTCGTCTTTCTTTTGGGCAGTCGTGAAGTGTAAAAAGACGGCACTGTGCAATTAGGGGCAATTAATTTGTTTAATTTTGTTGTATTATTAAATTAAGTACTCTTATGATGTATCGTACGTCTAAATCGGTTAAGGCATTCAGAAGTTAAGGCCGAATAAAGAAACTCACATAAATAAATATATACCTACATACACTCGTCTTTCTTTTGGGCAGTCGTGAAGTGTAAAAAGACGGCACTGTGCAATTAGGGGCAATTAATTTGTTTAATTTTGTTGTATTATTAAATCAACATAATTATTCAATTAAATTTGTTGATACCCGGTCTTCTAAACATAGAGTTAATTTGGCAAAATTTTGCTCGGTGGCTTATTCGTATCACTACGTATTAAATTCAGCGCCATCTGTTAGTTTTCCAGGGTACTCAATAGTGGTAGCACATTTTTGAAAAAAGTTTGCCCCTCCTTCCTAAGTAGCGCCATAAGATTCAGGGGCAAACTTAAATCAAGAGGGTGTTGTGGCTACCCCCCCTTTTTGGGGTTGTATTTTTATAGCCTATAACCTGGCCGGAGATTTTCTCGACAGATTAGTAAAGTTTGCATCAGAATCCGTTCAGCCGTTTTCACGTGATGCGCGTTCAAATAAACAGACAAACAGATAAACAGACAAACAGACAAAAATTCTAAAAACTGTTGGAACGTGTTCTGTTATCGATTCTAAGTATCCCCAGCCAACTTTTTTTCAAATATCTTCCATGTACAGACTTTCGACCCTCTACAGCTTTATTATATGTATAGATATATAGATAGATAGATAACATTAATAACTTCCTACCAACTCTTAGTGGACTTGGGTCTCTCTTTCCCTTTCTACAGATTCTTCAGGTTTCTTTTCTCTCCACTTTTATGGTCTTTCGGTCTTTCTACAGATTTTTAACCTTAACCCGATTTTACCCGATTTGAACCGATTTTATATTGGAAATTTATGTAAAATATAAAATCGGGTCACTATTAAATTTCAAACTTACCTACACTTTAAACTATAGAGGTAGGTAAATAACGATCACCACATATAGACTCCGCATCCACAGAACCTTTCGACGGAACGTTAAAATGTTTAATGTATTTCCGCAGCCATTGTCCACAGAATAAACACCGCAGTTCAAATAAAACGAACGTGATGTGAAACTTGCATCGGTTCTTTCAGGCTGTGAGGCCTGTGGGGATACCGCGGACCACGTTTGGCGTGTTGCCTCCCTGTCACACTTACGTATGAATTTACAAGTGCGATAGAGTGGCAACACGTAGGACCTCTGGAAGCCAATTCAAAACAGTTTGATACCTATCAAAATTGTGTTATTTTGTTATCATTCGCCTGTGCGTTTTCCTTGCGCCAATATGAAGGGACAAGTACGAGCGGAAAGTACGCGTAATTGACATATTTTTGATGTCAGAATGTGTGGAATTGGCCTCCAGTCACCATTCTGCATCCTTCAGACAATCGCCGGCTCATCCCACGCACCGCGTCTAATGTAGACGATTAAGATATTACTGGCACTCATTTAATTGACAAAATAAATAGAAGTGCTGTACGGATATGACGGTCATTCTTGTCTACGTGACAGCGTGATAAAACGGTGTCCGTCACTTTTTATCCCACGGTTTTAAAAAGTGACAGTTATTTTATCACGTGTATAAAGATGGATAAAGCTATCCATAATACGCCGACTGCACGGATATCATGCTGGTTGCATTTTTATCAGTAGTCATATCATGCCTCACTTTCGCACTTTCATACTTGTTAGAACGTGAGAGGCATGGTGACAGATGATAAAAAGGCGACCATCTTAACAAGTACATGTTAG